>NC_089843.1:125026284-125387534 GCF_035609145.1 Eleutherodactylus coqui | reverse complement strand
GTGCGGAAGGATAGTGGTGCCTTTAGAGACATTAGGCACAGGGTCCAGTACTAGGTTGAAATCCCCAATAATCTTCAGAGTGCCCTCAGCGAAGGCCAGAAGTAAGTCCAGAACAACTTCTAGCCATTCGATCTAGTTAGTATTGGATAAGCAGGTACATATGTATAAAAGTTCAACTTGACATTTAACACATTAAATAAACTGTCACTCTTTTTCTTGCCCTCTCAATAACTTTTCAATAGCTTTGTTGTGTTAGAACAACTTGTGTCTGAAAGTTGTCAGTGTTGTGTTAAATTTTGCTTCATCTGTTGAAGCAAAAAAGTATACTTTATGGAGATTATAGTACTCTTTACTGCAACAAATTTACTCTCCCTAGCACAGCAAGTGTCAATGAGTGGCGATGGAGGGAAACCAGACACTGAAACCCTAAGACCCTTGGATTTTGAGTCAGTGGAACAGCTATGACAGGTGTGACCACAGCTGTATGGGGATATGATTTTGCCTGAAGTGAGTTTGCTGGAGGAGCACATGTGGGCATGGAGTCACCATAGGTCATTAAGCATAGCATAGTTTGATTTTCAGGGGAGCCCAGGCAACTGACTTTGAAAGAGATGATTTTTTTTAGAGAGGATCTATCTGGGAAAGTAATCAGATAGATGAGTATATGAAAGAAGAAAACCGAGGGTAAGAAGTTACGTGTGATGGGGAATGAAAGTGTTCTAAAGGGAAAGAGGGAAAGTGAGGGTTAAAAGTGCGAGTCTCACAAAGTCAGGAACCTGCTAAACCTAGGGGATAAGAATAAGTGGGGGAAAGGCAGGAGAGGCTGGGGAGCCAACTCATCCGGATCAAGTGTATGTGAATGTTCAAGTGAGGGCCTATAAAATATCACACAGACATGGAACATGAAGAAAAACGTTTTGTACACAGCATGCTTAGTACTTCCTAGTCAGGGTCACTTTAGAGACCAGTAGAGTTATTGGGTCAAGAGTTGGGATAGATAGAAGGCGCTGTGGGTGTGAACTAAAGGTCATTAGGGATGGTCATAGTGGGCCAGAGCCATCAGGAGCTGACTAATCCATTTCTGGGTACTGTATTGAAAAGGTATGCTGGTAAACAAACTGTAGTGTCTACCAGACCAAGTGGCATAATTTTAAAAAAAGGAAAAGATACTGACTAATGTTGCCTAGTGCAACATAAAGATTCTCTGTAGTGTAGCATGAATCACACTCTAAGATCATGCCAGAGTTCATGTTCATTAACAGTGGATCATCTCTGGGAAAGGTGAGTAGGTCTCTAAAGATGTTACTCTACAGGCTGTATACTGAGTGCTGAATTAAAATACTTATCTCCTTATCTCACCCTGCAATTTATACACCTTGCACCATACCAAATGTGCAATCTTGCACCATACCAAATGTGTGATCAGCTGTTTATAAGTATCCTAAAGTGACCTAGGGCTTTAAAGGAGATGTCTCGAGGAAGCAGTTAATTTTTTTTTTTGCCCAGTCCCCCCCATTAAACATACATTACAAAGCCCCCCTGTAAATGACATTTCTAGCTGGTTCGTACTTACCGTTCCAGCGTTTCAGCAACTTATAAAAGTTTCCTCAAGATGGCCGCCGGCTCTTTCCCCGTCGCTCGCTGCAGCCCGACGTGCGCGCTCCCGAGACGCCGCCAGCTGTGTCTCCATGGCAACCGGACGCATCGCAGCCGCCGACCAGACGCCCCGCAGCCGCCGACCAGACAGCAGGTAACCGGCGCTAGCCCCCGGCTCCCCAGCGCTAGACCCTCAGCCCAGGTGAAGGCCCCGGAGCCCAGCGCTAGGTTCCGGAGCCCAGCGCTAGTTCCCCCGGCCTAGCGGCAGCCCCCCCCGGCGCAGCCCGGCGCAGCGGCAGCCCCCCCCGGCCTAGCGACAGCCCCCCCATCACAGCGGCAGCCCCCCCCGGCCTAGCGACAGCCCCCCCGGCGCAGCGGCAGCCCCCCCCGGCCTAGCGACAGCCCCCCCGGCGCAGCGGCAGCCCCCCCCGGCCTAGCGACAGCCCCCCCATCACAGCGGCAGCCCCCCCCCGGCGCAGCGACAGCCCCCCCGGCGCAGCAACAGCCCCCCCGGCGCAGCGGCAGCCCCCCCCGGCCTAGCGGCAGCCCCCCCATCACAGCGGCAGCCCCCCCCCCCGGCGCAGCGACAGCCCCCCCGGCGCAGCGACAGCCCCCCCGGCGCAGCGACAGCCCCCCCGGCGCAGCGACAGCCCCCCCCGGCGCAGCCCGGCGCAGCGGCAGCCCCCCCCCGACCCATCACTTACCTGGGAGGCTTCTCGGGGCTGCTGGGCTGGGCTGGGCTTCTCCGCTGGGCAGCTCCAGTTTCTGCACCTTCCTCTAACAGAGGATGGTGCAGAATGGCCGCTTCAGCGCGCTCCCGAGCAGTGACAGCTCGTCTGCGCATGCGCAGAAGAGCTGTAGCGGGGAGCACACTGAAGCGGCTCGTGCTGAATGGAGAAGACCGGACTGCGCAAGCGCGTCTAAAAAAGCAAGCTGCCAGCGAATTTAGACGGAACCATGGAGACGAGGACGCTAGCAACGGAGCAGGTAAGTGGAATAACTTCTGTATGGCTCATATTTAATGCACAATGTACATTACAAAGTGCATTAATATGGCCATACGGAAGTGTATAACCCCACTTGGTTTCGCGAGACCACCCCTTTAAGGTGGCAATACACATTCCATACACATTAAATAGACACAGCCATACACATTCTATTCTCCATTGGCCATTGCAGTTGTCCAAGTTGGTCATACAGATTCAATGATATGAGGTGACAAATGAACAATCTTCCTGGAAAGATTTCTGCAAAGAAATGGTTGTTTGTGGATGAAAAGTTTACCGTCTGACTATCAAACGAAAATTTCAAACATGGCCAACTTCTTTCTGGATTATGATAGTTGTACTTGGTAGACTAAAATAATTGTTTATTGCTAAATTTCACACAATGAACGATGGTTTTGGTTGAAGTTATCCATTTTTATCAACTTAAATCCAATGTATGAGCGATCGTTTGCCCGACTGTCAGCCCATGTATAGTTGCATCCAATTAGCTGATGAATGAGCAAAATGTAACTGTTCGTAGCAAGAGAAACCAAGTAATCTTGTAGATATAATACTATTAATGCCTAACAAAAATACATGATGTTATAGTGAGCTTTTGAACCTCTCAGGGTTCTTCCTCAGGCATAATGAAATAGATCTGAAGAGGCATGTCTATTTATACACACATACTTATGACGAAGCACAGACACGGATGTGATGAATTTGCACTTAAAAGAACACCACGACAGGATGAGTAGAGAAATAAATACATACTTAAATATGTTCTAATTTGTGTCCGTGACTAGATAAGTGCTTGGCCACAGCTAATTCTGTCTTTCTTTCTATAACTGATAAACGAGCAAATACCTGTGGACTGATCCCATTTTTTGTGCAACTGAAATAATCATTACTGTCAGCCGCACAACTTCTCGCATGAACCGGAAATGTACTGCTGATGGCGATACTTCTCTATGTGGAACGAACTATTGCATTAACAATTGGTCAACCCACAGTAGAGTCTGATTGACCTGTATAAAGGCCTGTTTTATGCAAGATTGGCCCATGTAAAAGTTCCCTTAGACTGACGTGAAAATAAAAAAGGAACCAATGATGTATAAGGAATAAGAAATCATCAATTGCAGTTCTTACAATAGTTGTCACCCAGCTTCCCTAGAATTCTGACTAGCACATTTGCTAATTATGCATTAGTGTATCTTCAGCTCACATATTACTGTATAGCAAAGCAAATATACCATTTTGGAATCTTAAAAATCCAGGCAACCTGCCTTTGGGATTCTGATTTACTATGACTGGCCAATAACACACATATTTGAGACAACCATCCAGAAAACAGACTTATTGGATTATGAAGCAGAAAAAACATGTTCTCTGAACTGATGAATCATACTCCAAAATATGGCTTTATATGTGGCTGTCCAGCTGGTGGCATCTCTAAATACAATTGTGCTCTAGTGGCATCAGGAATGTCATAGCATTATAAAAATTTTTGCTAAAACCTTGCACTAGGGTTGAAGACATAACACTGACAGCTACTAATGGGGCTATGATCCAAGTGACTCAGTAGTATTCTTGTATTTTTCGGCCGCCTGCACACGAGCGTTCCGGATTCCGCTAGCGGATTTTCACGCGCGTATGGTACCTAAATGTGCTTGCGGATAGGTGCGGATGCGTGAAAAATCACGCGCGGATATACGCGAATTAGAGATGAGCGAACACCAAAATGTTCGGGTGTTCGTTATTCGGAACGAACTTCCCGCGATGTTCGAGGGTTCGTTTCGAACAACGAACCCCATTGAAGTCAATGGGCGACCAGAGCATTTTTGTATTTCGCCGATGCTCGCTAAGGTTTTCATGTGTGAAAATCTGGGCAATTCAAGAAAGTGATGGGAATGACACAGAAACGGATAGGGCAGGCGAGGGGCTACATGTTGGGCTGCATCTCAAGTTCACAGGTCCCACTATTAAGCCACAATACCGGCAAGAGTGGGCCCCCCCCCCCCTCCCAACAACTTTTACTTCTGAAAAGCCCTCATTAGCATGGCATACCTTTGCTAAGCACCACACTAGCTACAACAAAGCACAATCACTGCCTGGATGACACTCCGCTGCCACTTCTCCTGGGTTGCATGCTGACCAACCGCCCCCCCCTCCCCCCCACAGCGCACACCAAAGTGTCCCTGCGCAGCCTTCAGCTGCCCTCATGCCACGCCACACTCATGTCTATTTAGAAGTGCGTCTGCCATGAGGAGGAACCGCAGGCACACACTGCAGAGGGTTGGCATGGCTAGGCAGCGGCCCTCTTTAAAAGGGGCGGGGCGATAGCCCACAATGCTGTACAGAAGCAATGAGAAATAGAATCCTGTGCCACCGCCATCAGGAGCTGCACACGTAGGCATAGCAATGGGGAACCTATGTGCCACATACTATTCATTCTGTCAAGGTGTCTGCATGCCCCAGTTAGACCGGGCTTTTTAATTCATAGACACAGGCAGGTACAACTCCCTATTGTGAAGTCCCTGTCGACCCACAGCATGGGTGGGTGCCAGGAAGCCACCGGCGGTACATAGAAATATCCCATTGCATTGCCCAACACAGCTGAGGTAGTAATGTCGTGCGTAATACAGGTGGGCTTCGGCCCACACTGCATGCCCCAGTCTGACCGGGGTTCTTTACAAGTGGACACATGTAGGTTACACTCCGTGTGCACCAACAGCATGGGTGGCTCCCTGGAACCCACCGGCGGTACATAAAAATATCCCATTGCATTGCCCAACACAGCTGAGGTAGTAATGTCGTGCTTAATGCAGGTGGGCTTCGGCCCACACTGCATGCCCCAGTCAGACTGGGGTTCTTTACAAGTGGACACATGTAGGTTAAACTCCCTGTGGACCCACTGCCTGGGTGGGTGCCAGGAAGCCACCGGCGGTACATAGAAATATCCCATTGCATTGCCCAACACAGCTGAGCTAGTAATGTCGTGCGTAATACAGGTGGGCTTCGGCCCACACTGCATGCCCCAGTCAGACTGGGGTTCTTTAGAAGTGTACAGATGTATTAAAAACTCCGTGTGCACCTACAGCATGGGTGGCTCCCTGGAACCCACCGGCGGTACATAAAAATATCCCATTGCATTGCCCAACACAGCTGAGGTAGTAATGTCGTGCTTAATGCAGGTGGGCTTCGGCCCACACTGCATGCCCCAGTCAGACTGGGGTTCTTTACAAGTGGACACATGTAGGTTAAACTCCCTGTGGACCCACTGCCTGGGTGGGTGCCAGGAAGCCACCGGCGGTACATAGAAATATCCCATTGCATTGCCCAACACAGCTGAGCTAGTAATGTCGTGCGTAATACAGGTGGGCTTCGGCCCACACTGCATGCCCCAGTCAGACTGGGGTTCTTTAGAAGTGTACAGATGTATTAAAAACTCCGTGTGCACCTACAGCATGGGTGGCTCCCTGGAACCCACCGGCGGTACATAAAAATATCCCATTGCATTGCCCAACACAGCTGAGGTAACGTCAGCTGTAATGCAGGTGGGCTAAAAATTAATTTGATTACACTGTAGGCGAGGGCCCACAAAAATTGCTGTATCAACAGTACTAATGTACATCCCAAAAATTGGCCATGGCCAGCCAAGAGGGCAGGTGAAACCCATTAATCGCTTTGGTTAATGTGGCTTAGGTGGTAACTAGGCCTGGAGGCAGCCCAGTGTAACGAAAAATTGGTTCAAGTTAAAGTTCCAACGCTTTTAAGCGCATTGAAACTTATAAAAATTGTTCAGAAAAATTATTTGAGTGAGCCTTGTGGCCCTAAGAAAAATTGCCCGTTCAGCGTGATTACGTGAGGTTTCAGGAGGAGGAGCAGGAGGAGGAGGAGGAATATTAGACACAGATTGATGAAGCAGAAATGTCCCCGTTTTGGATGGTGAGAGAGAACGTAGCTTCCATCCGCAGGTGCAGCCTACGTATTGCTTACGTATCGCTGCTGTCCGCTGGTGGAGAACAGAAGTCTGGCGAAATCCAGCCTTTGTTCATCTTGATGAGTGTTAGCCTGTCGGCACTGTAGGTTGACAAGCGGCTACGCTTATCTGTGATGATTCCCCCAGCCGCACTAAACACCCTCTCCGACAAGACGCTAGCCGCAGGATAAGCAAGCACCTCCAGGGCATACAGAGCTAGTTCAGGCCACGTGTCCAGCTTCGACACCCAGTAGTTGTAGGGGGCAGAGGCGTCACCAAGGATGGTCGTGCGATCCGCTACGTACTCCCTCACCATCCTTTTACAGTGCTCCCGCCGACTCAGCCGTGACTGGGGAGCGGTGACACAGTCTTGGTGGGGAGCCATAAAGCTGGCCAGGCCCTTAAAGACTGTTGCACTGCCTGGGATGTACATGCTGCTCGATCTACGCACATCCCCTGCTACCTTGCCCTCGGTACTGCGCCTTCTGCCACTAGCGCTGTCGGCTGGGAATTTTACCATCAGCTTGTCCGCAAGGGTCCTGTGGTATAGCAACACTCTCGAACCCCTTTCCTCTTCGGGAATCAGAGTGGGCAGGTTATCCTTATACCGTGGATCGAGCAGTGTGTACACCCAGTAATCCGTCGTGGCCAGAATGCGTGCAACGCGAGGGTCACGAGAAAGGCATCCTAACATGAAGTCAGCCATGTGTGCCAGGGTACCTGTACGCAACACATGGCTGTCTTCACTAGGAAGATCACTTTCAGGATCCTCCTCCTCCTCCTCCTCCTCCTCAGGCCATACACGCTGAAAGGATGACAGGCAATCAGCCGGTGTACCGTCAGCAGCGGCCCAAGCTGTCTCTTCCCCCTCCTCCTCATCCTCCTCATGCTCCTCCTCCTCCTCCTGTACGCGCTGAGAAATAGACAGGAGGGTGCCCTGACTATCCAGCGGCATACTGTCTTCCCCCGCCCCCGTTTCCGAGCGCAAAGCAGCTGCCTTTATGGTTTGCAGGGAATTTCTCAAGATGCATAGCAGAGGAATGGTGACGCTAATGATTGTAGCATCGCCGCTCACCACCTGGGTAGACTCCTCAAAATTACCAAGGACATGGCAGATGTCTGCCAACCAGGCCCACTCTTCTGAAAGGAATTGAGGAGGCTGACTCCCACTGCGCCGCCCATGTTGGAGTTGGTATTCGACTATAGCTCTACGTTGTTCATAGAGCCTGGCCAACATGTGGAGCATAGAGTTCCACCGTGTGGGCACGTCGCACAGCAGTCGGTGCACTGGCAGCTTAAAGTGATGTTGTAGGGTGCGCAGGGTGGCAGCGTCCGTGTGGGACTTGCGAAAATGTGCGCAGAGCCGGCGCGCCTTTACGAGCAGGTCTGACAAGCGTGGGTAGCTTTTCAGAAAGCGCTGAACCACCAAATTAAAGATGTGGGCCAGGCATGGCACGTGCGTGAGGCTGCCGAGCTGCAGAGCCGCCACCAGGTTACGGCCGTTGTCACACACGACCATGCCCGGTTGGAGGCTCAGCGGCGCAAGCCAGCGGTCGGTCTGCTGTGTCAGACCCTGCAGCAGTTCGTGGGCCGAGTGCCTCTTATCGCCTAAGCTGAGTAGTTTCAGCACGGCCTGCTGACGCTTGCCCACCGCTGTACTGCCACACCGCGCGACACCGACTGCTGGCGACATGCTGCTGCTAACACATCTTGATTGCGAGACAGAGGAGGAGGAGGAGGAGGAGGGTGCTTTAGTGGAGGAAGCATACACCTCCGCAGATACCACCACCGAGCTGGGGCCCGCAATTCTGGGGGTGGGTAGGACATGAGCGGTCCCAGGCTCTGACTCTGTCCCAGCCTCCACTAAATTCACCCAATGTGCTGTCAGGGAGATGTAGTGGCCCTGCCCGCCTGTGCTTGTCCACGTGTCCGTAGCTAAGTGGACCGTGGCAGTAACCGCGTTGGTGAGGGCGCGTACAATGTTGCGGGAGACGTGGTCGTGCAGGGCTGGGACGGCACATCGGGAAAAGTAGTGGCGACTGGGAACTGAGTAGCGCGGGGCCGCCGCCTCCATGATACTTTTGAAGGACTCCGTTTCCACAACCCTATACGGCAGCATCTCAAGGCTGATGAATTTTGCTATGCGGACGGTTAACGTTTGAGCGTGCGGGTGCGTGGCGGCGTACTTGCGCTTGCGCTCCAACAGTTGCACAAGCGACGGCTGGACGGTGCGCTGAACTACACTGCTGGATGGGGCCGAGGACAGCGGAGGTGAGGGTGTGGGTGCAGGCCAGGAGACGGTAGTGCCTGTGTCCTGAGAGGGGGGTTGCATCTCAGTGGCAGGTTGGGGCACAGGGGGAGAGGCAGGAGTGCAAACGGGAGGCGCTGAACGGCCTTCGTCCCACCTTGCGGGGTGCTTGGCCATCATATGTCTGCGCATGGTGGTGGTGGTGAGGCTGTTGGTGTTGGCTCCCCGGCTGAGCTTTGCGCGACAAAGGTTGCACACCACTGTTCGTCGGTCGTCAGGCGTCTCTGTGAAAAACTGCCAGACCTTAGAGCACCTCGGCCTCTGCAGGGTGGCATGGCGCGAGGGGGCGCTTTGGGAAACACTTGATGGATTATTCGGTCTGGCCCTGCCTCTACCCCTGGCCACCGCACTGCCTCTTGCAACCTGCCCTGCTGATGCCCTTGACTCCCCCTCTGAAGACCTGTCCTCCTGAGTAAGCGTTGCACACCAGGTGGGGTCAGTCACCTCATCGTCCTGCTGCTCTTCCTCCGAATCCACTGTGCGCTGCTCCCTCGGACTTACTGCCCTTACTACTACCTCACTGCAAGACAACTGTGTCTGATCGTCATCGTCCTCCTCACCCACAGAAAGTTGTTGAGACAGTTGGCGGAAGTCCCCAGCCTCTTCCCCCGGACCCCGGGAACTTTCGAATGGTTGGGCATCAGTGACGATAAACTCCTCTGGTGGGAGAGGAACCGCTGCTGCCCAATCTAAGCAGGGGCCCGAGAACAGTTCCTGGGAGTGTTCCCGCTCCTGAGCAGGTGTCATTGTAGTGGAGTGAGGAGGCTGGGAGGAAGGAGGAGCAGCAGACAGAGGATTCGGATTTGCAGCAGTGGACGGCGCAGAACTGCGGGTAGACGATAGGTTGCTCGAAGCACTTTCTGCCATCCAGGACAGGACCTGCTCACACTGCTCATTTTCTAATAACCGTCTCCCGCGTGGACCCATTAATTGGGCGATGAATGTGGGGACACCAGAAACGTGCCTCTCTCCTAATCGCGCAGCAGTCGGCTGCGACACACCTGGATCAGGAGCTCGGCCTGTGCCCACACCCTGACTTGGCCCTCCGCGTCCTCGGCCGCGTCCACGTCCTCTAGGCCTACCCCTACCCCTCAGCATGCTGTATTACCAGTGATTTGATTTCACAGGCAGCTAATAAATTGGCGCAAGACTGCAGGCCAAATATAATTTTTTCCCTTTTTTGAAAACGATTTTCTTTCCCAATTAAGGAAAGCAAATGGCGAAGCCAGGAGTGAAACGTAGCTGGGTGCGTCTGATTTTTACAGGTTGCACACGCAGCCGACACGTGTCCACCGCCCTTAGGATGGACAGAGGCAGGACAAATAGAATTATTTTCCGTTTTTTTGCACCAAAAGGCAGCACTGCGTATATTCTATGAACATGAGAAGTTTAATAACTGTGCTGTTTTCCTGCTAATGTGTCACAGAACGTGAGGGTAGCAGAGTTATTAACTGTGGCAGAGCAGGTATTTTTTTTCCCAATTAAGGAAAGCAAATGGCGAAGCCAGGAGTAAAACGTAGCTGGGTGCGTCTGATTTTTACAGGTTGCACACGCAGCCGACACGTGTCCACCGCCCTTAGGACGGACAGAGGCAGGACAAATAGAATTATTTTCCGTTTTTTTGCACCAAAAGGCAGCACTGCGTATATTCTATGAACATGAGAAGTTTAATAACTGTGCTGTTTTCCTGCTAATGTGTCACAGAACGTGAGGGTAGCAGAGTTATTAACTGTGGCAGAGCAGGTATTTTTTTTCCCAATTAAGGAAAGCAAATGGCGAAGCCAGGAGTAAAACGTAGCTGGGTGTGTCTGATTTTTACAGGTTGCACACGCAGCCGACACGTGTCCACCGCCCTTAGGACGGACAGAGGCAGGACAAATAGAATTATTTTCCGTTTTTTTGCACCAAAAGGCAGCACTGCGTATATTCTATGAACATGAGAAGTTTAATAACTGTGCTGTTTTCCTGCTAATGTGTCACAGAACGTGAGGGTAGCAGAGTTATTAACTGTGGCAGAGCAGGTATTTTTTTTCCCAATTAAGGAAAGCAAATGGCGAAGCCAGGAGTAAAACGTAGCTGGGTGCGTCTGATTTTTACAGGTTGCACACGCAGCCGACACGTGTCCACCGCCCTTAGGAGGGACAGAGGCAGGACAAATAGAATTATTTTCACTTGTTTTACAAGCAAAAGGCAGCACTGCGTATATTCAATGAATAATAACTGTTATTATAATTGCAATTATAAAGGGTTAATTAAATTATGAAGCACAATTGGGTATATATAAAAATAGAATAAACATAGGATATAAATAATTGAGAATTATAGGAGTATTAATATAATATAAATGGTAATTTTTAGAATGGAATTTTTATAATGTATTTATAAATTATTCGGGTATTTATGAAAATAATTGTTTTTAGATTGAAGGAGGTCTATTTGAAAAAGAGAAAAAATATATATAATTTTGATAAAGAATGAATGATAGTTATATATGATATATAGCAGTAAAATTGGGAAAATACAATTAATTTTTAATTTCAATATAGCAGTATTTCTATTTTAGCTAATAACCTTAGTAGTTATTTATAGTTATAGATAATTTATGTTTTTAAAGATATTGTGAAGTATAATAGATAATGAATAGTATAAGTGAGTAAACCGGACTTTTAAATAGCATGATTTGCTGCTTTTTATGAATGGGGAATTGTAGTAGTACGTAAAGGGTTACATTACCTGTGAAAGACTAATGACATGACGTGTTATCTCACATGATGCAGAGGGCGGCTCCGAAAGTCGGCGTCTGAGCTCTCTCGTGAGTCCAAGTAGTTTATAAAATGTGTACTGTGTTATTCAATTGTATGCCTGAAGAGAGCGGGTTATCCCGCAGAAACGCGTAGCAACGAAGTAATAAATCATTTAAAGTTATTTACGAACATTGTGTCCTCTATTTCTGCTGGAACCCACGAGCGCGGGGGAAATTTTTCTATTGAATACGAGAGGTTATGCAAACAGCCCGATTACGGCTGTAAACCCCAGAGACGCTCTCCGGTGATCGGATTCGGGACTCCAGGGACGTTGCAAGCCAGCTCGGATACAAGGTGCCGGTCAATCTCCTGGGTAGGAGTTTTGGCCGAACACCAGGTGAGTACTTAAAAGTATCTCACAATTCTGAAAATCGTTGTGTGTGAGTAGGCGCTGATTCCTGTTTTCTTGTATTTTGGCATTTTGTATTTGTACAGACATACCATAGTGTAGGAGTTGCCTACAAGGCTAATGGTATATTTAATGAAAGTAGAAGAAGGGAGATTTGACAACTTTGCACTCTACAAGCGTGCTACTAATAAAATGTGACTTTCTACTGTTTTGGCTTCAGCGGGGATGCCCTATGTATTTAGAAAACATAGTGCTAGTGCAGGGGTTAGGAAATTCTCTATTCTTACTGTATATATGCATAACATTTATTTTTTCTCTCTCTGTCACTCCTATGGGTGGTATTTGCCTTCCTCAGCCTTGGGTCCTTTTCCAGAGGCCTGTGCAGAATCTTGGTTGTTCCTGACATTACACTCCCCTGGCCAAAGTGCTCAGATGTGTTTCCTGAGATTTGTTGGAGCCATTCCCCCAGTTCAGGAGTCACAGTCCTACCACAACTGGCACCACTTTGACCTTCCTTTTCACATCCTCTCCAGGTCGTATTTCAGGTCCTGGTGATTCTCCATCTTCTCCTACTCCTTCTTCCTGATGTTACTATTTCTTGTAACTGCTACATATATCACCACCTCTGTCTTAAGGTCCTTTTCAATTACCACAGTGTAGGCTTTGTTGGCCATTACCTGTTTGTCTGTCCATATCTGGAAGTCCCATAGGATCTTAGCCCTGTTATTCTCCACAACTCGCTGTGGGGTCCTCCTCTTCCATGCTTCACTACATGGGGGCTGAAGGTACCCCCACATAGCAGGACATCCTGATTCCGACTCCAGAAGACATGGAAGTACTTTCCCGCTCTCAAGAACTCACATTTATAATCTGTTTCACACCAAGTGACAAGACAGAATTGATACATTTGCAGCTCACACTTTGCAGACCTTAACCCATAACATGCTGCAGCTGTGCAATACACATAACAGAATGAAAAGACAGTTTTGCACAGTGCACTTACATAAGACATACATGTATGACATTATGGAGGAGGCCAGGAAAGCATGTACTGGGCCACTACACCAGGATCATAGAAGAAGGGAAACTTTATTATAGGGATGCTATGTGTTTCTGTGTTGAATTGTCACCTTTATCTGCCAGTTTCAACAAATAATACAAATGGCCAGACGAAGGTGTCGATCTGGCATGTAAAAGCATAGCCTCTCTACAAAAAAGTTTGTATTCTTCTTTTCATGTACTGCCTTTTTCTTAAACTTTTTCAATGCAACCCCTCAGTTGAAATACATAAAATAGAAATCTTTATCTTCAAGCTGTCTTAGATTCTTCTTTATCTTTTTCATTGCTCCATTCTTCTATTTTGAAGTTCAGAGAAAGATGATTTATAAAATGTTTATGGTGACATTAGAGTACAATTCAAGCATAGAAAACCATTTACTAGTTGCTGTGCTACATATCCAGAAGATATTGCTTGCCTTTTTATTTGGGAATTATCACACAGAAAAGCTTCTACATACAATTGTTTTAGTGAATGTAAGTAGTGATGAGTGATTAGTGGAATAATCAATTTTTGTCGGTATTGGGCCAATTTAGATAAAATCATCATGTATTGGGACAGTCAATTCCGATTCCCATTAAAGTTAATGGAAGTAAAAATCGGGTTCACTAATTTGCCCTTCAGAAGATTTTGAATGAAGCCAAAGCCCAACAAAAGACATTGGAATACAGCTATGCATCTGGGGAACACTGTTCTCCTCCCCAAAAAATTGTACAGTGGTGTGGGGGTCAATTGTAGTACAGAGGTGTTGCTGAAATCAAAAGAAGGCCCACATATGGTCTCCTAGATCAAAAATTGAGCCCAGTAAGATGGCAGGTGTGCTGCTTGTTTTAAAAGCTATGTCATACATTTTCCAGGAGAAATTCTGCCAGGTGAAGACAACATTCAAGCATGGGGCTACCCAAGGAACAGCTGTAGAGCTGCCAAAAATTTTGCTATGCAAGATGGCAGGTATGATGCTTATTTTAAATGCAATGTCATAAAATTGCAAAGGACAAATTAACCATGTGAACAGAAAAGCCAATCACTGGCTTTCTCCAAGGAAAAACTGTAGAGCTCCAACTGTTTCATGTGCTTCAGAAAGTTTTGGGAGAAGGAGGAAGAGGAGGAAACATGATGGAAGCAAGGGGAGGAGAGCACCACAACCACCAATAGCACCTTGAGGACTGAGTGTGCTCCTTGTGCAATAATGAGAGCTGTAGCTACGTATTTCCATACTGAGAAGGCGGAAACATGATGCAAGCTGAAGGAGAGAAGAATCAGCACCTTGAGGGCACACTGTGGTCCTTGATATAAATCTATACTCAGTGATATTTGAGTAAAAATTGCCAGCGTGCTAACATTGCAGCAAAAATGACATGATAACTTTATTCTGTGGAACAGTACAATTACAAAGTTACCAAATTTATATAGTTTTTTTTTTGCTGTACTACTTTGAAAAAATGAAATATCTGTTATGTCTATTGTGAACTGCTGACAAAACTATGGATAACGAGGTATTGGAGCAGTGAAGAGAGGCGTGTATGCTCGTTACTAAATGTGTCTTAGACACAGGAGCAGACTGGACAAAGGGGTATCAGTCTGAGTGGGACACTCTCAACCCTCTGACAGAACCCACCTACAAACAGAGCACCTGTTCCGCAAGAGCCAACCCCATGACTTCCATGAAGCCTGGTCCAAAGTCAGAGGGGAACTAGAGTACAGAAACCGGGGGCAAAGCGAAACTGATAACAAACAAAAGACGAAAATACACAAAATACAAAATGGTCAGGAACGCAGGGAACTAACCAGAAGACAGACAGGAGCCAGGCAATAGACAGGTTAACTGAGGGTGCTGACAAGACCAGAGATCTAGAAATATAACCGGCAATTCCAGCCAGGAAGAGATGGATTATATAGGGGAAAGGGGAGAAGCTGATTGGCTGTCAGAGCTATAAATCAACAGAGAAAGCATAGCGACTGACATAGTTAACGAACCTACTGGTTAGCTGACAGAGCTGTCAATCACCAGCCACAACATCAGCCAACAGCAGCAAGGATATATTAGCCGTATCTAGTTAGGATAGGAGATATTAACCCTTACTTGTAAGGATACGACAAACTGAAGAAAATGTGTGCTGGCAGTGACGTGACAATTATTTGGAAAAAATTTATTTATTTTCTGTTGCCATTTTCTGACAGCAATAACTTTTTAATTTTTTTATCGATATAGTCATTTGAGGGCTGATTTTTTTGCGGGATATCCTGCAATTTCTATTGATACCATTCTGGAGTTTGTGTGATAGTTTGATTGCTTTTTATTACATTTATTCTAGGAGACTGCATGACCAAATGTGGAATTCTGATTATACTTTTTCCTCTGACGACATTCATTGTGCAAGATAAATAATGTGTTATTTTAATAGATTGGACTTTCATATACGTGGTGATACCAAATATGCTTTTTTTTTTCCCCAATAAATATCATTTTTTAAAAACTTATGTTTACATTTTTTTAGACCCCATAAGGACTTGAACTTGAACATTATACCGCATTTTCACAGGCAGTCTATGAAGGTGTCATTTGGTATTCCTGAACAACGATCAAGGCATTTAAATGCCTCTGCCAGAATTGACAGCAGAATTTAGAGAGTTAACGGTTGTGAACAGCGTTAGCACTGATTGCGGCTGTTGCAGGTAGATGTCTGTTATCACCAACCTCTGGCACCCATCTTGCATGGATCAAGATTGGCTTGCGGTCCCACTCCATGTAAACACTGCACAGCTGGAACGTAAGTATTTGCCCTATGGTATTAAGGGGTTAACAGTCTATTCTGTTAGTGCTGCATTTTAAGGTCCCTATCCACTGTTGGAAGGAGTTTCGTCATTTTGGTCTTGTAGCGGGGATCAAGGAGGGTGGCCACCCCGTAATGACTGTTGTTTTGATGTGGGCTATACAATGCTCCTTCTCCAAGCACTATGGCATAAAAGCACTTAAAGTGCTTAAGGATGATGGCCCACATTTCTTGGGGTCAGGCTTAAGAGTGTCCTTTGGCTGGTCCCACCATACATGTAGAATACCTGCCTTAGTGATGGATGGTAGGAACGTTGCATAGCCTACTCCCCTGCCTTAGGTTCTATATTATCCCTCTCCATTTCCTCCTCTATGCTTCTCCTTTATGCTTTTGGGTGGAGAAACGTGTTGGGGAAGACGCACCCCTTTCTTGCCCAAAGCCACCCTCCCTGTGGTGTGAGTAATGGTGAACTGGTGAGACAGTTGGGAGATCAGTATCCCTTCATTTTCCTCCTGTGACAACAACACGTCATTGACCCTGAGGCCTTGTAGCATTTGTTTCAGCTGGCAGAGAACAGGGATAGTTTAACTGATCAGTGAGTCATTATGACTGACCATTTTGGTCACTTCCTTAAAGCAGGCTGAAACAGCACACACGTCTTTGATCTTCAGCCAATCCACAGGCATCAAGGGACCAACTTCCTTTACAGTGTCTGCTAATGGCATATAGCATCTGGTACTCCATGATCGCTCTCTGCTGCTGGCTTAATCTCTGCAACATATGTAACATAAGCGCTGTGGAATAAGTTGGCGCTATACAAATAAAGATTATTATTATATATTATTATAACATGGAATTCCACCTTTTAAACACGTCTTAGATGAGAAGGTTTGGTGGTTGCCTGAGGCTGTCTCTGCACCTTCAACAGATGAGAGATGGTTGAGTGTGAATGTCAAAAGTGCGAGCACAGTTTCCTGGCCTTTTCTAGGTTCATTACATGGGCCAGGCAAGGTACATGTGTGAGATTGCCAAGGCAAAGGACTACCAGCAGGTTGGCCCCATTGTCATACACGACTTTGCCTGTCTTCAGATTTTGCAAGGTCAGCCATATGTCAGCTCAGGTCTACAGAGCCATCAACAGCTCTCCAGCTGTGTGGGTTCATTACTAGCACAGCTGTAGTGAGGTAGGATTTTTTCACATACAGATATCTGTGCTGATGTGGAAGGTGTTGAAAAGTGGTATCAAGAGGTGGAGAAAGAGAAGGAAGAAGAGGGAGGTGAGGAGGGGACAGACAAGAATGAATGTCCCACAACTCTTGGAGATACCATGAAATGTGGACCACCACTTTCATCTTCATGATAAAGATGTGCGTCCATTATTTGGAGCACAACAAATTTGCCAGTTCTTTGCACAAAAAGGTCTCATTCATGTGACCACATACAACTTCTGTGTTAAACACAACTCGAATACGGTTGTAACACCATTTGTACGGAAGCATGCAAACAGCTGTCCTGACTTGGTCTATACTTGGGTAGACTGAAGTCAGTCAGACTAGCTGAAATCAGTCACTTGGTAGCTAAGCACTGAGCTATTTGTGGATCAATGTAAGGCTGACTCACTGGGAAGATAAATCTATTCTTCCAGCCCTTATATACAAGTTCATGGAATATTCATCTTTCCTATTTGCCTGTCATTGACTGATAATTTTGTAACAAGTTTTGATAAAATGCATACATTTTATAAAAAAAACATTAAAGGCAACATTTGTTTATCTCACTATTCAAAGTAGAGTTAAATTCTTAACATTGCATGTTACAGCAAAACTACAAGGCTGTATCCAGTCTTCACAGCTCTGAGCATTATTGTTGTACTCTCATATTTTTCACATCTATTTTACTGAAACAAAGCCATATTTTACTTTGGTGACAAGAAGATAGC
This sequence comes from Eleutherodactylus coqui, assembly GCF_035609145.1. Taxonomy (NCBI): domain Eukaryota; kingdom Metazoa; phylum Chordata; class Amphibia; order Anura; family Eleutherodactylidae; genus Eleutherodactylus; species Eleutherodactylus coqui. The sequence continues at coordinate 125,369,739 of NC_089843.1, read as the reverse complement.
AGACTCAGCCTGCAATGTTCCCTTGATTTAAAGATGCTGCTGTGTTACTCGCTTCCTGACAATAAATTCTTGTGAAATATTTTCCGACCAATCCCAAATTCCTTTTTCTCTCCTTGCACGGTGGCAAGTGTTTCTCTAACAAGCAAGTCGGGTCCTTGACAAAACTGTATTAATAACAAAAACAGAGGCCAAAAAGCTTTATAAGTTTTTTCTTGAGCGTGCCGGTGCAAAGCATCATGTAACACAACGGGCCAAGCTCACCTGAAACGAGGTCAATGGGTATAACCTTATTACTCATCTAATTGCCACCAAGGATTCTGCAGTTGCAAATCCCCGAAGAGCTGCGTGCATCTCTACTCTCAGCTTGAATTTGTGACTTGCAGAGGAGGTCCAACATAAAAGCCAAAGTAATCTCCCAGCAAATGACGTGCCAAGAGCTTTATAAAACAATGTCTTTCAGCTTCGTGTCAGACGTGCGATGTTTAGAATAAGGAGGACTTGTATATTTTCCAGTTGAGAAAAACATGTGATTGCACTATTTAAAGCTCTCTCTTCCTCCTACTTAATGACGGTGCACACACGCATTACATAGTTGGTGAAACCATAAAGACATCAAGAAGTCCCCTTGCTAGAGAATCATGAAAGGATAACCAGGCTTTTTAAGGCTTCCTAAATTGTTGTTTTCTTTTCAAAATGTCCTGCTAATTGAAAAGGAAAAAAAAAAAAAACAACAAATAGTGACAGCTTCAATAAGCATCTATAGGCTGTAACATTTGAAAACTGCTTCACAATTTCCAGTAACAGTAGTAATTGCTATATGTCAAGTAGAAGATGTGATTAAAAAATACCCACAAACAACAAATGGATCACTTAGAACGGAAATTCCTTTCTCTTTTGAATTACTCAGAACGAAGCTCCTGCTTAGACAATAAATGTTAAAAGTTCTTTGTATTCTGTTTTTTAAAGGGATTCTTCATCAAGAAACACCCTTTTTTATATGTCCTATTGTTCATTTGAATACTTTCATATACCATAATGGGGCTATATATTGTCCCTGGAATACATGGACCTCACATGACCCAAAAATATGAATTGGCCCTTAATGGTTGCCATGTAATAATACACTGGCCACTGACACTGTTAGGCAGGTTGGCGTTAAAGGGGTTGTCCCGCGATAGCAAGTGGGGTTAAGCACTTCTGTATGGCCATATTAATGCACTTTGTAATATACATCGTGCATTAAATATTGGCCATACAGAAGTTATACACTTACCCCTTCCGGTGTTGGCGTCCCCGTCTCCATGGCTCCGACCGAAGCCTTCTTCTCCCTCGATTAGACACGCTTGCGCAGTCTGCCCTCTTCTGTCCGGCTCTGGCGTGCCCGCGCGACAGAGGTCTTCTGCGCATGCGCAGAAGACCTGTGCGGCACGAGCACGCCGGAGCGGCCCCTTCAGCGCAAGCGCGTCTAATCCGGGGAGAAGGCGGCTTTGGTCGGCGCCATGGAGACGGGGACGCTAGCACCGGAGGGGGTACGTGTATAACTTCTGTATGGCCAATATTTAATTCACAATGTATATTACAAAGTGCATTAATATGGCCATACAGAAGTGCTTAACCCCACTTGCTATCGCGGGACAACCCCTTTAAATGTATGTTCTGCAATCCGTGTCACTTGTATAAATGAGAAAACTAGAGAATAGTTTAAACTAAGCTCAATCAAAAAAAGCAACTATTGTTCAGAACCATATGAATGTTGGTTATGATAAATGGCCGGCCTAAGGTTAGGGCTACATGGCAGCGTGTTGCATGCAATGTTGCGTCTAACGATTGTCAATGGTGTCACGTTTCGACCTACAACCTAATGTGACTGCAACATGAAAGCTGCAAAAAAAAAACTTGGTTGGATTTTGGTAGCACCCACAGAAAATGGCCGTTACTTACTGACTCAGGAGTGCATATAGATGCATCCTCCTCTCACCATGCAGGTAGCTGACTACCAAATGGAGGAGCCAATAACACCTGTGAGGGCACCGATAAAACACCCACTCACACTGCCTCCTGATAATGAGGGGGGTGGATGCTTGGTGTACACTCCCACACATAGTGGATACAGGGTGCCTGACCATTCTGATATATGTAGTTCACCATGCAGACCAGCAACCTATTAATGACGCCATGATAATTCGGCGGGTTGCCCTGCATATCCATCAGTGAACCACATTGGTACTGCCACCCTGGGCTCCCCCTGGAGTCTTAATGCCACACTGCATGTGAATGATAGATAATAAATGCAAGGCATTGGTTGGATGTTGGCCAAGATACATGAGCCCACTAACCACTTCACAGTTCCTTGCGTTGTAGTGGGTCCCTACACTAATATAAATGCATCACAGAAGGGGAAATCAAGAATTAAAAACAATCACAGAAAATGGCCGTTACTTACTGACTGAGGAGTGCATATAGATGCATCCTCTCACCTCTCACCATGCAGGTAGCTGACTACCAAATGGAGGAGCCAATAACACCTGTGAGGGCACCGATACAACATCCACTCACACTGCCTCCTGATAATTCTTGATTTCCCCTTCTGTGATTTTGGTAGCAAGTTGCATTCTTCTTTCTTCACCGTAGACATCAATATAAGTCACATGCAACTATGACTTTTAGGCAATTTGGCTGGTTTATAATGGCCAAATTCCAGCTCTGAGGCAATCATGCAACAGCAAGTCGCAGACAAATCACGTGACCATTTTCATTGCGCAACTATTATGCGGCTTGCTGTCACATGACTGATATCATCATGTAGCCCTAGCCTAATGCCTAAAGTGTGCAACACTAACTGATGATTAGCACTCATGAAATTCAGCCTCTTTGATGCATGTATTAAACTTTATTCGTTAGGCTTAAGATTGAATTCACACAGGCAATGTCCCATGCGAGTTCCATCCAATTCTGAGATGGACAGAACTTGCACAGAAAAAGAACCTATTCATTTGAATGGGTTCATTCAGACAAGCAATTCTTCACTCAGACCAATAGTCCGAATTTGAAAAACTGCTGTATATTCTATTTTTGGGCAATTCTTGTTCAAGTATCACCCACTATTTTCAATTTCGAGTGTTTCAAAAACGGATCGCATTGACATGCCTTGTACGCTGAATATGAGTGTGATATATTTTGGAAGCATTTTATTAGTGGAATCACATGTACATTTTTTCCATGTATGTGAAAAATGGAGTTAAATCTGATGCAAATGACATGTTTTTATCACAAAAACACATCATAAATACACGAAAGTTGCAGTGAAATCGCAGGTAAAATGCTCAGTTTTTCACTGACCTACATCACACTTGCGCGTGTGAATACACCCTAAAGAGAAGTCAATAAAAGGCATGATACTTAGTGTATCACAGTATACATAATGTAAATTTTAACCTGCATGTAGCAAATAATTAGCATTATTTCTCAATAGATCTTAAAGTAATACAAATAAATTAATAGTGTTGAAGTCCTGATAGTGTTCACTCTGTATTCGTAAGCGCAGCAGGGGCTACGTAGAGGCAGATACAACTCTAAAACAAGTAATAAAACCTACACTCATAGAGCTCCTTTGAGGGAAATGAAATACCAACGGAGAGATATACAGAAACCACTCAAGTGAATGATGTCATAGAAAGTCACTTATTTCCAAGTACAGTATTCATGAGTTCCTCCGACTGCTGGTGGTAATCATCTTGCAGAGTGGGTGTTTCTATACAGATACAGAGTAAGGGAGTACTTCGGCTAGGCTGAAGTGCAGCAACACTATTGGCAATTTTGTATGTATTTATTATACTTACAGACGATAAAATAAAAAATCCACAGAAATATAAGACACAGTGTCTCTCAAACATGGCAACCTCCTGACTCCAGTTTTGCTACTGTGTGAGTTTCTTCCGGAGCTTGGTTGTTAGATCCGCTGGGTGCACCTCACCACAGTACAGACACACTAGTTCTGAGACCAGAAATACTGCACAACTGCACACATGGAACACCAAAGGGACAGTTAACTGTATACTGGATTCATGGAAACACATAATATAGGGACTGACAAATGCCAAAGCATTTACCTTGCATACCTGCATGCATAACCAGGTGGAAAAGCTATCGTAAGTATGAGGTATGCGTTCGTGGATTGGCCAAGTCACTTAAGCTGGCAAGCCCACTTCTAGGGTCCTCATTATCTCGTGGGTCCCTTCTCTAACAAGACAACTACCCCAGGAAACCTGCCTGCAAGCAGGGTGATCGTCCCAATAAGGACGACCCTGCACTGGAACCTAATGATCCACAACAGGACAGGACACAGTTCACATCAACACACTAGAGATAGCATGCAACACAGAACAGGACCGTTCATACCTAATGTTTGGCCACTTGCGCAGACCCACAGAACATATCACTGTTCGCACACATATATACTGAACATGCCTGTTCACACCTAATGTCCTGCCACCTGCACAGATGCTGAACATGAAACTGTTCACACCAAACACACACAACACATAACAGGCATGCAAGAAAACCAAACCCTAGAGTGAAGGGATACCAGCTTCCTCTTGCAGAGGGACTGGTATATATATATTCAACAGACCAGTGGAGTTAGGAGAAGTCCATACCCAGCCAGCATGATTATTCCACACCTGTGAAGGTGTGCTCCTGGAAACTTGTAGAACAACAGATCCCAGCAGCACAAAATTGACAGTGGTTTTGCATACACCCATCTCTATACACATTTGCATTACTCATAAAAGACTAAACTAGCAAAGGCCACATATATTACATAAAAGACTCTTGAGTGTGTGTTACAAATTTTCCTGCACCTCTTAGTTAGGCTGCCTGTCCACGGGCGAGTTTAAATTTCGTTCCCCGCAGCAATAATCCGGCCACGGGGAACGCAGTACAAGCTCTCCATAGTGTTGCTATGGAGAGCGCTTCACCCCTGTCCACGAGCGGAGTATCATTGCAATTCTCCGCTCACGGCCGGCAAATCGCAGCATGCTGTGATTTGCCACTATTCTCCGCGGTCCTCCACGGTCAGCCTATCTATTAGATAAGGCTGACAGCAGAGATCCGTCTGCCGTCTCCTGCTCCCGGGCGGCGGCTCCTGCAACTGAGATCCACCGTGGGATACCGCAACGCTCGTGGACAGGTAGCCTTAAAGGAGATGTCTCGAGGAAGCAGTGAATTTTTTTTTTTGCCCAGTCCCCCCCATTAAGTACACATTACTAAGCCCCCCTGTAAATGACATTTCTAGCTGGTTCGTACTTACCGTTCCAGCGTTTCAGCAACTTATAAAAGTTTCCCCAAGATGGCCGCCAGCTCTTTTCCCGTCGCTCGCTGCAGCCCGACGTGCGCGCTCCCGAGACGCTACCAGCTGTGTCTCCATGGCAACCAGACGCCCCGCAGCCGCCGACCGGACCCACCGCAGCCGCCGACCAGTCACCCACCGCCAGGCAGCAGGTAACCGGCGCAGCGACAGCCCCCCCCGGCCCAGCGCTAGTTCCCCCGGCCTAGCGACAGCCCCCCCGGCCCAGCGACAGCCCCCCCCGGCCAGCGCTAGTTCCCCCGGCGCAGCGACAGCCCCCCCTGGCCCAGCGACAGCCCCCCCCGGCCCAGCGACAGCCCTTCCCCCGGCCCAGCGACAGCCCCCCCCGGCCCAGCGACAGCCCCCCGGCGCAGCGACAGCCCCTCCCCTCCCGGCGCAGCCCGGCGCAGCGGCAGCCCCCCCGGCCCATGACTTACCAGGACAGCTGGACGGCGGGACAGCTGGGCGGCTTCTCCGGACAGCTCGGCAGCTCTGCACCTTCCTCTAACAGAGGAAGGTACAGAATGGCCGCTCCAGCGCGCTCCCGAGCAGTGACAGCTCGTCTGCGCATGCGCAGAAGAGCTGTAGCGGGGAGCACACTGAAGCGGCTCGTGCTGAATGGAGAAGACCGGACTGCGCAAGCGCGTCTAAAAAAGCAAGCTGCCGGCGAATTTAGACGGAACCATGGAGACGAGGACGCTAGCAACGGAGCAGGTAAGTGAATAACTTCTGTATGGCTCATATTTAATGCACGATGTATATTACAAAGTGCATTAATATGGCCATACGGAAGTGTATAACCCCACTTTGTTTCGCGAGACCACCCCTTTAATCAAGAAGGTTAATTTTAAACTCCAACTAATATATTTAACAAAGCTAATTAACTTTCAGTGCTGTAGTGCACATACATATATGGCCCCTTTACACATATCGATTATCGCTCAAAATGTGTTCAAGCGAACAAATAAGCAATATTCGTTCAGTGTAAATGCAAAAACATTGCTCACTATTCGTTCGCAAGTCGTTATCGCTGAATCTCAGTCAGCATAAAACTGGATAACTGGCTTCTTGTTTCTTGAGAAAGTGAAGTGCTGAGTGAGAACCCATCGATCCAGCAGCAAAGTTAGTCTGTCTAAAGGCTCTGCACAACTATTAAAGACCTTAGCGGTCACGTCAGCCTCGTGCAATCATTTAGCTGACTGTCGTCACGTGTAAAAGGGCCAATACCCTGCCATGCTCTGTCTATGATCACATGGTACAAACGAGCCAATGGTATTACACTCTGTGGGTTCAATAGACAAACTCTACCCATTCATAAAAACTTTTATGATAAAAGCACACTTACCTCCTTATACGTAATCAGAAGGGCCAAACATAGTTCAGCAACACAATTCTCTTATGTTTCCTAAAAGCTGAAAAACAACTGGATCATATATAAAAAGCTGCCTAACCTATCTACCCTTTGATCATATGGAGCCAAACCTAACATATTAAATTCTTAAAGGCGCCCTGGCACATAGCGCAAAAAAATCACTCCTTATGCATACTTTAGATTTACTTCATCGTAGCATTGTTCCTTTCATCTAGTTCTCGACAGTATGTGTAACCTTCCTAAATTCAGAGAAGGTAATTTCTCAGCAGTACACAAATTAATTAAAAAAACTGCATCTCCAGCATACCTCAGATCACCCAGTATGAAGATGCCAATTTCTCTTCAGATATGGTATCCTATTTATTAAGGTATACCATTATGGACTGTGCATGTTTCCTCCTTCTTTGTCAATGATCTACCTACACCTTTGTGGAGTTCGATCCCTAAATTCGAATCACACTAACAGACCCTATAAGCAATAAATAAAACTAGGAATAGAGCAGGCTAAGTCTAAGAAATACATCTTTTATTGAGCACTTTGAGTAAACATCCACAGTGCAGGAACAAAAAGTATGTGAACCCTTGAATTGAAGCGTGAACACTTGAACAGACATTTTCTCAATCTATAGGTCTTTTCCTGTTCCCTTTGGGTTCTTTCTTATCTTTTTTAGTATTACCTCTTGGAGTGATCACAAAATAGGGAGAGTAGCAGTTATTCTGAATTTTCTCCAGATGACTTGTTTAACTGTGGATTGATGTACACCCAGGTCTTTCACAATGCTTTTCTAGTCTTTTCCAGCTTCATGCATCTTTCTAACACGTCTTCTAAAAGTTGTTTGTATTGTGGTCCACACTAATCAATCTTTCTTTAGAAGAACAGATTTGTCAGTAACCAGGCTTTCTATGTCTTTATTTAATTGGAAAAGCACCCAATGAAACCCACACTTCCAATATCCTCTACTTATGTGTGCTAATCAGCAGGGACAGCTGTGGATGAGTCAGGAGGAGCTAAAATCTCCAGACACATTTAGTCCCTTGCTGAGAGCCAAGATGAGAAGAGCTGCTGTGGAAAGCCTGAGCAGCATTATAACGGAAAGTCAGAGCTTGAAGAGGCCACATTGACCATGATAAACCTCTGCTGTTTGCTGATCATTGCTGCATGTTAGTAGTAGGTGAAAGTACTGCTGCTTAGTTAGCGCCTTGACAGGTAAGCATTTGTTTTGTTGATTGCACAAAGTGTATGTGCTGCCAGTGGCGATTCTTTTCCACTGAGTTTTCTGTTATCTCAGAATATATTCAAGAAAATAAAGTCATTTGGACTTTTACATGGACTGAGCGAGCTGCTGTGTCGTCGCTGACCCCACCCCCACCCCCCACTCAGACATTGCCACAATATATATGGCAAAAGGCAAGGTTTTACATTTTTAATATTTATTATTTTGTAATTATTAAAAATAAAAAAATTCTCTTAGGCTGGTAACACACTACAGTATTTAGGCTGTCGTTTGGGCCCAAACTCTCAGCATCATAGGAATGTAGACTCAAGGTCAAATTGGAATGCATGTCCATAGTACGGACACGAAATGGCAGAAAAAATACTGTAGTTTGTCACTGGCCTTATTGTTCCTTTTTTAGTCCCCACAGCGGACCTGAATTTACAATCGTTTGACGGATTATACAGTAGACCATAGTATTGTGGTATACCGTATTCTGAGAGTCATGCTATAATGGCGTGCCACAGACATGTCTTATTGGGCAAGCATTTATTGCAGCCCTAGGAACTACGGCCGTCTGCTACTTGCAGTAACACGGGCGCCGATGCGCCCGTGTGACTCAGCCCTTAAAGCCACCCATAGAGAAACATTGGCATCTGCAGTGAATTAAAACATACAGATCTATATTGTGGACCTTTTGGTCTGGAAAACAAATCGCAGCATGAACCATTTCAGTGCGGTTCCCGCATGGATGGCTTCTATTGAAGTCAAAAAGCAGGAGTTTAAAAAAAACAAAACAACTTCACTGTGCAAGTGCGGTGGTGCGCCGGCCGGCGCTTCCGCACACATCCACAGTGATGAAAATAGAAGACCCGGATGGGTAAGCAGAAGGTCAGTAGTGTCCTTGACTGCGAGCAAGGTCGGGTTCTGCTGCGGGCTCCCGCATGCAGAATCCGATTCATCCGTGGGCATGAGGCCTTAGGCTGAATTCACTCAGACATACTTGCGCATACAAAACACAGAAAATAGAGCCCATTAATTTCAATGGGTTTGTTTACATGTGCATATTTTGTTATGCTCTATTTTCCTTCACATTTGCTCAGGTAAAGAGAACATAAGGAACTCATTAAACTGCTTGGCCATTTTAATGGCTGAGAGCATCATTGGGTGTTTTTTTTACACCCCCAATGGCACATGATATGTGTGCTCAAAAAGTACAGTAAAAAACTCATACGCAAATACACAACACTCATTTCGGAAAAATTTGAAGCCAATGCCAATGCAAATACGTGTGAATCCAGCCTAGTTTACCAAAAGCTTAGCAGTCTGATGCAGCTCCAAGCATTCTGATTTTTAATAAATTGCCTTTACCACCCGAAAACGAAGAATTATTTTCAGGGCGCATCAATGCTAGTTTTCTACTGCTGGCACAGCTTTACATAAATAAATTGTTTTACTCTGTCTGTACATGAAGTATATATGATATTTGTAGAAGCAAAACTCAAGAAAAATCAATATGAAGTACTGTCCAAGGAGACTAGACTAGAAAGTGATTTTACTTTTCCACTGGAGCTATTACAGCAACAATAAAGTTGACAATGGGAGGCTTTATATATTTATTTGAAGAACATGTAGCTAAAATTGAGTATTTTTTCCAATATGAAATAATAATGTTTTTGTCCTTCAAACTTTGCAAGAGTGTTTGAGATTTTCAGCTACTGGAATTATAGATCAAGTTTCATATATATTTCATCAGTATGGGAGTAATTTGTGTTAGAATGTAAAAACAATGTTACCACTCCTATGGAATACTTAATGATATGGACATGCTAAGTAATATTCCATCTGTAGATTAACTCTTTCTAATAGAGTTAACCAACTAGTTAGAAAACTGATGTTTTTTTCTCAACATTGTGTTGCCATGACATTATTTTTAACATATACTTTACTCTGACAATCTCTGTGTTAATATGATTTGCTTGAGCTATAAATGGTAAGTGCTTAAGCAAAGCTGCACTAGGATTCAAAGCCTTTAATTAAGGCATATTACAGTTTGGACTTAGGGAATGGTACAAAGTCCACAATTATATTGTTCAGTGCTAGGTAGCAGTTATAAAGAAGGTTGTTAGTAATGTAATCTAAAACTGCAGGACTACTTCTAAAAGTCATAAAAAAGCTATTTGTGTATGCATCATTTCAAGGTGAATTACACAATATCATAAATTATCTTTTTCTGGACCTAAAAAAACACAGCCTTATAGTGCCCATTTATGATACCGACCATATGTGTTCATATATAACAGTGACTGCCCTATTAAAGTGCACAAAATAGAGCCAGCCATTGTGCCTATAAATTAGTGTGAGCCACAGTGCTCCTATAAAAATACACTATCCTGCCAAAAGTAATTAGACACCTGAGCATGTATCAAAAGTGGTATTTATTTACATATGTAACACTTAGTAGGACCTCCTTTGGCCCTAATGACATTAGATACTCTCCATGGTATACATTCTGCTAATATCTGATGCACTTCAGCTGGTACTATCCTGCAAACGTCTGGCGAGTTCTCTCAAAGTGTCATGGCTCAACGACTACGCCAGGGCTGTACCAGATTGGTGGTACTGGGTCAGTCCAAGCCACGTTATAATACTTTTGTGGTTATACATTTGTTATCCCTTTGGGCTCCCCCATAGTTGATAAAGGGTCATTGGAGTCATATGTTGAAATTCCTCTATGTGGTTTATGTTTTCCTGGGCTGGCCAATCTCTTTGAGAGGGGGTTTAAATATTTCAACCTCTGCTCTTACTAGTTGCTGATTATTCATCTCTCTTGGGTAAAGTTAGTCTAGTCCTTTTTCCTTGTTGCTGCCATCCAGATCAAGCTAAGTAGCTGGTGTATTATTTGTATCTTTGAGCTGCTTCTCTCATTGCTCCAACTGTTGTTAGTTGTTACAATCTTATCATAGATATTTCCTGTCTCTACCCAGGATTAGTATAGTTGGCCTACATTCGGGACGTGGGGTCGTCCTTGTTGGGACGATCACCCCACTTTAGGCAGGGGTATTTTCCCTCCTTTGGCTGGTAAGGCTATATTTCCCATTTTTTGCCCTTGTATGTGTTTGGTGGTGGTTTTAGTGTTTTATGGCCCATTTACACGTAACGATTATTGCTTAATGAATGAGTTTGAGTGATAATCGTGCAGTGTAAATGCAAAACAAAAGTCTACTATTTGTTTGCAAGTCATTATTGCTGACTTTCAGTCAGCATAAAAACTATTGCTGGATCGCTGGCTTCTCATACCATGTAAATGCTCCCAACTCAGTGCTTCACATAGAAGCCAGCGAGAACCCAGCAATCCAGAAGCAACATAAGCACTAATGACCTTAAAGTGGTGATGTCAGCGCTCATGCAGTTATGTAGCTGACTATCGTCCAGTGTAAAAGGGCCATTACGTGGGAATTTTTGGTGTTTATTTGTCCAATGTGAACACTGTCTTACGTCTGTGCTGGGCATGTTATGCAAATGCTCAGCACGGGCGTAACACAAAGAGGATTCATTGCCCTGGAGTGTCATGATTGAACAGCTGAGCAAGGCAATAATGTTCTACGGAGTGACAAATCATGCTACTCTATCTTCAAATTAGATGTATGTACCTGGGTGGGGAAGATGCTTGGGGTACTTTTGGATGAATGTGTTCTGCCAAAAGTTAAGTACAGCAGAGGTTCTTTTATGGTCTGGGAATATTTTACATGGCGTGGTCTTGGTCTGTTGGTTGTAGTGGCAAGAACCATGAACATGAAGCAGTAGCTTTACATTCTGCATAATAATATGCTGCTGACAATATGGCAATACTCTTGGAAATTGCCATGTTACATCTGCAGGGAGTTGTCCTAACAAAACTGCAACAACACTCACAGTATATGCTCGGATAGATTACACCACTCCAGACAAAGAAAGATGGAGAAACCTGTCCCTCGCTAATCAAGGAAAGTGGGTGTCACGGGACTGGGGTCCGGGTACTGGAAGTCCCTAAAAGCTACCCGTAACCCTGGTCCCTACCTACTTGCCCCCCTGGGCTAGGCCCCAGGGCAACAACTGGGCGATCATCCCTATACTCACTAGGGAAGCGGGGCAGGGGGTCAGACGTACAAACAAATACAGAGACAAACAGACACAGAGGCAAGTCAGGAAGTCCGGGTCGGTAACAGGAGAGTACTAGGGATTAGGCGAGGTCAAAGTCAGGTCCAAAAGCAGAGGATCACAATGGGAAATCAGATCAGAAATATGCAGGTGTAGCCTGGAGACAAACATACACTGGCAATGCTGGAGAGAAACAGGCACATTTAAATGCTGTCAGAACTCCCGCCCCAGCAGCTGATTGGGGCAGGGAGCCTGCCAGCAGCCAGACCCAGGCAAAAGGCAGCGAGTGCAGATCCCAGACATCCAGCAGCAAGTGCAGATGCTGCTAGTCAGGATGTCATGGCAACGTGGACTGCATCGCCGCATCTCCAGCAACAGACCACCCAGGCGCCGCTCCCTGAGCACAGGAGCACGCGCCCGGAGCCAGTGTCCGGGACCCCGAGGCCCGGGGAGGTCACCAAGACCGGAGCTCCCCTGCGCCGCACCCGATCAGCTCGGGTGATAGGACCGGTGGTGCGGTCGCGGAGACCCCGAGAGCTGCCGGTCCTAACAGTGGGAAACCTCTGCCTAAAAGCGGGATACTCGTCCTAATAAGGATGACCCCATGGTCTTCACCTAGGAACTGACTATCCCTGATTAGGTACCTGGAGATATGTGCAAACTACACAACGCGCCACTGTTCACACCTACACACAGAGCAGAACTGTTCACACCTCATGTCCAGCCACCTGCACAGACACACAGAACATGTCACAGTTCACACCAATAACACAGAACAGGACTGTTCACAACTCATGTCTGGCAACCTGCACAGACACATACAACACATCACTGTTCACACCAATAACACAGAACAGGAACCCCACTCAAAACTCTCATGCATACAGATATCAAACAATAGCTAGTGCAAGTGTCCTCACACCAAGGGGAAAGAGTCAGACACCGAAGTGACATAAAGGGAACAGTGTCAAGAATCACCTATCTGATGATGCATGACATCAGATGTCTGGAGGCTGCACCTGTCAAAGGAAAAGGGAGAGGGGGTCCGTATAAGATGCAGACGGGGAATACAGGTGTCCAGACTGTCCTCAGGGAAGGTAAGAGAAACAATTCAGACTAAACATGCATCACACCAAGCTCTGAGTGGGAATAAGATAGAATGAATAAAATGACCAGAATCCTCTAGCCAGAGGAGCTAGTATTTATGTGCAGCAGACCAGAGGGGATTAGCTAGCTGGAGAACTCCACACCCAGCCAGCTCAATTATCCCACACCTGTGAATCTGTGCTGTTGGAAACCCATATAAAACAACAGTTCCCAATAGCACAACCTGACAGGTCAGCAATACTTCCAATAAGAAAATGTGCTTTGTCACTAATCCAACACTTGTTTTATGTTGGTTTGAGGATATGGATATTCCATGATTGGACCAGCCTGCATAGAGTCCCAAATGAAACCTTACTGAAGAACATCATTGGCATGAACTGAAACATCAGGTTAGGAAATTGTGAATAGTGTCCATCTCCTTTGAGAGAACTCGACAGGCATTTGCAGGATGAATAGAAGGAAATACTAGCTGAAGTGTATCAGACATTAGTAGAATGTATGCTAAAGGAAGTATCTGAGGTCGTTCAGGACAAAATAGGCCCTGCTAAGTATTAATATATGCAAATAAACACTATTTTTTATTGCATACAAACAGTACCCTAGTAAGAGAGCCTGCGCCATTGCACATTGGGCTGGCGAATGTTCAGAGCACCAAAATACTACAACATTTTTGTTTTGCAGTGCACTCTGCCCATTTCTTGTCTACCTATTTCTTGAAATATAAACAATAAAATCTGGTATGTGTAGAAAGCACTCAAATTACACTTTTTTCTATTAGGCATTGCATGCTTATTAGAGATGAGCGAGCACCAAAATGCTCGGGTGCTCGTTGGTCGAGTCGAACTTTCCGCGATGCTCGAGGGTTCGTTTCGAGTAACGAACCCCATTGAAGTCAATGGGCGACTCGAGCATTTTTGTATATCGCCGATGCTCGCTAAGGTTTTCATTTGTGAAAATCTGGGAAATTCAAGAAAGTGATGGGAACGACACAGAAACGGATTACGCAGGCGAGGGGCTACATGTTGGGCTGCATCTCAAGTTCCCAGGTCCCACTATTAAGCCACAATAGCGGCAAGAGTGGGCCCCCCCCCCACAATTTTTACTTCTGAAAAACCCTCATTAGCAAGGCATACCTTAGCTAAGCACCACACTACCTCCAACAAAGCCCAATCACTGCCTGCATGACACTCCGCTGCCACTTCTCCTGGGTACATGCTGCCCATACCCCCCGCACGACCCAGTGTCCACAGCGCATACCAAAGTGTCCCTGCGCAGCCTTCAGCTGCCCTCATGCCACACGCTGGCCTCATATTTTTATTAATAGTCACAGGCAGGTACAACTCCACAATGGGAATTCCGTGTGCCCCCGACAGCATGGGTGGCTCCCTGGAACCCACCGGCGGTACATAAACAAATCCCATTGTAGTGCCCAGCACAGCTGAGGTAACATCACATTAAATGCAGGTGGGCTTCGACCCACACTGCATGCCCCAGTCAGACTGGGGTTCTTTATAAGTAGACACATGCAGTTACAACTCCGTGTGGACCGACAGCATAGGTGGGTCCCAGGAAGCCACCGGCTGTACATAAATAATTCCCATTGCATTGCCCATCACAGCTGAGGTAACGTCAGATGAAATGCAGGTGGGCTTCGGCCCACACTGCATGCCCTAGTCAGACCGGGGTTTTTTATAAATAGTCACAGGCAGGTACAACTCCGCAATGGGAATTCCGTGTGCCCCCAACAGCATGGGTGGCTCCCTGGAACCCACCAGCGGTACATAAACAAATGCCATTGCAGTGCCCAGCACAGCAGAGGTAACGTCACATTAAATGCAGGTGGGCTGCGGCCCACACTGCATGCCCCAGTGAGACTGGGGTTCTTTATAAGTAGACACATGCAGTTACAACTCCGTGTGGACTGACAGCATAGGTGGGTCCCAGGAAGCCACCGGCGGTACATAAATAATTCCCATTGCATTGCCCAGAACAGCTGAGGTAACGTCAGATGAAATGCAGGTGGGCTTCGGCCCACACTACATGCCCCAGTCGGACCGGGGTTTTTTATAAATAGTCACAGGCAGGTACAACTCTGCAATGGGAATTCCGTGTGCAACCACAGCATGGGTGGCTCCCTGGAACCCACCGGCGGTACATAAACAAATCCCATTGCAGTACCCAGCACAGCTGAGCTAACGTCCGATTAAATGCAGGTGGGCTTCGGCCCACACTGCATGCCCCAGTCAGACTGGGGTTCTTTATAAGTAGACACATGCAGTTACAACTCCGTGTGGACCAACAGCATAGGTGGGTCCCAGGAAGCCACCGGCGGTACATAAATAATTCCCATTGCATTGCCCAGCACAGCTGAGGTAACGGCAGATGAAATGCAGGTGGGCTTCGGCCCACACTGCATGCCCCAGTCAGACTGGGGTTCTTTATAAGTAGACACATGCAGTTACAACTCCGTGTGGACCGACAGCATAGGTGGGTCCCAGGAAGCCACCGGCGGTACATAAATAAATCCCATTGTATTGCCCAGCACAGCTGAGGTAACGTCAGATTAAATGCAGGTGGGCTTCGGCCCACACTGCATGCCCCAGCCTGACCGGGGTTTTTAATACATAGACACAGGCAGGTACAAATCCCCTAATGTGAAGTCCCTGTGGACCGACAGCATGGGTGGCTCCCTGGAACCCACCGGCGGTACATAAATAAATCCCATTGCATTGCCCAGCACAGCTGAGGTAACGTCACGATAAATACAGGTGTGCTTCGGCCCACACTGCATGCCCCAGTCTGACCGGTGTTTTTAATACATAGACACTGACAGGTACAAATCACTAATGTGAAATCCCTGTGGACCCACAGCATGGGTGGCTCCCTGGAACCCATCGGCGGTACATAAATGTATCCCATTGCAGTGCCCTGCTCAGCAGAGCTAACGTCACATACAATACAGGTGGGCTTCGGCCCACAGTGCATGCCCCAGTCAGACTGGTAATATGTACCTTAACAGTAACCGCGTTGGTGGGAAATGACCTCGCCACCATCATGTCTTTGGGAAGCCTCCGTTTCCACACCACAGTGACATAGCATTAGCAGCGGTATAGTCAGGGCCCAGAATTAGTAACATTTCAGCGGTAGCATTAGGGACAGGCCCCAGTAACATATCACTAGCAGCAGTATAGGGGGAACACAGTCTTAGTTCCATTTCAGTAGTAGTAGCAGTCAAGACAGGCCACAGTAACATTCCCGTTGCAGCAGTTTAGGGAGATAACAGTCTCTTTCACATTTCAGTAGTTGCAATATAGACAAGGCCCCAGTTACATTTATGTAGCAAAGTGTAGGCCAACCCCACACACCTTGCTGTAGCATGAGTGCAGGCGAAGCCCATAAAAATTACTAGGATTACACTGTAGGCGATGGCCCAAAAAAATTGGTGTACCAACAGTACTAATGTACCTCAGAAAAATTGCCCCTGCCCAACCCAGAGGGCAGGTGAAACCCATTAATCGCTTTGGTTACTGTGGCTTAATTTGTAACTAGGCCTGGAGGCAGCCCAGTTAAAATAAAAATTGGTTCAGGTGTAAGTTTCAACGCTTTAATGAGAATTGAAACGTATAATCATTGTTTACAAAAGTCATATGACTGAGCCTTGTGGGCCTAAGAAAAATTGCCCGTTCTGCGTGATTACGTGAGATTTCAGGAGGAGAAGGATGAATATAATACACAGATTGATGAATCAAAAAGGTCTGCATTTTTTATGGTGATAGAGAATGATGCTTCCATCCGCGGGTGCAGCCTACGTATTGTTTAGGTACCGCTGCTGTCCGCTGGTGGAAAACAGAAGTCTGGGGAAATCCAGGCTTTGTTCATCTTTATGAGTGTAAGCCTGTCGGCACTGTCAGTTGACAGGCGGCTACGCTTATCCGTGATGATTCCCCCAGCCGCACTAAACACCCTCTCTGACAAGACGCTAGCCGCAGGACAAGCAAGCACCTCCAGGGCATACAGCACGAGTTCAGGCCACGTGTCCAGCTTCGACACCCAGTAGTTGTAGGGAGCAGAGGCGTCATGGAGGATGGTCGTGCGATCGGCTACGTACTCCCTCACCATCCTTTTACAGTGCTCCCCCCGACTCAGCCTAGACTGGGGAGCGGTGACACAGTCTTGCTGGGGAGCCATAAAGCTGGCAAAGACCTTGGAGAGTGTTCCCCTGCCTGCGTTGTACATGCTGCCTGATCTCCGCACCTCCCCTGCTACCTGACCGTCGGAACTGCGCCTTCTGCCACTAGCGCTGTCGGATGGGAATTTTACCATCAGTTTGTCCACCAGGGTCCTGTGGTATAGCATCACTCTCGAACCCCTTTCCTCTTCGGGAATGAGAGTGGAAAGGTTCTCCTTATACTGTGGGTCGAGCAGTGTGTACACCCAGTAATCCGTAGTGGCCAGAATGCGTGTAACGCGAGGGTCACGAGAAAGGCATCCTAACATGAAGTCCGCCATGTGTGCCAGGGTACCTGTACGCAACACATGGCTGTATTCACTAGGAAGATCACTTTCAGGATCCTCGTCCTCCTCCTCCTCCTCCTCCTCCTCCTCAGGCCATACACGCTGAAAGGATGACAGGCAAGCATGGGTACCCTCAGCAGTGGGCCAAGCTGTCTCTTCCCCCTCCTCCTCATGCTCCTACCCCTCTTCCTCCTCCTCCTCAACGTGCTGAAATATAGACATGAGGGTGCTCTGACTATCCAGCGACATACTCTCTTCCCCCGCCTCCATTTCCGAGCGCAAAGCGTCTGCCTTTATGCTTTGCAGGGAACTTCTCAAGAGGCATAGCAGAGGAATGGTGACGCTAATGATTGCAGCATCGCCGCTCACCATCTGGGTAGACTCCTCAAAGATTCGAAGGACCTGGCAGATGTCTGCCAACCAGGCCCACTCTTCTGTAAAGAATTGAGGAGGCTGACTCCCACTACGCCGCCCATGTTGGAGTTGGTATTCCACTATAGCTCTACGCTGCTCAAAGAGCCTGGCCAACATGTGGAGCGTAGAGTTCCACCGTGTGGGCACGTCGCACAGCAGTCGGTGCACTGGCAGATTAAACCGATGTTGCAGGGTCCGCAGGGTGGCAGCGTCCGTGTTGGGCTTGCGAAAATGTGCGCTGACCCGGCGCACCTTTCCGAGCAGGTTTGACAAGTGTGGGTAGCTTTTCAGAAAGCGCTGAACCACCAAATTAAAGACGTGGGCCAGGCATGGCACGTGCGTGAGGCTGCCGAGCTGCTGAGCCGCCACCAGGTTACGGCCGTTGTCACACACGACCATGCCCGGTTGGAGGCTCAGCGGTGAAAGCCAGCGGTCGGTCTGCTCTGTCAGACCCTGCAGCAGTTCGTGGGCCATGTGCCTCTTCTCTCCTAAGCTGAGTAGTTTCAGCACGGCCTGCTGACGCTTGCCCACCGCTGTGCTGCCACGCCGCTCGACACCGACTGCTGGCGACGTGCTGCTGCTGACACATCTTGATTGCTAGACAGAGGTTGCGTAGGAGGAGGAGGAGGAGGAGGGTGGTTTAGTGGAGGAAGCATACACCGCCGCAGATACCAGCACCGAGCTGGGGCCCGCAATTCTGGGGGTGGGTAGGACGTGAGCGGTCCCAGGCTCTGACTCGGTCCCAGCCTCCACTAAATTCACCCAATGTGCCGTCAGGGAGATATAGTGGCCCTGCCCGCCTGTGCTTGTCCACGTGTCCGTTGTTAAGTGGACCTTGGCAGTAAACGCGTTGGTGAGGGCACGTACAATGTTGCGGGAGACATGGTCGTGCAGGGCTGGGACGGCACATCAGGAAAAGTAGTGGCGACTGGGAACCGAGTAGCGCGGGGCCGCCGCCGCCATCATGTTTTTGAAAACCTCCGTTTCCACAAGCCTATACGGCAGCATCTCCTGGCTGATCAATTTGGCTATGTGCACGTTTAAAGCTTGAGCATGCGGGTGCGTGGTGGCATACTTGCGCTTGCGCTCAAACAGTTGCGCTAGCGACGGCTGGACGCTGCGCTGAGAGACATTGCTGGATGGGGCCGAGGACAGCGGAGGTGAGGGTGTGGGTGCAGGCCGGAAGACGGTCGAGCCTGTGTCCTGAGAGGGGGGTTGGATCTCAGTGGCAGGTTGGGGCACAGGGGGAGAGTCAGTGGTGCAAACCGGAGGCGGTGAACGGCCTTCGTCCCACCTTGTGGGGTGCTTGGCCATCTTATGCCTGCGCATGCTGGTGGTGGTGAGGTTGGTGGTGGTGGCTCCCGGCTGATCTTGGCGCGACAAACCTTGCACACCACAGTTCGTCGGTCGTCTGCACTCTCAGTGAAAAACTGCCAGACCTTTGAGCACCTCGGCCTCTGCAGGGTGGTATGGCGCGAGGGGGCGCTTTGGGAAACAGTTGGTGGATTATTCGGACTGGCCCTGTCTCTACCCCTGGCCACCCCACTGCCTCTTCCAACCTGTCCTGCGGCTGCACTTGCCTCCCCCTCTGAAGACCGGTCCTCAGTTGGCTTATCACACCAGGTGGGGTCAGTCACCTCATCGTCCAGCGGCTCTTCCTCCGAATCCTCTGCGCTCCTCCCTCGGACTTACTGCCCTTACTACTACCTCACTGATAAACAACTGTGTCTCATCGTCATTGTCCTCCTCACCCACTGAAAGCTCTTGAGACAGTTGCGGGAAGTCCCCAGCCTCATCCCACGGACCCCAGGAACTTTCCAAAGGTTGGGCATCGGTCACGACAAAGTCCTCCGGTGGGAGAGGAACGATTGCTGCCCAAACTGGGCAGGGGCCCGAGAACAGTTCCTGGGAGTCTGCCTGCTCCTCAGAATGTGTCATTTTCATGGAGTGAGGAGGCTGGGAGGAAGGAGGAGCAGCAGCCAGAGGATTCTGAGTTGCAGCTGTGGACGGCATAGAAGACTGGGTGGTCGATAGATTGCTGGATGCACTTTCTGCCATCCACGACAGGACCTGCTCACACCGCTCAGTTTCTAATAAAGGTCTACCGCGTGGACCCATTAATTGTGAGATGAATCTGAGGACCCCAGAAACTTGGCTCTCTCCTAATCCCGCAGCAGTCAGCTGCGATACACCTGGACCAGGAGCTCGGCCTGTGCCCACACCCTCACTTGGGCCTCCGCGTCCTCGCCTGCGTCCACGTCCACGCCCTCTAGGCCTACCCCTACCCCTCAGCATGGTGTATTATGAGTAGAGCAGAAACAGAACGCTGTAATTAAATGTGCCGCTTGTTGGCCTGTGGTTGGAGGCTGACTTCGCTTACGGAACGCACAGCAGAGCCAGGAAACAATTATGCGCAAGCCTGTAGTGAGACCTATGTGCGTATGACTGAGCTGCTGCAATTCACAGCGCAGAACCAGTGAAGTGGACAAAGCCCAGTGGTAGGCCTTAAGTATTTTGCCTCAATTTTTTAAAATGGTGAGGTGAAAAACCAGAGACACCGCATGCAGCGGATATAATGTGTACTGTTTCCCTGTGGCGGGATGACGGCGGTCATGTAATGGGCGCAGCAGAGCCAGGAAACAATTATGCGCAAGCCTGCTGTAACGCTTAGCTGGGTATCAATTAGCAACTACTACCCCCAGCAGACACCGCATGCAGAGTATATTATGTATCCTGTTTCCCTGTGGTGGGATGACGGCGGTCATGTAATGGGCGCAGCAGAGCCAGGAAACAATTATGTGCAAGCCTGTAGTGAGACCTAGGTGCGTATGACTGAGCTGCTGCAATTCACAGCGCAGAACCAGTGAAGTGGACAAAGCCCATTGGTAGGGCTTACGTATTTTGCCTCAATTTTTTAAAATGGTGCGGTGAAAAACCAGAGACACCGCATGCAGCGGATATAATGTATACTGTTTTCCTGTGGCGGGATGACGGCGGTCATGTAACGGGCGCAGCAGAGCCAGGAAACAATTATGCGCAAGCCTGCTGTAACGCTTAGCTGGGTATTAATTAGCAACTACTACCCCCAGCAGACACGCAGTAAACTGAAGGCAGTCACAGGCAGCCCAAATATAGTATTTTTCCCCAATTTTTTTGAAAAAGCCCACTGCCTATATAGCCAGTATACCTCTTTCCCTGTACCACTGTCCCTGCCTCACCAGTACTGCCCCTATACTGAGTAAAATGACTGCAGACTGAGAACGCTATGGTCTGCACGCCCGATATACAAAAATAAAAAAAAATGTGCAACACTGCTAAAAGCAGCCTCAACAGTACTGCACACGGTCAGATGTGGCCCTAAGAAGGACCTTGGGGTTCTTGAAGACGAATATAACACGTAACACTTTCCCTATAGCAGCTACAGCATCAGCAGCACTTTCCCTGATCTCTGTCAGCATGCATCTGTGGTGAGCCGCGGGCGGGGCAGATTTAAATACTCAGGTGTCATCTGATCTCCCCAGCCACTCACTGCAGGGGGGTGGGATAGGGCTGGAACGTCACAGGAGGAAGTTGTAATGCCTTCCCTGTGCTTCTATTGGGCAGAAAAGCGCGCTAATTTCTTAGGGAAGGAAATGTAATGGAGTCGAGCACTGCGTGGTGCTCGTCTCGAGTAACGAGCATCTCGAACACCCTAATACTCGAAGGAGTATCAAGCTCGGACGAGTACGCTGGCTCATCTCTAATGCTTATTCTTTCACATATAAAAAATGAAATGTTCCATACTCAGAGAATGAAATATGCTCTGCACTGTCTGTGTCATGGATTGAAAAATAGAAGATATGCTCAGAGCTCTAATTTGACACTGATTACTTATTTTGCAGTACGTTCTGCCAATTGGTAAAAAGAATTAAAGGAGATGTCTCGAGGAAGCAGTGATTTTTTTTTTTTGCCCAGTCCCCCTAATTAAACATACATTACTAATTACCCCTGTGAATGACTTTCCTAGCTGGTTCGTACTTACCGTTCCAGCGTTTCAGCAACTTATAAAAGTTTCCCCAAGATGGCCGCCGGCTATTTCCCCGTCGCTCGCTGCAGCCCGACGTGCGCGCTCCCGAGACGCTGCCAGCTGTGTCTCCATGGCAACCGGACGCCCCGCAGCCGCCGACCAGACGCCCCGCAGCCGCCGACCAGACGCCCCGCAGCTGCCGACCAGTCACCCACCGCCAGGCAGCAGGTAACCGGCGCTAGCCCCCGGCTCCCCAGCGCTACGCTCCCGGCTCCCCAGCGCTAGACCCTCAGCCCAGGTGAAGGCCCCGGAGCCCAGCGCTAGGTTCCGGAGCCCAGCGCTAGGTTCCGGAGCCCAGCGCTAGGTTCCGGAGCCCAGGTGAAGGCCCCGGAGCCCAGCGCTGGGCTCCGGGGCCTTCACCTGTCAGTGAACATCACCCCCGACCCATCACTTACCCCCCTGGCCCAGCGCTAGTTCCCCCGGCCTAGCGACAGCCCCCCCATCGCAGCGACAGCCCCCCCCCGGCCTAGCGACAGCCCCCCCATCGCAGCGGCAGCCCCCCCCGGCCTAGCGACAGCCCCCCCATCGCAGCGGCAGCCCCCCCCCGGCGCAGCGGCAGCCCCCCCGGCCCATCACTTACCTGGACAGCTGGACGGCAGGACAGCTGGGCGGCTTCTCCGGACAGCTGGGCGGCTCTGCACCTTCCTCTAACAGAGGATGGTACAGAATGGCCGCTCCAGCGCGCTCCCGAGCAGTGACAGCTCATCTGCGCATGCGCAGAAGAGCTGTAGCGGGGAGCACACTGAAGCGGCTCGTGCTGAAAGGAGAAGACCGGACTGCGCAAGCGCGTCTAAAAAAGCAAGCTGCCGGCGAATTTAGACGGAACCATGGAGACGAGGACGCTAGCAACGGAGCAGGTAAGTGAATAACTTCTGTATGGCTCATATTTAATGCACAATGTATATTACAAAGTGCATTAATATGGCCATACGGAAGTGTATAACCCCACTTGGTTTCGCGAGACCACCCCTTTAAGCAAAGCATCAAAATTACCTATTTTCCAGAAGTTAAAGTACTACCAAGATGAAAAACTGTTTTGCTTTTTTTTCTGGAAATAATATATGACTAGCAAGGAATCTTAGATTGCTGGTGCTTGCTTTTTAAGGTTGAAAATCAAGAAGATCAAGAAGTAAACATAATTAGTAAGATAATAAAGAAATTATATGGTTCTTAAATGGCAGAATAAAACTGGTACTGTCTGCAGCAGAGCTACCTTGGCTTGTTCACGTTTTTGCTTATGCCAAGAAATCGCTTCAGGATAGTGCTGTACTGATGTCTACATGCGGGTTATATCATCTGTCACATGTTGTAACATGGTTTGGGTGATATGAAAATGTTCTGCTTTTGTAAAATCATGGCAACAGCTTGAATTTTTGATCCTGATTCTCTTCGCTTTAATCAATCAGTAAAAGTAGCACTACACGAATTGAGTACAACCATATGATTAAATACACAGACAGACAAAAGAGTTGCAATTAATCAATTTAGAGAATAATTTATAATCTTTAACCCTTTCCAATCCAATTTTGGTTTCAGGGTTTCCTAAAAGACTTTCTCTTTTTGCTGTTGTACAACAGTGCCATCTGCTGGCTACAGCCAGTGTGTGTGCACCAGAGAGGCACCAACAGTGGAGTGGCTGGCAATAGACGGTAAGAATACCCAGCCGGACGTCTTCTGACATTGGAGCTGTACAAGCTTTAATCAGAATGTAGGAACATGTCAGACAATGGACTGGAAAGGGTTAAGTGGCCTTACCAATATAAAAAGTTATCTCCTATTCATGATTAGTAGGGGTCCAACCTCTGGGATCTCCACTGATCCTAAGAATGGGGGTTCTAAAGGTGCACGCAGCAATGGAGCAGCGGTTGCACTTATGTGCTGCCGCTCTATTCATTTCAATGGGAGAGCCAGAGATTACTGAGTACTTTACCTCTGCTAATTCCAGCACTTCAAGTGGAATGAATGGGGCAGCAGCGGGCATGCACAACCACTGCTCTTCAGGACCCCCATTTTTGAGATTGGTAGGGGTACCAGCTTTCAGATCCCTAACGATCAGAAAGTTATTCCTCATCCTGTGGATAGGTGATAACATTCTATCTTGGTACAACCCCTTTAATTTAAGCTCACTTACTAATTTTGATCAAGGTGAGTAAACAGAAACGATGAACGGCTAACTAAAATAAAATGTTTACATTTATAATAATCATTACACCTCATCATTATAATAGTGGTATAATGTAAATGCTGCTAATTTTTAGAAAATCATATTTCCTCATTCTTGAAATGTATGTATGCTACAGCTCATTAACTACAATACACCACAAATAAATCAGATACGTATTTGACATTAAGGCAGATTTATCAGAGCTGAGTAAAATAAAAAGCTATCCTTGATGCCCATAGCAACCAATTACAGATCAGCTTTCATTTTACCACAGCAGATGTAGAAATAAAAGCTGCTCTGTGATTGGTTGTTTTGGGCATCAAGGATAGGTTTTCTATCTGGCAGATTTGACAAATGAGACCTATTGTTTATAAATAAATTGAGCCTTCATTTCCTAATGCCACATGACCTATTGTTGTTCGTTTTTGCCTCGATGTTTGCATTAATTGTTTGTTTTTTGGGGGGGCAAATACGAAAATGTATTTGCCCTGTAGAAAATAAGACCAATGACGGAGGCAAACACAGATCAAATAATGATGGAACAATGATGACATATAGTGCAATGTAAGACTTGTGGAAAATCTGAAGGAAGCGGCCAAAGACAGAGAAGCATGACATATGCTGATCCACAAAGTGACCAAAGTCGGCAATGACTGAATGGATAAATCAAGACTTGTGTATTTTGGTGCAGATTTGTCTCTGGCAGAATTTCCCATCCCTTACTTTAAAATGAAGCTCCATTTACTCAGTCATCTCCTAGAGCCTGGAAAACGGGTGTAATGTTACCCATCTGTGGTCTTCCCCAGCCTCATTTTTATCTGTATTCTGTTACATTCATTGTTCCTTTTCCCTTTCTAGATAACAACACTTTTATATTTCATCCAGTTTTATCTGTACTTTAGTTCAAAACCGTGTAGATGAGCATTTGTTAAAAAAGTAATTTCACTTTTGCTTCAGAGAGAAGAATCGTTATCATATTTTCAGAACATACATTTATCCAAATCAAAATTGAAATCTCCTTCATCACTTTAATTCCAATGCAACAGTCATATACAGATAAAGTCAACATACACTTTAGGTGGCAGAATGGTATTCATGATTTCCATACTTTTGAAGAGTACTTCAAGTGGAAATGAAATGCTCCTTTCAATTTCAAATGATATATTTCATAAAGTTCTTAAAAAATGAAAATGTAAAGAAGGTTTTATCTTTTCGCCATCCACAGTGCAACCCTCTCCCCCGCCACGCCTGTCTTGAACAGCTGCTCATCGTGTTCCCAGTGCAGACCAAGCTTGGACTGATAGCCTCAGGAATTACAGATCAAGAGCCGTATTGAGATTGAGCAAGGGAAGAATAAATAAATGCATGTTAACAAGTGGCAAATGGTATCGGAAGAGACACTAAAGAATAACACTTTATTCTTCCCCTGCAATAATATCTTTTGACAGGTAGTTACTGAAGTTGAATAAGAAAACAGATGACAATGCTTGGAATAACAAATGCTCACAACTGGGACAAATGTATGTTTCAAGTACTTTGTACTTATAACAAATTACACACTGAAATTTTCTTTGACATTTTGGTGTTTCTAAGCTTAGAAAGTCAAAATTAGTATTTAATGTAACACGAAAAAGAACTAAAGAAATACAACTATACAGCACAGAACTTAAAGTTTATCATTTTTAAGTTAGAGGTAAAGTTGGATGCAATCTATTGTTTCCTATAAAATTTGGTCTGTAGTTCAACTTCCTTTGCAGATTACAGTTACTAGATATGGGTGCATTTACACAGCACAATTTCTGTGTGAGATACATAGAAATCGCATGGGAAAAGATTAGAACTTATGATTTTTAATGGGCGTATTTACATATGCAATATTTCTCTTTCAGCACTGCGAGAAGAAGCAATGCAGGGGAAAACTTGCAGCATGTGATCTTTTTGGGTGATTTTGTTGAGGAACCACTCATTTTTTTCCTATGATAGCAGAAAAAAATTACACCATCCATGCAAAGTTTTATGCGAGTGCGATTCACTTTTGCTCCCATAGGGAATAATCGACAATTTTCACATGCGTTTTTCACGAGCATGAAGAGCACAAATGCATAAAAATTGCATGTTTACAAGTGTAATATTAATCTGAGTTTCTCGGTTTGATATTGCACTTGCTTGTGTAAGTGCATCCTATCAGTGAATATTTAGAATTCATATACTTGATAACGCTTGCAGAATTTTGTTCTTTTAATACTGAACAATGTTCCCTTTTCCTCCTCCTTACATATTGTACAGTATATACTACATTGCTTGTAGCATGGGAACATCTGACCATTAGAGATGAGAGAGCATACTCGCTAAGGACAAATACTCGAGCGAGTATTGTCCTTTTCGAGTACCTGCCCGCTCGTGAGAAAAGATTTGGGTGCCGCCGGGGGTGAGCGGTTTGTTGCGGGAGTGAGAATGAGGGAGCGGTGGGAGGGGGAAAGAGATCTCCCCCCCCCGTTCCCCCCCCACCGCCCCCCACCAGCACCCGAATCTTTTCTTACAAGCAGGCAGGTACTCGAAAAGAACAATACTCGCTCCAGTATTTGTCCTTCGCGAGTATGCTCGCTCATCTCTACTGACCATCCCACCTTTGTAATCTTGTTGGAAATAGCATTCCAAAACCATGGGTGTTAATGTGGAGTTGGGCCCATCAACAGCCTACACTCTTTTGGAAATGTTTCCACAAGATCTTGGATTGTGCCTGTGGGAATTTGTGCTCATGTCTCATGAAGACAACCAAAGGCCATATGCCCAATTTAATCTGCTTGGGGTGCTCTTTATAAAGGCTCTGTTAGAGTAGCTCTAGCATGTCTTATATGGTTGACCATACAAGGGAGTTAACTTTATGAGATAACTCCTTTAACCCCTTAACTGCCATACATTTTAGGGGATAGGATACAAATATATAACACACAGCATGACTATAAGATCCCAGGGACATACACATGTTCCACGTCCGATATTGTGTACCTGATCTGATGCAGTAAATGTCCTGTTGGGGGCCTTTATGTTGGAGAAACAGGACAAAAACTGAAAACAGGAATCAGGTCTCACCACCACACAATCAAAGAAAGACAGAATTACCTGTGGTCGAGCACTTTTATAGTCACGGACACACCATAGGACACATGAAAATCACCATATTAAAAGGCAATTTCAAATCACAAGGCCATTGAAGAATTTGGGAGTACAAATTTAAAACAATTTTTGACACTTTCAACAAGGCCTTAATTCTTCAAGAGTGTTCATGCGTGACTGGGAAGTATGAGAAATCTATATCACAGATTATACTGGCCTGGTGATGCCCTAACATTAATTAAGAGACCATAAAGCTTTCACATTTTTATCAGTGGACTATTTAAGTATTTATTTATGTCTCTACTGGTCCTGTTCTGGTATTTTTTTAAGTGCAAATTAATCACACCGTGTCTGTGCCTTGTCATATGTATGTGTATATATATGCATGCCTCTTCGGATCTATTTCATTATGCCTGATGAAGAACCATGAGTAGATTCAAAAGCTGACTATAACTTAATGTATTTTTGTTAGCTATTAAATGGTATAATTTCTACAAGATTACTTGGTTTCTCTTTCTGAGAGCAATCAAATTTTAGGGCACAACACACTCAGGTTAAAGAGGTTCCCAAGGCCTCCTCCACACCCAGGTACATCCATCTAATTTGAAGATAGACTAGTGTGATTTGCAAAAATGACAAAACGTGACTAAGTTCATTTTGTTAACAGTATATAGCAGGTCCTTACAGCCACACTCTCTTTGCCATCAAAGTAATTTTATTCTATAGGGTTGGCACTCCGTGGTTTGGAAAAAAAATAAGAAAGCAGGGCAGTACTATTGAATGTATTGTATTAGCAAGTTGGTAATATGCACATTTTCCACTGTTCTGTCCTCAATATACTGTATATAAAATGTTCAACTTCATTATGCCCCCTGTCGACAGCCAGAGGGTTATCTATTAAATCTATGTTTATAATGACATACAAATGTGTCCTTTCTTACATTTCTTCTTGGCTTGTCATACTGAAACTGGTGGTGGAGTGAGATGAATAGCTTCAAAGACAGACATGATTTTGCAGTACTCTGTCAAGAGATGTTTTTGCTATATTTTTGCTATATGTGTCTTTATATGGCCACCCAGTGGTAGTGATGTGATTATAGCCCATGGAGGGTTTTGTTTGCATGTCACAATAATGTATTAATTATGTATTAATGGCATTTGCAGAGAAGTAAGAATGGACACATTTGTAGATTTCAATAGCAGAAAAAAATTATTCTGCATCCCCTATAAAGAGATGAGACATTATTAGAGATGAGCGAGCACCAAAATGCTCAGGTGCTCGTTACTCGAGTCGAACTTTCAGTGATGCTCGAGAGTTCGTTTCGAGTAACGAACCCCATTGAAGTCAATGGGCGACTCGAGCATTTTTGTATATCGCCGATGCTCGCTAAGGTTTTCATTTGTGAAAACCTGGGAAATTCAAGAAAGTGATGGGAACGACACAGAAACGGATAGGGCAGGCGAGGGGCTACATGTTGGGCTGCATCTCAAGTTCCCAGGTCCCACTATTAAGCCACAATAGTGGCAAGAGTGAGACCCTCCCCTCGCACTGTCAGTATAAAGATCGTTCTCCTCTGCCACAGCTGTAACAGCTGTGGCAGAGAAGAACGATGTTAGCCCATTGAATTCAATAGAGCCGGCAATACAGCTGGCTCCATTGAAAGCAATGGGCTGCCAGCGATCGCGGGATGAATTGTCAGGAAGGGCTTAAATATATAAGCCCTTCCCTGCAATTCATCCAGAAATGTGTAAAAATTAAAAAAATATATACTCTCCTTGTCCCGGCAGAACGATGTTAGCCCATTGAATTCAATGGAGCCGGCAATACAGCTGGCTCCATTGAAAGCAATGGGCTGCCGGCGATCGCGGGATGAATTGTCGGGAAGGGGTTAAATATATAAGCCCTTCCCTGCAATTCATCCAGAAATGTGTAAAAATAAAAAATATATATATACTCACCTGGTCCCGGCAGACGGAGTGCAGCGCGGCCAGCGGCAGTCCTCCTGAACTGCTCTGAACAGCTGTGAGTAGTATTCAGCAGCCGGGGATTTAAAATCCCCGCCTACTGAATGAGCTGCCTCTAATTGGTCACAGCCTGACCAATCAGAGGCAGATTCCACTCACACACCCATTCATGAATTTATGAATGGGTGAGTGACTGCTGCCTCTCATCTGATTGGTCCCGCTGAGCCAATCAGAGGCAGCAGTCACACACCCATTCATAAATTTATGAATGGGTGTGTGAGTGGAATCTGCCTCTGATTGGTCAGGCTGTGACCAATTAGAGGCAGCTCATTCAGCAGGCGGGGATTTAAAATCCCCGGCTGCTGAATACTACTCATAGCTGTTCAGAGCAGTTCAGGAGGACTGCCGCTGGCCGCGCTGAACTCCGTCTGCCGGGACCAGGTGAGTATATATATATATATTTTTTTACACATTTCTGGATGAATTGCAGGGAAGGGCTTATATATTTAACCCCTTCCTGACAATTCATCCCGCGATCGCCGGCAGCCCATTGCTTTTAATGGAGCCGGCTGTATTGCCGGCTCCATTGAATTCAATGGGCTAACATCATTCTGCCGGGACAAGGTGAGTGTATATATATATTTTTTTTTTTACACATTTCTGGATGAATTGCAGGGAAGGGCTTATATATTTAAGCCCTTCCCGACAATTCATCCCGCGCTCGCCGGCAGGCCATTGCTTTCAATGGAGCCAGCTGTATTGCCGGCTCCATTGAATTCAATGGTCAGTGCTCGTTTAATCGAGACAAGTACCGCGTGGTGCTCGTCTCGAGTAACGAGCATCTTGAGCACCCTAATACTCGAACGAGCATCAAGCTCGGACGAGTATGCTCGCTCATCTCTAGACATTATTCAAAAAGTTGTTCATAAAAACAATATTTTAGTAAAGGTGGTTTCACTGCAAGTTTAATGCAATTGTTTTCTGGTATAATGAATAGATTAGTCTTCAAATGTATTAAAATTAATATCTCATTTTAGCAGAAATTTTATATTTATCTTCACTCTTTCATATAGACGCTTTATTTATTATACATTAAGGCCTCATCTCCACGGGGAAAAGAAGAATTAAAATCCGCAGCGGATTTTAACTCTTCTCCCGCCCGCGGATCTGCACCCCATAGGGATGCATTGACCACCCGCGGGTAGATAAATACCAGCGGATGGTCAATAAAAGTGAATAAAAAAAAATATGGAGCATGAAAAAATCTGGACATGCTCCATTTTCGTGCGGGTCTCCCGTGGGGACGTCTCCCGCAGGCTTCTATTGAAGCCTATGGAAGCCGTCTGGATCCGCGGGAGACCTAAAATAGGAATAACTTACCCACAGCGGACCGGGCAGATCTTCTCTTCTTCCCGGCCAGATCTTCTTGCTTCGGCCCGGTGGATGTGCTTGGCTCATGCGCGCGGCACGCCGCCAACGTGCCGAGCACATCCGCCGGCCGAAGAAAGAAGATCCGGCCGGGAAGAGGAGAAGATCTGCCCGGTCCGCTGCGGGTAAGTTATTCTTATTTATTCTTATTTTCAGCCCTCATGTCCACGGGGCAGGAGGGACCCGCTACGGATTCTCCATGGAGAATCCGTAGCGGGCCTGATTTTCCCCGTGGACATGAGGCCTAAAGAAACTTACAAAAAATATACATAAAGAATGCTACTTTCAACTTCAGACAACCCTTCCTGTGTAGCCTATTAGGGCATGCTTAGCTAATAAGGGAACGGGGAAAATTAAGTCTTGGCTCTTGAGTTGGCACTGGATGACAAAAGTCTTTGAAAACAATATATGACAATTTAATTACAAGGTTACCCCAGCATTAATCAGAAATGTCAGATTAGTTGGTGATAAAGACAGGACTGAAGAAGGAAAGACATAGTTTAACAAGCCTAAAATTTGGAGTTGAATCTTCTCATTTTTCTTTTCTTTTAGTATAAATAACTTTTAATGCAAAATAACACTACCAATGAAACTCAAAAGTTTTAATATTACTGATGCAGAACGAGACTGAAAATTGCTCTGCAAATACAGATCTTGATATAAGAAAATTAGAAGTTACATTAGAAGCAAAGTCATGTTGATTTTATCCCTATTCATAGGAGAAATATATTTGAGTATTGTTGTACTGATGCCTCTAGATCTCTAAATTAGCTTTTTATTCTTTCAACACCCCCTCAAGAGACCTCATTAATTTCAGGATGCGTCACTGTAAAATACTGCATTCAGAACTTCTAATAAGTTATGAAGTAATATGCCTGCTTACATAATTAAGAAAGCAAACATATTATACCCATAATAATGACAGGTAATTAAAACTCCCCAGGTTTCAAGCAGAAATAAACAGATAATGTGTTAAGCAGATGATTACTATGGTACATAAGATAATAGTATTTTGGAAATCGGCTCTACTTTATCACTTCACTTTTAGTTGCTCAGTCATTGCTGTTTATCCACAAAGTGTTACCTGAGAGGTCTTCTGGGAGCACAAATGCACATAACACAATTGAGGGCATTATGTGAGTCTTCATTATGGTGTCTTTCAGTGGCCTCCAGGGTTTGCAGGATTGATTTGAAGGGGTTTAACTTTTCTATCCAAAGCAAAGTTCCATTAATGCAGATTAAGTAACTGAAGAGCAAATTGTTTTATTTCAGTGGATGCACTTAATTACTAGGACACATACTTCTTGAGGGACTAACATTTCCCATTGCTGCTTGATACTGCTTGAAGAGGGAAGAAAATAAGATAGATGTTAGCTTCTAAAAGTGATCATAAATCAGCCAGTTGTTAAAGGAAATATCCAGATGCTGGACAATCTATTAGGAGTGTTAGTTAATGACAATACAGCCTGTTGTCTGTGCATTATTGCATATTACTAGCAAACTATACATAAGCAGTAGTATAGTATCTATTCCTACATCATATACAAGGATAAGGAGGCAGTGATATCTGTACCTAAATCAATAGGTAATATGATTTGTGCCTATTTCATTTACAGGCGAAGACAGGAAGGCAGTAGGATTTTTACTTACCCCCTTTTCAGACAGAGACAAGGAGGAAGTAATATCTGTGCTTGCATCATTTAGAGAGAGACAGGGAGGCACTACTGTTTGTGTCTACGCTCTTTATAGTGAGAGACAAAAAGGCAATGCTATTTTTGCCTGCAACCTTTATATGGAGAGGCAATGACAGGACTCGAACCCAGGACCACTTACACTGGCTCGCACTGCTGGGCTATCCAGCCTGTGGACAGTTACTTTGCATGACTTCCATCCTTGTTCCATGATTCAAGTATCTTGTTCCTGCCTCCTGGCCCTGACCCCGCCTCTGTCTTGATTGGGCTTCCTATAAAAGCCTGGCCTTGACACTCCTGCATTGCGCAATTATTCTGCTCCACAGAATTTGATCCAGCTTCTCTTCTGCCTGCTATTTGTACAAGACTCCCCGATACCGACTTCGGGCTTCCCTCCTGACTATATTACCCACCTCATCCATTGTCCTACAAAACCGAAACCTGACATTGCTGACTCCTGGCTTTCCACCTGACTACGTTACCTGCCTTTTATGACTCATGGCTATCCTGACTACTCTCTAGTGACTTGCATGGCTACAACACCAGCAGCTCCTATTCAGTGCCGGTAAAACATTACAGGCAGAGTTGTAGTACTATCTGTTCCTAGATGCTTCACAGGAAGAAACAAGGAGGCAGTACTACAGCTTACTGGTGATCTTTCAACAAAGGCAACAATTATATCTTATTGTTCTATAATAAAATGTTGCAGAGCTGGCAGTGGTTTCTTAAAGGAACACTGAATATAAAAAATACATAAAAATTGTCCTAGCAATTCACCCTTAATTTTCTTCTCTCCCTCGATTATATTTGGTTTTATGTTGTAATAAATACTGGGAAATACATAAAGAAATCTTCTGTATCTTTCCCAGAAGATAATCCATTTTCCCCTCCTCTTTCTCCCTTTTCCTGTGTCTAACTATAAGACAACTGACCGCTTTCTCTGCAAGAGCAGACAAATAATTTTAAGCCCTGTCCTTTGACTAAGTACCTCAGCAAAAAGTAAGAGATTAGAAGGAAATCAAGTTTTGTGTTTTCTGCAAAATTTCTACAAAAGGGCTTCTAGAACTAGCAGAAAATGCAGCAGACTGGCAAACAACACTTTGGGCAAGTTTATCTCCTATTTACTTGCATCATTCATTTCTAGATTTAGTGTTCTGTTTAAATAGCATCTGCTCTCACAATGTTCTCCCTGTATGTATTGCATCATTTCAGAATAAAGTAATAAATATCTGTTGCACTATGACATGGTATTTGTCTTGAGAAAATTTGGTTTGTGATCCTCTTGAATTTAATCTCTGCTTCCTCATCATAATGGTGCCTCATAAATATTCACCAGCGGTTTTACCCCTTAGAATTATTTATCAGCTTTGTTTCTACAAGGAAAGCTCCCAGACCCCTACAGATGCTATCTTCTGATGTGACTCAGTGACATGTCAGAAAATTGATAACAGTGAACAGACACTTTAAGTACATTGTAACATTTAACACAAATGGTTTCCCTTTGACAGCTCAATGTTTTTAAAATGCTTGTGTGATGTGTTTCTTCTGTGTATGTTTTATAAACAAAAAAGAAAAAAATGGATCCCAAACTTAAATGGGATATTCCCTCCTAACCAATCCAATTTAATGTTATAGCTAATGTAAAAATATTTATTTTTGCAAATAGATTCATTGTTTAAAGATGTACTGTTTTCCAGCTTTTGTTTAATTTTGCATTCAGGGTCCCTTTTACAGCTGTTGTCCCTTCTTATAGCCGTGTCATCGTGTCTAATAGTTTTACAAAGGATTGCAGGGTTCTTGGGAGTGCACATGCTAGCGCATGCTCAGTAGTTCCCTGTCCAGCTCCCTTTCTGCTGCTCTATTGACTAAAGCAGATGGAGCTGCATCTACAAAGTTTCCAGCTAACTCTGATCATGGCCGTTGCCAGCGGTGTCAGCTGTTGAAAACAGCTGAGACCCTCTAGGTATGAAGCAGCCTCGGCTCCCAAGCCTGCTTTTTTCACCTACCACAACCACCCACCATACATTTACGGTGAGTGGTAGTTGACAGGTTGAAGATCCTCTTTCATTAGAAAGAACCCCTTTAAATTAGGCTACTTGTAAAATGAACTACAAGAGGGGATCTAGTGATTTTTTTACTTTCACGAATAGAGTAGAGTTCTAAGAAGAATCCACTAAATTAGCTAAGCATGTCATCAAAAGGTCATCTAAAAAGAGTAGTCAGATCCATACACTTTGTAATGCTGGCACAAGATATGATAGAATTAATTTGTTATGTTTGAGATTCACAGAGAATCACAATGAATTTAATTTTTGATGAAGGAAAGAGCTGCTTTTTAAGGCCAGCAGGATACTGCCATGTATTAAAAGAAACATCCACTCTCAAGAAAGGGACATCATTTGGTTGCTTTAGAAGTCATTAGTGAGGCTTCATCTGGAATATGCAGTTCAATTCTGGGCAGCAGTACATATAAATTATGCCCTGGAGTTGGAAAAGTTACAAAGAAGAGCAATAAAACTAATAAGGGGCATTAAGAAGCTTAGTTATGAGAAAACCTTAAAAGAATTAAATGTATTTAGTTTTGAGAAAAGAATTCTCAATATTAAATACAACCAATTTGTGAAAGTATATAAATGGCCGATACAAAAATGTGGTGAAAATGTGTTCCATGTAAAACCACCTCAAATGACAAGAGGGCATTACCCAAACACCAGATGCAATAACTAATAGAGTAGACCAAAATACGCTGATCTTTTAGTAAAGCAGAAACTTTTCCCAATGCTATGGGTACCCTCCACGCAATGATGTTGTCGCTTTTTTACAGTGAAACCTTCCCAGAAGGTCACCTCTTTAATAGGACCCCCTCCACAAAGGCAACATTTATATTAGAGTATATGTACTGTGGGCCTCTTTAAAAGACCACATCTCATTTTGAAATGCAGCAGGGGCCACTAAGGACCAGTAAATTAAAGAATGT
Organism: Eleutherodactylus coqui; assembly: GCF_035609145.1. Taxonomy (NCBI): domain Eukaryota; kingdom Metazoa; phylum Chordata; class Amphibia; order Anura; family Eleutherodactylidae; genus Eleutherodactylus; species Eleutherodactylus coqui. The sequence continues at coordinate 125,334,225 of NC_089843.1, read as the reverse complement.
AGCCAGAGGCTAGGAGGGAGCTGCCAAGCTCTGAATTTCTTCTCTTGTTTCCTCCTTCTTAGCGCCAATGTACCTAATTAAATGTAGCACAGGGGAGCAGGGCATTGCTTACTGGATGACAGAGGAGAACCAGAGAAGTGGACTTCTCTAGTTCTGTGTGCACAAATGGCACGTTATTAAGAAACTAAACACAAGAACCAGGGGTACAATGTTAAATTAGTTGGGGGAAAATCAGAAGGAATGTCAGAAAATATTATTTAACTGAAAGAGTTGTAGATGCGTGGAATGAACTTGTAGTGCATGTGGTTGGAAAATCAGCAGTAAATGAATATAAACATGACTAGATCTATCCAAAGAGAGAAATAGAAAGGAAATAATGTAAGGGAAGACTAAATAGACCTTGTGGTATTTTTCAGTTATTGATCTACTATGTTTCTATGAATAGAGCATAGCCCATGGGATAGGCTACAGCACAGCTTGTGAGGAAGGAGCCATCATTTCAAGGAAAGCAAGGCAGACATGCTGGGTAGAATGAGAATGAGAGGGGAAACGAAAGTCATGATCAATGCTGAGTAGGGTAGGGCATCTATGCTTGTGACTAATAACACAGTAGATTCATCCTGGAATCTTATAAAAAGAATGGTGTTGTTTTGGGGGCTCAGAAATATACTATGTAGTATATTACTACGCAGTACTACAGTGGCCCTCCAGCTCTCATTAAACTGAAAATCCCATCATGTGCTACTATACAAGTCTCTGGTAAAGTAGTCTGGGAAGCCACAGGTAGAAAAACACTGGATAAGATATATGACTAGATACAGGGCAAGGCAATACTGTACTTCTCGGGTGAAAAATCCTGTTTCCTGTTCTGTTTGCTATATGCAACATGTGTCATTGATTACATAGATTTGGGGTGTTTCATGTTGGTTCTTATTCGTGTATTATGCATGTTTACTGATTGCATTAAACACTTTAGCCAGCATTCTATATTTATTTTTTAAGAGGATCACCCTCATAAAAGACAACTGCTTCATTTAGTGCCCCTAGGGCAGATCTGACTGAAAATCCCAGACCAAATAGTGTAGCATACTGTGTTATTTCGCCAGAAAAGTGCCACAGGGCTGGATGAAAGTCAGTGGCATTATAGTAAGGGGTGTCCATCCAGCTCTGCTTGTGTCTGAGATGTGTCCCTAATCTGGTGCTTCTGTTTTTCCAATTTGGCAAACAGAATGGTAGTTTAAAAAAGGCCAAATTAATTAAATTGAATGAAAACAAAAGTCATCTCCTTTTCAAACAAACACGTCAGTTTCTACATAAATAACTACATTAAAGGGGTTGTCCCGCGAAAGCAAGTGGGTCTATACACTTCTGTATGGCCATATTAATGCACTTTGTAATGTACATTGTGCATTAATTATGAGCCATACAGAAGTTATCAGAAGTTATTCACTTACCTGTTCCGTTGCTAGCGTCCTCGTCTCCATGGTCCCGTCTAATTTTCAGCGTCTAATCGCCAGATTAGACGCGCTTGCGCAGTCCGGTCTTCTTCTTTTCTGAATGGGGCCGCTCGTGCCGGAGAGCGGCTCCTTGTAGCTCCGCCCCGTCACGTGCCGATTCCAGCCAATCAGGAGGCTGGAATCGGCAATGGACCGCACAGAAGACCTGCGGTCCACCGAGGGAGAAGATCCCGGCGGCCATCTTCACCAGGTAAGTAAGAAGTCACCGGAGCGCGGGGATTCAGGTAAGCACTGTGCGGTTTTCTTGTTTAACCCCTGCATCGGGTTTGTCTCGCGCCGAACGGGGGGGCTATTGAAAAAAAAAAAAAAAACCGTTTCGGCGCGGGACAACCCCTTTAAAGTTACTCAAGTGCAACTCATTGTACACTGTATAAAGCTATTACAGTTCAATAATTAATCATAGATATAAATAATCCACTTATACAGTACTTCATTAAGGTATTATCGTATCTTGATGCCACTGGAACTGATGGGTGGAGAGAAGGCTTAGGCTGTTTGACAGCCAGGTCACGCCCCCAGTTGATGATTGGCTGCAGTCCGGTGGCATCAAGATACTACAGTAACCAGCGCCTGAGTTATCCCTGCATCCCCCCCACCATCTGTGGTGCGTGACGGTGTGGTCTTCCCCGGCAGGTGATCGCAGCTGCGGCCCCCGCGCCCGGCTGCCAGGGAACATTGAGTGCCTGCAGTCGGATGGAGGTGGAAATAGCGGTCCGTGCAGCAGCTGATTTATCCCTGCTTCCCCCTGTAGCATCATTTATAGAGGTTTTATAATATTACATACACATTTTATGATAGAATTATTTTGTCAAGCTCAAGATACACACAAACACACACACATATGTACACAAGGGTGCTACACATGTAGAGGGAATGCTACAGATTTTCCACAGTGTAAAATCTGCAGCATTTCCGCATTAAAAACTGTGTCATGGTGTGCTCTGTGCTCTTGATGCTGACAGTGTGCGATCAGTATTCGGAGGTGAGAGGAGCGCTATTATGTGCTAGCTAAAATCAGCTGTGCATCTACAACTGAATCAGTCAAAATCTACACTGACGTTGTGGATAGTAATTCAGTTTTTGATGCGGAAATGCTTCAGAGTTTGCAGCAGAAAATATCTTCTGCTGTGAAAAATCCACAGCAATTCCACTTTGCATCTGCATACCCTAATGGCTCAGTCAGATGAGCGTTTTATTTTGCGCACCTATGTGAGCAAAAAAAAACAAGCGTTCCACGAATGTTCAAACTGTGTGTGACTGTAGCTCCGTGCCCATTGCTTTCAATGGGACCGGCGCTACTGCTGGCGGCCCCATTGAAAGCAATGGGATGCAGGAAACCCCCGCAGTGATTTTCGAGAAAGGGCTTGAAATATAAGCCCTTCCCTTAAAATCATCCCCAGCTACTGAAAAAAATACGAAAGAAATTGATTTCAATGAAAGACTGAGCGCTGCCTCTGATTGTCTGAGCACTGTGACCGATTACAGGCAGCACTCAGCTGTCATTCAATGAATGGCTGAGTGCTCCCTGTGATTGGCTGAGGGCTCAGGAAATAGGGATTTTTAAATCCCCAGCAGGAGAAGAAGCTGCAGAAGAGTGCTGGGGAAGCCAGCAATAAGATGTGCCAAAGCCTTGACATCGGTGGAGAGGTGATGTATTTTCTTTTTTACAGCAGCAAGGGATGATTTTAAGAGAAGGGCTTACTTTTCAAGCACTTCCCTGAAAAACACCGCGGGGTTCACCTGCTTCCTGTTGCTTTCAATGGGGCCGGCAGCAGCTATTGAAAGCAATTGGATGGCGGCGAGCCGCGCAGTGTTTTTCGGGGAAGTGCTTGAAAAATAAGCCCTTCTCTTAAAATCATCCCTTGCTGCTGTAAAAAAAATAGATCACCTCTCCAACACGGAGAGTCCCCTTCTCACTGAACACTGTGACAGTGCTGTCACAGTGTTCAGTGATGAGGGGACTCCCGGCGGGGAATCTTTCTGCGCAGCACTGACCTTCACAGTGCACAGATGTCTTATGTTTTGCAGGTGTGAGTATTTTGCCCCTGTAAAAGACGGACATGTAAAAACACCAGAGGAAACCAATGGTTTTATCAGACATGCTTTTTTTGTGCACATAGGCATGTGCAAAAAACGCTTGTCTGACTTCGCACTAAGGCCTCATTTACACGAGCATTTGCTGGTGCGTAGATAGGAGCTCACAAAACTGGTGCAGCCACCTATGTTCACAAACACACGTGAATGCAGGTCCGGGCAGCATTGCTTTCAATAGGGCTGCAGCTGCTGCCGGCAGCCCCATTGAAAGCAATCGTCTGCTGGCAACCCCTGCAGTGATTTCCATGGAAGAACTTCAAATATAAGCCCTTCCATGAAAATCATCCCTAGCTGGTGTAAAAAATAAAAACAAAAAAATACCTCTCTGGCGCTGTTGGGGTTGGTGCGTCTTCTCTAATCTGTCCCTAGCAGTGTAATGAAGTTCTTCCAGCAGGCTGGGATTTAAAATCCCTGCCTGCTAAAAGGGCTGTGTCTGATTGGCTGAGCACTTAGCCAATTACAGGCAGCACTCAGCCATTCATTGAATTCAATTAAATGGCCGAATGCTGCCTGTGATTGGCTGAGCACTGTAAACAATCACAGGCAGCGCTCAGCTGTCATTCAATGAATTTAATTCCCAGCCTGCTGCTTCATTACACTGCCGGGGACAGAGCATAGAAGACGCGCCGAGCCCCGACAGTGGTAGAGAGGTGAGTATTTATTAATTTTTATTTTTTACACCAGCTAGGGATGATTTTCAGAGAGGGGCTTATATTTAAAGCCCTTCCCCAAAAATCACTACTGGGGTGCCGGCATCCTATTGCTTTAAGCAGCGGCGGCCCCATTGAAAGCAATGGCAGAACATTGCGATTCTCTGCCACAGCTGTCACAGGATTCTTTAATCCCCACGGGGAATATTGACGCACACCACGGACCTATGGTGCAAGCATGTCCTATGTTTTGCAGGTACGTGCGTTTGCACGTCTGTAAAACATGGACATGTGAACACACCATAGGGAACCGATGGTTCTACGAGACGGATGGTTTTGTGTGGACGTATGTATGCATATAAACACGTTCATCTGAATGAGGCCTAAGGCTGTATTCACATGAGTGCAATTTTGGGCAGTGAAAGACTGACCATTTTCTATGCAATTTTCATGCTGTTTCCCTTCGTTTTTCTCTGCTCTGCATTTCCTGGTTCATGTAGTCCCCATAGTAACTAGTAATACATCACACTCACATGAAAATCATATGGAAATTGGCATGCAATTGTGATGTGTTTTGTTAATGCTCCCATAGGAAATAATGATCGATTTTTTAAGAAAAAGTGCACAAAAATAGGACATACAGCAATTTTTCTATCTTGGAATCAGACAGAACACCCATGGGAAAATCGCCCGTGTGAATACACCCTAAACCTAAAATCCTTTATTTATCCTTTTCTGGTTGTGGACTTATTTCTTACAAGATGAGAATTATCACCAACTATAAATTAGTAAATCTGCTGGATTATGCAATTCTGACTCATGAGGACTCTAGAGAAACAAGTACTTATAAGCCATCAATTGCTTAACTGAATGTCAGTGATCGCATTGATTATCTTACTAACAGATTAATGTTTTTTCCTCTTATGTTCCCACTATAGTAAAATTATCCGGAATGTATTCCATTTTATTATATATACGTGATTAGAATTATTAAATATTATTCATAAATATGGTGGCAAATAATATTTTTAGGGTTATATTGGAATTTTTACCTAGAAGTAAAGTACAAAATCATGAACTGTGTATATGTAAAGGAAGGTCATTGAATAAGTGCTTTTAATTGACTTACAAGAACAAATAAATGGGGATAAGACAGAACCTTCATGAGCCTTGATATGCCAGAATAGGTTCATTTATATAGTACAGGTTAATGATAACAAATAGATTACATAGAATTGTATTAGTTACTTTATCTCACATTTGTTATGTAATGCTAGGCGTAATAGAGGGGGAATCCTATTATTGGCTATTTGCCACCCATAATTTCTAGTCTAATTTTATTGAGCTACGGAGGGACTGTTCTGCCACAGTATTTAGCAGAGCTTCAGGTCACACAGCCCACAACTCATCAAAGTGAGCTCTAAACTCTCACCTTATTGAGCAGAGATAATGTTGTAACCAAAAGGTAACATTCAAGTTCCTTGGCCCTGGTGCAAAGGCAGGGTCCCTCAACTATGACATTGCATTTATTGTGCTGGTGTTGTGTAATGTGGCAGATGGCTTGTTGCATAATTCAAGTACCCAGACCCGAGTTCTACAGCAGCCATTGCAACCCCTATAGTTACACTACTGACTGTAGCAACAGACAGCTTTTTATATCACAGTAAGAAAACAATATGAAGCAAGAAAAGACACATAAGTGTTGCATGATGGCACAGACCGCTGTGGACAGCGCTACCCATAATCAGAAAAGAATGAAAAGATGGAACTCAGGTGTCTATGAGCTCAGGTAAGAAAAGGATATCGGGCACAATATGAGTGTAGTAGATTTAATTAGTCAATAGACAAATATACGTGTCTGGATGGATGCTCACCTGGCTGGGTTGTGCTATACTGGGCACAAATCCATGTAGGGTTTGTAAAGATGTCAATCAGAGGATTTCTGTGTGCCGCAAGCCTGAATGAATTCCAGGCAAGTCCAGGATAGGTTATCAATAGTATTCTCCCTGGAAAACCCCTTTAATCAAACAAAATCATACTACACATTTCAATTTTATATGAAAATCTTCATCATGATCATTTAGCATGATTTTATTTACTTAATACATTAGTTTGGATGGTCATTTGAACTAGTGGCTCTCACCTGGATTACTAAGCAGCATCCCAAAGCGAGCAGTTTTTTCTTAATCAAGAAAGAGAGCTACACCTCTTCAATATAAGACTACAAAACACTGGCCATAATCCATTAATACAGGGTGATTCAAAAAGAATAATGCAAAAGTAAAGCTGATTTATTGATACATGAATTAAGAAACAGCAACCAGAATGACAAATGTTCAATGTGGGCGCTGTTGGTGGCACAGCAGATGTGAAGTTGATAGTCCAGTTCTGTCCAGACCTGTCCCAGCATATCCTCTGTTATTGATTCCATTGCAGATGTGTTGTTTTAGGTTGTCTAGTGTAACCAATGGTGACCACCATGGGCTACACATTTTTACAGGGGACCCCTTACCAGAATACCAACCGGGTCCCCCTGTCACACCCTGCCTCCCTAGCCCATCCACCCTCTACCCCTGTAAAAATGCTGTTATGGCACTCTGCATGTTTAATCAAGGTAGAAAAGAATCAAACAATAGATAAAAAGTTATTTTATTAGATAAGTGTTCAATGAATACAAACTACAAAATGAGTCTTCCAAAAGTAGTTCAATCATTTACAAAGCTTTTCACGAGCTTTCATTTGAGCACATTGATTTATGATATCTGAAAAATCAACAGTTTTTGGCAATTTATTTTCTATTGCCAGTAATGCTAATTTGTTCCACTTTTCTTGCAATGTGGAGCTGCTCTGCCATGTTTTTTACGTATTTACGTTTTTTACGTAGTGGCAGATGCCACTGTGACTGGTACAGTGCAGAAGAGCCAGACAGAAATTTACAAATATCTCTTGAAGGTTAAAATTGTAAATGACTTGAAGTGGACACGATGTGTCCTTTTCTTCATTAAAAACAGTTTTCTAAATGCTCTTTCTGTGCACAACCTCTTTGAATAAATCCTTAGTCAAATCGTTCCTGAACCTCTGTACTACACTTTTTACTCTACTTTTCATTTCTTCATTTCAAATATCCATAAAGTTCAAAACTGGGCCAAACAAGTCGCAGATTTTATCATCTGCGTAAAATCTCGTTTTTATGTCCCTTATTATAAAATCTAGAAGAGGAAACATAACTGAAATCTGAAACTTTTCTTCATCTGGTTCTTTTGCAACCAATGGAAATCCTTCTTCCTTAAATGCTGACTGACTTGCCCTTTTTGGTGGTTCAAGAGAAACGCTAACTTCTTTGACAACTAGTTTTGCCTCTTCAATTATTTTTTCAGATTATTCACGCAGCTGTTGTAATTCTTTCACTAAGTTTTCGACAGGAGTGCGTTCCACATCGCGTATTATTTCTTTGTTTTGAATAACAACTTTTTTTGGTCAATACACATCAGTATTTTGTACCAAAAAGATGTCATCATCAAGCCCTTGAATAAAGTGAAACATTTCTTAAGTCCTAGAATGGTGCTATGAGCGGTTGATGTTAAACTTGAAGACAACCTTTCCAATACCGCATCCAATACTTTAATTACCCCTGGATAGTGCTTAGCTAGTGGTCCAATGACTTGAATCATTTTACTCAACCTTGTTTCTGGTAGACTGTAGAGTGTTAAAGGAATAAATTACTTTAAGATTTCCCAGTGAGCAGGGCTGCTTAAGAAGAATGAGTACAAGATCTCCAGGTTTCCAAAGAAGGTCATCACATCTAGATTCAATTTTGCAGCATTAACACCTACACGGTTTAAAGAATGTGCACTGCAGGGTAAAAGAACATTGCCGAATCATTCTTCTCAAGAATTTGGCTCTGTACGTCATTTACTTGCCCCCGCATATTAGCACCGTTATTATATACCTGGGGGTGGCGATTATCTAATGAAATATTAAAACTATCCAAAGTAAAAATAATTTAATTGGTAATCGCCTCACCAGTTTTACTGCAATTGTACAAGTTTTTCATTTGCTTCAAACTTGAAATCTGTGTTTTGACAGACATAACATAATTCCCTTAAAAGCCAAGTTCTCTAGATGCCAAAAATAATGTTATGTCTAATATTCGCTGCAGAATCGCCTTCCATTTTATTGCCTCTCATTGAATTTGATGTTGCAAGTCTTTGTCTATGCCATGCCTTTATACAGAAAGCTGCAGTGACTTCCAAGACAAATAATGTTCTTATGCACAGAACTGCTCTTCTTATGCACAGAACTGCCTCTTCTTTTTCATTTATTTTTGTTTCAGGGTCATCATCTAAGTTTAAATTGAATTGGACTTTTTGGGACTGACCACCTTCATCACTAGTCGATAGTTGGATAGAAGCAGATGTGTCCATGATAGCATCACAATCGCTAGTAGCTTTCTGAGCCATTTTTTTTTCTTTTAAAATTTTGTTATGAGCTGACTGACAGTTAATAGAGATGAGCGAGCACCCAAATGCTCGAGTCCACGAGTCAAAAGTCTCTCTCTCTCTCCTGCCTGCCAGACAAAAATTTGCCAATGACGCGCGCTGCGTCGCGGCGGGGAGGGGCCAAAACAGGCACGTCACAGCGGGGAGGAGCCAAAAACTGGGGCGGGGTCGAACACAGCTTAATGCTCGTTCGAGTAATGAGCACCATCGAGTACGCTAATACTCGAACGAGCATCAAGCTTGGCAGAGTATGTTCGCTCAACTCTAACAGTTAACTCTTTGGCTCATAATCTTCTCTTTTGTACACCAGATTTGTGTATATATTGGCCTGACGTGTTAATAGCCTCAATATCAAATAAAGCTGAATTGTTTGCATATCTGAAAAAAAATGAATTTCGTTTAGCAATTAATTTAACAATATGATTAGTTAACTATTTTCTACGCTGGTTCTTGCTGGAAATTCTGTCAACCAAATACACAGAGAATAGAAACCCACTGTTACCAATGGGTTCATTCTCACTAGTATAGCATATTTGTTGGTGGAATTTCCAGCAGACAAAAAAGATAGGCACTAACATTTCCACCCTAGGATACTGTGGAGACATGTCAGGAACCTGGGGATGGGATTGTTATACTTACTGGGGTCCTGGTAACAGTCGGTTTTCCTCTGAAGCCGGTGGTATCTTGCTTTAGTACAGTGAAGTGAGAAGTTGCTGCTGTAGGGCACAAAACGGGCTGTCAGCATGGAACCAAATCATTCGGTCCCTGACATGCCTCCACAGCACCTTAATTTAGGTTAGGGTGCTGTGGGGAGATGACAAGGTAACTTACTTTGTGTTTTACCGTTGGTATCAGATAAATTATTTTTTCTCCTAGTCAGCTGGGCCTCCTAGCCATGCGTAGACCCCCACCCCCACCCCCACCCCCCCCTCCGGAGGAGTTTTTCTATCTTTACATGTAATTCTGGATGTTGTATGTCAATTCATATATGAATAAGCTTTACTTTTGCATCACTCCTTTTGAATCACCCTGTAGATATTTGTAGCTAGGAATTTATCAGGCTGTTGTATACACCAAAATATTCCTCAGGTACAACTAAATAAAAACAAGATTGTAGATAGACTGTGTGCTTTGTGGTGAAAGGCTAAATTTACATCTGTGTTAGGGTGCACAAAAATCATGAGATGGTGCTTTGCGATTTTTGTGCTTTTTAACATTAGAAAGTCCTGTTGACATTCGTGTTAAAAAAACAGTGATATCGCGATCGCAAGTGTGAAGGCGCCCTTAGGGATTCCATTTTTCTGCTCCATTATGGGAGCACAAAAACGGAATCCCCTGGATGAATAGACCTGTCTTATAACGCAACCAAACTTTGCTGAACTGACTCCATTGACTATATTCAATTCCTGCACCTGTCCAGCATTTTTACTGGATGAAAAAGTCCTGTATTACTTTTTTATCTGGTGTTTCATGCTGGATCTGTGCCGGAGGCTCTGAAGGGAACCTCCAATTCCAATGTGGATAGCGCCTTAGTGGAAGTGATTGTCCTGCAAGTTATTTTCTAAACAAAAAAGGAGTTCAGTGAGTAAAATATTCTCCTTGATACATAAATGTATAAAATATGGATTCTATTTTATATTCTTTTTGAGGCAAAACAATGCTTTGTTCTGTGATAGCAAAAGCATGTCTCAGAGATGAAAAAGGACAAAAACAAAAGAAAGTATGTGATAGCAGTAGTGGGGAAAAAAATAAAATAAATACTGTAGATAAATGGAAAAAAAAAGACTTTTTCTAATTTTAATTATTTTAATTTTCTTGTGCATCCATTTCCCTAAAGGCATCACAGGAAGGATAGATACCTATAGAAATGGTTCATGCAATGTAAAGATTAAAACTTGCCAAATTTTTAATTTCATATACTGTATTTTTTGCTTTATATGACGCACAGAATGATAAGACGCACCCCAGTTTTAGTGGGAAAATAGGGAAAAAATAATGTTAACTCACCCAGGGACAGTGCAGGGGATAGTGCCGGGCGACGAAGCAGAAGGTGCCGCAGAGGTCTGAAATACCGGAGCTACGTGTCACAGCAGCGCTTGTTCGGCAGGAGGAAGGGAAGAAGCCGATTGGTGGAGGTGGGTAGCAGCAGCAGTTCCCGTCGGTGCTCACCACCAATCAGTGGCACATATGGGCGGCAGTGGGGAGGAGAGAAAACTGGTAACTGATCGCACATTTGTTCGAGCGATTGCAAGTTTGTTTGTGCGACTGCGATTTTGTTAGTAACAACTTTACATTTTATTAACTTTGCATTTAATTTTTTTTACTAATAATATGCTGCTAAACCTCTGCATGCCAGCATGTCTGTTGATAGAAATAAGCACAGGTGCCTGTTAGGGCTTAGAACAAGTGCAGTGTGCTCTAATAGGCATACACATGAGACAGCTCTACATTTACATTTCGAACTTCTCATTGTTCTTTCTCCTGAGAGGTTTGAAAGCTTGCTATAGCATCATGTATTTTTGTTAGCCATTAAAAAGGTATCATATCTGCAAGATTTCTTGGTTTCTCTTGCTGGTAACAATCACATTTTAAACTAAGAGGAATCATAATCATAATCTTTATTTGTATAGCACCAACTTATTCCGCAGCACATTTGATGCATGGGGGGGGGGGGGGGGGCTCAGTCAGGACAGGGTAGGATTGTATAGAACGTATGGGGCAAGGAGTGAATATGATGGACGTAACTTAAAATACGGGTCATAATAAATAATATTGCTTATATACCAATGTCATTGGTCAAAAAACATATGACAGCACAGTGGAGCATTAATGAATCATAGAATGGTAGAGTTAGTAGGGACCTCCTGGGTCATCGGGTCCAACCACCTGTTCAATGCAGGATTTACAAAATAATTTGAGACAGATATCTATCCAGGCTCTGATTGAAGACTTCCATTGAAGGAAAACTCACAACCTCCCGTGGCAACCTATTCCACTTATTGATCACCCTCACTGTTGAATTGTTTTTTCTACTATATAATGTGTGTCTCCTCCCTTTTAGTTTCATACCATTGCTTCTAACCTTTCCTTGTGCAAATGAGAATAGGGAGTTGAAAAAGTTGAAAACCAAATCATAGAATCGTAGAATTGGGAGGGATTTCCAGGGTTATCTGGTCCAACTTCCTGCTCAATTCAGGATTCACTAAATCATCTCAGATAGCCTATGTCTGAAGGAGAACTCACCACCTCCCGTGGCAACCTGTTGCACTTATTAATCACCTCACTGTCAAAATATTTTTTCTAATATCTAATTTGTGTCTCCTCCCTTTCAGTTTCATCCCATAGCTTCTAGTCTTGTGCAAATGAAAGCAGGGCTGATCCCTATGCACCGTGACAGCCCTTCAGATATTTGTGGACAGCTATTAAGTCTCCTCTCAGCCTTCTTTTTTGAAAGCTATACATTTCCAAATCCTTTAATCGTTCACAGGACATGGTTTTAGGCTGCTCACCATCCTGGTAGTACTTCTCTGAACTTGCTCCAGTTTGTCTTTGTCTTTTTTAAATTGGGGTGCTCAGAACTGGACACAGTATTCCAGATGAGGTCTGACTAAGGAAGACTAGAGGGGAATAATTACCTCACATGATCTAGACTCTATGCTTCTCTTAATACATCCCAGAATTGTGTTTGCCTTTTTGGCTGCTGCATGACATTGTTGACTCATGTTCAGTCTATAGTATACCCTATCTATTAGTATACTATCTATTAGTATATCTATTACTATATCTATTAGTGTACCCAAGTCTTTTTCACATGTGCTCCTGCTTAGCCCAATTCCTCCCATTCTGTATATGCTTTTTTCCATTTTTCTTGCCTAGATGTAGGACTTTACATTTCTCCTTGTAAAGTGAGAAGTAACCAATGGAAATGGTCATAAGACTTGTATCCTCCCCTTTGTATAATTTATAGGAGGTGCTTTGGTGATGACAAGTTTTATTTAAAGTAACAAAGCTCATTTTCCACACTGTAAACACGATCTGTCATTTTGAAGTGAAAGAATAAGAGTTTTGAAATGTTATATTTAATACATAGCAAAGAGCAATAATGAAAATCTCACAGAAACCACAAAAGAAAACCAATTTCCTCAAAGTGAACCACAACTATTAGTCATATTGTAGAACAGAAAATAACCTTGTCAGTTTAGTTAAACCTGTCATTTGTCTGCCATTTCTATTTCACTAAATTACACTGAAACATAGATATTTTATGCAGGAAATATGGACAGTTTATAGCTTCAATTTCTTGCCTAAACTTTTTAGAATAATAAGAAAAGCATGCCTTAAAACCAATGTGAACCGTTGATTAACACCATAAGCCCTCGGTCAGACAAGCAATTTCTTAGCACATGAATTGGTGCGCTACAAAACAGCTCTATTAGAACCAATGCTTTCCAATGAAAGTGTTCACAAAACCGATTTTACAAGTGCTAAATAATCGCTCCTCCAAAAGATAGGACAGCATTTTAAAAAGCGGAGTCTTCCTCTCTGTTGCATTGCATTGCACAAAAACACGTGTTTCATGCGATGCAATGCAACTTTAGCAGTAGGAAATCCTTTGTTCACATTTGTGCATATGAATTGTGTATTCTGCTTGGGGGAAAAAAGTCACAGCATACTCTATTTTGCCACAGAATCTATGAGAAGGGCCTCCATTGTCATTCAATGTCTAACCTGCAATTAATAGTACATATGGGCTATGGGTACCTGCATAATCGCTAATGGACGGCACGGGTATAGACAAAAAAAATCTGTACTGCACATGACCACCTTCGAGTGGTGGCCTGTGCGGTCATCCACAGTACATGGAGGGCAAATTCAGATGGCCGTACATGCAACTATGCTCACTGCTACGGAGTGTTCTTGCACATGAACAAGGTTTTTCGCCGTTCAAACTCTCAATCATGGGAAGATAGGTGCTGGTCCTATCTTTTCTCGACCACACAATTAACGGCTTAGAAAAGAGCTAGTGAAGATGAAACCACTGAAATCCTATTGAAATCAGTGATTTTGTTGTGCCCCCTTATCACAGCTCCATAAGGGGAGAAAACCATGTTTGTTGGAATCTGCCCTTAGGTCGGGCTCACAGGATGTGGAATCTGACTCACTCGTGTGAGCCCAGCCTAAGTAGAGCATTATCGTACAATGTATATGAACCTATGAAAAAGAGTAAACTCAGGCTTGCTTTGCCACAAACCTAGTAAAGCTATAAGTCAGTGGTTCTCCTCTACCCCTGTAAGTCAGTGATATTCTTCTTCACTAACCCTGTCAGTCAATGGTTCTCCACTAACCCTATAAATTAGGGATTACTCTCTAACCCTATAAAACTGCTATGCTCTTCTAGCCCTATAAGTCAGCCGTTCTCTTCTCTTCTAACCCTATCAATTAATGGTTCTCATATAACCCTATAATTTGTAGTGTCATTTTTAGTGACTATTAGAGCTTTGATCCCACCAAAGATACATGTGCAGACCTCAGAACCTATTTGGACTAAAATAATGGATGTTCAAGGGTGTACATTAGCTTTACATAAGTGAGCAAATGTGTCTGTTAGTGAACATGGCAAAACATACATGGACACCCCAACTAATTAATGAGTTTAGATGATTACACGAGAATTATAGCAAACGTAAAGATATAGAATCTTCATAAAGAAGCACTAGGAATAGAGTAGGGACGGGGTCTTTCAGATTCCGTAAGGCTAGGGTCACACAGCAACCAGTCATTAATTAGCGAGTTAAATAAAAGTCGTGCCATAAAAAAGTTGCCTATGACTTACTGTTGTGTGACTGCTTCTAAGCTGCAATTTGGCTGTTAAAAAATATTCAAGTTTCAGAAAAGTCAGTCGCATGCAACATACTGTACATTGATGTCAATGATGCAAGAATCGCTTGCAACTTGCGACCCTATGACTAAAATCTAACAGAGTTAGATTTTTTTGTGACTTGGGTGTCACAGTCACATTAGGTTGCAGGACACCATGGTCAATTATTGTGTGCAACGTCAGTGTAAGGGCGCCCACCCACTGGCGATTTTTTTCCCTGCGAAATTCGCAGCATTTTTTTCTCTGCAGGGGTCTATGGGACTTGTAATGTTAAAATCGCGATCGCGCAAAATCGCAATTTACCGCGAAATCGCGATTTTGCGCGATCGCGATTTTAACATTACAAGTCCCATAGACCCCTGCAGAGAAAAAAATGCTGCGAATTTCGCAGGGAAAAAAAATCGCCAGTGGGTGGGCGCCCTAACACTGTGATCTCTAATTTTTTGTCCCCACCGTTTGCTAAGCAGTGGGCTTCAAGTAAACTCACCCGGATCTTCACAACAACTCATATTCAATATAAAGGCTGAAAATGCTTACATATATGTCCTTTCCTGTACTGAAAAGAGCAAAATGGATGCTATTTATTAGCACTAGTAAGAGGTTATCTGTATTTTTTATCACTGCAGATCTGGAGAATATAGGGAAGTAATACCTGGTAGTGGACTATATATATTTCAGTGACACTGTTATAACATGCAGTGGAGTAACTATAGGGGATGCGGTTGCACTCAGGCCCAAAAGGCCTCTCTTCTCCATATAGGGAGCCCAGTGCTATGAATAAAGCATTATAGTTGGGGGCCCTGTTACAGGTTTTGCATTGGGGCCCAGAAGCTTCAAGTTATGCCTCTGGTAACATAATTTTTTTTTTTTATTCAAAAATTCTCTGGGTTAGTACAAGAACAGGACACAAAACGATAATCCCTGTGCCCAATGCTAAGTGCCAGATCTTTGTATTTTCCTGTGATTGACTCAAGTAAACCCAACAGGAAAGGTGATACTGACCAGATTTTACCATATGGAATCTTATAGAAAGCGACACCGGATTAAACCAAATCTGCACCATTTAACACTAAATGTTTGCCTCTATGCTATTTTCATTGATGAGAGAGTACTAGTAGATGTCAATTCTAAGTCTATGATGTCACTTTTACCTGTCGTAGTTATTATAGCAATGCTCTACTATACTGCAGATAACTGGAGATGAGAGCATATGCAGAAATATTCTAGCAATAGATTAATAAATTGCAATAATATGATTTATGATTGCAAAATTGTATGATTGTTCTAATGTGAATCATAATCATAAGATTAATTGAAACAAGTTTGGCATATGACTGGCAGGTATAGACATATGACAAGTGACAGTGCTCGTTATTATAATTGCTTTACTAATTATGGCACGCACAAATATATTAAAAATATGAAACCTCAAATCATTCAAATAAAACAATTGCCACTACTACTTTTTTAGATTTTGTTTTATATTGCCTTTTCTCTATACTCTAACCCATACATTATGAGGACTTAAACTCATGGGCGCATGCGTTAATACACTCGCCACTATGGAGCGTAATAGTGAATGAATTGTTTTTTTTTGTTTGCAACTTCGAGCTATAGCACGCAAGTTTAAACAAAAAAGCGAGAAGGTAGGTCCTGCCCTATCTTTCTCGCATGTAGTATTAACGATGTGTGGGAAAGATAGAGTGAATCTTATCTTTTCTCGTGCTTACTATTAGGGTGCGTTCACACGAACGTATATCGGCTCGGTTTTCACGCCGAGCCGATATACGTTGTCCTCGGGTGCAGGGGGGGGGGAGGATGGAAGAGCCAGGGCCAGTAACTGAGCTCCCGCCCCCTCTCTGCCTCCTCTCCGCCCCTCTGCACTATTTGCAATGAGAGGAGGTGGGACAGGGGCGGGGCTAAAGTCTGTGAATTAGCCCCGCCCCCATCCCGCCTCTCCCCATTGCAAATAGTGCAGAGGGGCGGAGAGGAGGCAGAGAGGGGGCGGGAGCCTCAGTTCCTGGCCCTGGCTCTTCTATTCCCCCCCCCCTGCACCCGAGGACAACGTATATCGGCTCGGCGTGAAAACCGAGCCGATATACGTTCGTGTGAACGCACCCTTAATATGTGGGAATCCCGATAGTGAAAACGCAAATCAATGCTAATGTCTCATCCTGTCATATGGCTGTAACTTTCACGGCCACATAATGGGACTAAAACACACCCATCTGTTTGAGCCCTAAGACCTGTGAGACACCAGCATATTTTGGTTGCATTTTTGTGTTAATAATAGGGATGTGTGTGTTGGCCTGAACATGGCTCTCCTGACCTGAACTCTGAACATCATAGATTCCTGTGATGTTCACAGTTCAGGTCAGGAGGCCTGTGTTCAGGCTGGGACACATGCCCGTATTACGGATGCAAAAATACACTGCTGTGTCACTGGCTTAAAGCAGACATCAACACTGCTGCCTCAATATATGCCCTTGTAAGAGTGCAGTTCATGTTTTTTATCAGGAAGGATGACTGCTTTGAAGGTGTTTGGTAATTCTATAAAAGTAAAAATGTCCCATGGGAGTTGGGTGCTGGGAGGTGTCAAAAAGCATTTTCTGCTTTTCGATGGTATTTAAATGCAGGTGTAACTGAATTTTCAAACCTGATGAAAGAAAGCTCAGCTTGGCTAATTCTGTTAAGCCCCATTAACATGGGACGATTATCGCTCAAAATTAGAGATGAGCGAGCACCAAAATGCTCGGATGCTCGTTACTCGAGACGAACTTTTCGCAATGCTCGAGGGTTCGTTTCCACTAACGAACCCCATTGAAGTCAATAGGCGACCCGAGCATTTTTGTATATCACCGATGCTCGCTAAGGTTTTCATTTGTGAAAATCTGGGCAATTCAAGAAAGTGATGGGAACGACACAGCAACGGATAGGGCAGGCGAGGGGCTACATGTTGGGCTGCATTTCAGGTTCCCAGGTCCCACTATTAAGCCACAATAGCGGCAAGAGTGGCCCCCCCCTCCCAACAATTTTTACTTCTGAAAAACCCTCATTAGAAAAGCATACCTTAGCTAAGCACCACACTAACTCCAACAAAGCACAATCACTGCCTGCATGACACTCCGCTGCCACTTCTCCTGGGTTACATGCTGCCCAACCCCCCCGCACGACCCAGTGTCCACAGCGCACACCAAAGTGTCCCTGCGCAGCCTTCAGCTGCCCTCATGCCACACGCTGGCCTCATAGCCACACCACCCTCATGTCTATTTATAAGTGCGTCTGCCATGAGGAGGAACCACAGGCACACACTGCAGAGGGTTGGCACGGCCAGGCAGCGACCCTCTTTAAAAGGGGCGGGGCGATAGCCCATAATGCTGTACAGAAGCAATGAGAAATCCAATCATGTGCCACCTCCATCAGGAGCTGCAAACGTGGGCATAGCAATGGGGAACCCATGTGCCACACACTATTCATTCTGTCAAGGTGTCTGCATGCCCCAGTCAGACCGGGGTTTTTTATAAATAGTCACAGGCTGGTACAACTCCGCAATGGGAATTCCGTGTGCACCCACAGCATGTGTGGCTCCCTGGAACCCACCGGCGGTACATAAATAAATCCCATTGCATTGCCCATCACAACTGAGGTAACGTCAGGTTTGATGCAGATGGGCTTCGGCCCACACTACATGCCCCAGTCAGACTGGGGTTCTTTAGAAGTGGAGACATGCAGTTACAACTCCGTGTGGACCGACAGCATGGGTGGCTCCCTGGAACCCACCGGCGGTACATAAATATATCCCATTGCAGTGCCCAGCACAGCTGAGGTAACGTCAGCTTTAATGCAGGTGGGCTAAAAATTACTAGGATTACAATGTAGGTAAGGGCCCAAAAAAATTGGTGTACCAATAGTACTAATGTACCTCAGAAAAATTGCCCATGCCCAACCAAGAGGGTAGGTGAAAACCCATTAATCACTTTGGTTAATGTGGCTTAATTTGTAACTAGGCCTGTAGGCAGCCCAGTTAAAATAAAAATTGGTTCAGGTGCAAGTTTCAACGCTTTATTGAATTGAGAATTGAAACGTATAAACATTGTTTACAAAAGTTATATGACTGAGCCTTGTGGGCCTAAGAAAAATTGCCCGTTCGGTGTGATTACGTGAGGTTTCAGGAGGAGGAGCAGGAGGAGGAGGATGAATATAATACACAGATTGATGAAGCTAAAAGGTCCCCGTTTTTGATGGTGATAGAGAAGGATGCTTCCATCCGCGGGTGCAGCCTACGCCTTGTTTAGGTTTCGCTGCTGTCCGCTGATGGAGAAGAGAACTCTGGGGAAATCCAGGCTTTGTTCATCTTGATGATTGTAAGCCTGTCGGCACTGTCGGTTGGCAGGCGGGTACGCTTATCCGTGATTATTCCCCCAGCCGCACTAAACACCCTCTCTGACAAGACGCTAGCCGCAGGACAAGCAAGCACCTCCAGGGCATACGGCGCGAGTTCAGCCACGTGTCCAGCTTCGTCACCCAGTAGTTGTAGGGGGCAGAGGCGTCACGGAGAATGGTCGTGCGATTGGCTACGTACTCCCTCACCATCCTTTTACAGTGCTCCCGCCGACTCAGCCTTGACTGGGGAGCGGTGACACAGTCTTGCTGGGGAGCCATAAAGCTGGCAAAGGCCTTGGAGAATGTTCCCCTGCCTGTGCTGTACATGCTGCCTGATCTCCGCGCCTCTCCTGCTACCTGGCCCTAGGAACTGCGCCTTCTGCCACTAGAGCTGTTGGATGGGAATTTTACCATCAGTTTGTCCGCCAGGGTCCTGTGGTATAGCATCACTCTCGAACCCCTTTCCTCTTCGGGTATGAGAGTGGAAAGGTTCTCCTTATACCGTGGGTCGAGCAGTGTGTACACCCAGTAATCCGTAGTGGCCAGAATGCGTGTAACGCGAGGGTCACGAGAAAGGCATCCTAACATGAAGTCAGCCATGTGTGCCAGGGTACCTGTACGCAACACATGGCTGTCCTCACTAGGAAGATCACTTTCAGGATCCTCCTCCTCCTCCTCCTCCGGCCATACACGCTGAAAGAATGACAGGCAAGCAGCATGGGTACCCTCAGCAGTGGGCCAAGCTGTCTCTTCCCCCTCCTCCTCATGCTCCTCCCCCTCCTCCTCCTCCTCCTCAACGTGCTGAGATATAGACATGAGGGTGCTCTGACTATCCAGCGACATACTGTCTTCCCCCGCCTCCGTTTCAGAGCGCAAAGCGTCTGCCTTTATGCTTTGCAGGGAACTTCTCAAGAGGCATAGCAGAGGAATGGTGACGCTAAAGATTGCAGCATCGCCGCTCACCATCTGGGTAGACTCCTCAAAGTTTGCAAGGACCTGGCAGATGTCTGCCAACCAGGCCCACTCTTCTGTAAAGAATTGAGGAGGCTGACTCCCACTGCGCCGCCCATGTTGGAGTTGGTATTCCACTATAGCTCTACGCTGCTCATAGAGCCTGGCCAACATGTGGAGCGTAGAGTTCCACCGTGTGGGCACGTCGCACAGCAGCCGGTGCACTGGCAGATTAAACCGATGTTGCAGGGTCCGCAGGGTGGCAGCGTCCGTGTTGGGCTTGTGGAAATGTGCGCTGACCCGGCGCACCTTTCCGAGCAGGTCTGACAAGCGTGGGTAGCTTTCCAGAAATCGCTGAACCACCAAATTAAAGACGTGGGCCAGGCATGGCACGTGCGTGAAGCTGCCGAGCTGCCGAGCCGCCACCAGGTTACGGCCGTTGTCACACATGACCATGCCCGGTTGGAGGCTCAGCGGCGCAAGCCAGCGGTCGGTCTGCTCTGTCAGACCCTGCAGCAGTTTGTGGGCCGTGTGCCTCTTCTCTCCTAAGCTGAGTAGTTTCAGCACGGCCTGCTGACGCTTGCCCACCGCTGTTCTGCCACGCCGCGCGACACCGACTGCTGGCGACGTGCTGCTGCTGACACATCTTGATTGCGAGACAGAGGTTGCGTAGGAGGAGGCGGAGGAGGGTGGTTTAGTGGAGGAAGCATACACCGCTGCAGATACCAGCACCGAGCTGGGGCCCGCAATTCTGGGGGTGGGTAGGACGTGAGCGGTTCCAGGCTCTGACTCGGTCCCAGTCTCCACTAAATTCCACTAAATCCAGCCCCCCTCTCAGGACTACAGGCTGGGAGACGGTAGTGCCTGTGTTCTGAGAGGGGGGCTGGATTTCAGTGGCAGGTTGGGGCACAGGGGGAGAAGCAGTGGTGCAAACCGGAGGCGGTGAACGGCCTTCGTCCCACCTTGTGGGGTGCTTGGCCATCATATGTCTGCGCATGCTGGTGGTGGTGTGGCTGGTGGTGGTGGCTCCACGGCTGAACTTGGCGCGACAAACCTTGCACACCACAGTTCGTCAGTCGTCTGCACTCTCAGTGAAAAACTGCCACACCTTTGAGCTCCTCGGCCTCTGCAGGGTGGCATGGCGCGAGGGTACGCTTTGGGAAACAGTTGGTGGATTATTCGGTCTGGCCCTGCCTCTACCCCTGGCCACCGCACTGCCTCTTCCAACCTGCCTTGCTGCTGCACTTGCCTCCCCCTCTGAAGACCTATCCTCAGTAGGCTTAGCAAACCAGCTGGGGTCAGTCACCTCATCGTCCAGCTGCTCTTCCTCCGAATCCTCTGTGCGCTCCTCCCTCGGACTTACTGAAATTACTACTACCTCACTGATAGACAACTGTGTCTCATCGTCATCGTCCTCCTCACCCACTGAAAGCTCTTGAGACAGTTGCCGGAAGTCCCCAGCCTCATCCCCCGGACCCCGGGAACTTTCCAAAGGTTGGGCATCGGTCACAACAAACTCCTCCGGTGGGAGAGTAACCATTGCTGCCCATTCTGGGCAGGGGCCCGAGAACAGTTCCTGGGAGTCTGCCTGCTCCTCAGAATGTGTCATTGTAATGGAGTGAGGAGGCTGGGAGGAAGGAGGAGCAGCAACCAGAGGATTCAGAGTTGCAGCAGTGGACGGCGTAGAAGTCTGGGTGGTCGATAGATTGCTGGATGCACTTTCTGCCATCCACGACAGGACCTGCTCACACTGCTAATTTTCTAATAAAGGTCTACGGCGTGGACCCTTTAATTGTGAGATGAATCTGGGGACCCCTGAAACTTGCCTTTCTCCTAATCCCGCAGCAGTCGGCTGCGATACACCTGGATCAGGAGCTCGGCCTGTGCCCACACCCTGACTTGGGCCTCCGCGTCCTCGCCCGCGTCCACATCCTCTAGGCCTACCCTGGTGTATTACGAGTAGAGCAGAAACAGAACACTGTAATTAAATGTGCCGCTTATTGGCCTGTGGTTAGAGGCAGACTTTGCTTACAGAACGCACAGCAGAGCCAGGAAACAATTTTGCGTACGCCTGTAGTGAGACGTAGGTGCGTATCACTGAGCTAGTGGATTTCACAGCTCAGAAGCAGTCAAGTGGCCAAAGGCCAGTAGTAGGCCTTAAAGGAGATGTCTCGAGGAAGCAGTTAAATTTTTTTTTTGCCCAGTCCCCCCCATTAAGCATACATTACTAAGCCCCCCTGTAAATGACATTTCTAGCTGGTTCGTACTTACCGTTCCAGCGTTTCAGCAACTTATAAAAGTTTCCTCAAGATGGCCGCCGGCTCTTTCCCCGTCGCTCGCTGCAGCCCGACGTGCGCGCTCCCGAGACGCCGCCAGCTGTGTCTCCATGGCAACCGGACGCATCGCAGCCGCCGACCAGACGCCCCGCAGCCGCCGACCAGACGCCCACCGCCAGGCAGCAGGTAACCGGCGCTAGCCCCCGGCTCCCCAGCGCTAGACCCTCAGCCCAGGTGAAGGCCCCGGAGCCCAGCGCTAGGTTCCGGAGCCCAGCGCTAGTTCCCCCGGCCTAGCGACAGCCCCCCCATCGCAGCCCCCCCCGGCCTAGCGACAGCCCCCCCATCGCAGCGGCAGCCCCCCCCCGGCCTAGCGACAGCCCCCCCATCGCAGCGACAGCCCCCCCGGCCTAGCGACAGCCCCCCCCCCCCGGCCTAGCGCTAGTTCCCCCATCGCAGCGACAGCCCCCCCCCGGCCTAGCGACAGCCCCCCCATCGCAGCGGCAGCCCCCCCCCGGCCTAGCGACAGCCCCCCCGGCCTAGCGCTAGTTCCCCCATCACAGCGGCAGCCCCCCCCATCGCAGCGACAGCCCCCCCCGGCCTAGCGACAGCCCCCCCGGCCTAGCGCTAGTTCCCCCATCGCAGCGGCAGCCCCCCCCGGCCTAGCGACAGCCCCCCCGGCCTAGCGCTAGTTCCCCCATCACAGCGGCAGCCCCCCCCCCCCGACAAATCACTTACCTGGGAGGCTTCTCGGGGCTGCTGGGCTGGGCTGGGCTTCTCCGCTGGGCAGCTCCACTTTCTGCACCTTCCTCTAACAGAGGAAGGTACAGAATGGCCGCTGCAGCGCGCTCCCGATCAGTGACAGCTCGTCTGCGCATGCGCAGAAGAGCTGTAGTGGGGAGCACACTGAAGCGGCTCGTGCTGAATGGAGAAGACCGGACTGCGCAAGCGCGTCTAAAAAAGCAAGCTGCCAGCGAATTTAGACGGAACCATGGAGACGAGGACGCTAGCAACGGAGCAGGTAAGTGAATAACTTCTGTATGGCTCATATTTAATGCACGATGTACGTTACAAAGTGCATTAATAAGGCCATACGGAAGTGTATAACCCCACTTGGTTTCGCGAGACAACCCCTTTAAGTATTTTGCTTCTATTTTTTTTAAATGCTGAGCTGATACAGCAGACAGATACTGTAGGCAGCGTATAATATTATGTATACTGATTCCCTGTGCCAGGATGACGGCGGTGATGTAATGGAGACAGCAGAGGCAGGAAACAATTTTGCGCAACGCTGCTGTAACGCTTAGCTGCGTATTAATTAGGACTACTACCCCCAGCAGACAGATACTGTAAGCAGCGTATAATATTATATATACTGTTTCCCTCTGCCGGGATAACAGCGGTGATGTAACGGAGACAGCAGAGGCAGGAAACAATTTTGCGCAAGGCTGCTGTAACGCTTAGCTGCGTATTAATTAGGACTTCTACCCCCAGCAGACAGATACTGTAGGCAGCGTATAATATTATGTATACTGATTCCCTCTGCCGGGATGACGGCGGTGATGTAACGGAGACAGCAGAGGCAGGAAACAATTTTGCGCAAGGCTGCTGAAACGCTTAGCTGCGTATTAATTAGGACTTCTACCCCCAGCAGACAGATACTGTAGGCAGCGTATAATATTATGTATATTGATTCCCTCTGCCGGGATGACGGCGGTGATGTAACGGAGACAGTAGAGGCAGGAAACAATTTTGCGCAAGGCTGCTGTAACGCTTCGCTGCGTATTAATTAGGACTTCTACCCCCAGCAGACAGATACTGTAGGCAGCGTATAATATTATGTATACTGATTCCCTCTGCCGGGATGACGGCGGTGATGTAACAGAGACAGCAGAGGCAGGAAACAATTTTGCGCAAGGCTGCTGTAACGCTTAGCTGCGTATTAATTGGGACTACTACCCCCAGTAGACAGATACTGTAAGCAGCGTATAATATTATATATACTGTTTCCCTCTGCCGGGATGACAGCGGTGATGTAACGGAGACAGCAGAGGCAGGAAACAATTTTGCGCAAGGCTGCTGAAACGCTTAGCTGCGTATTAATTAGGACTTCTGCCCCCAGCAGACAGATACTGTAGGCAGCGTATAATATTATGTATATTGATTCCCTCTGCCGGGATGACGGCGGTGATGTAACGGAGACAGCAGAGGCAGGAAACAATTTTGCGCAAGGCTGCTGTAACGCTTAGCTGCGTATTAATTAGGACTACTACCCCCAGCAGACAGATACTGTAGGCAGCGTATAATATTATATATACTGTTTCCCTCTGCCGGGATGACGGCGGTGATGTAACGGAGACAGCAGAGGCAGGAAACAATTTTGCGCAAGGCTGCTGTAACGCTTAGCTGCGTATTAATTAGTACTACTACCCCCAGCAGACACGCAGTAAACTGTACACGGTCACAGGCAGCCCAAAGATAGTGTTCTTCCCCAATTTTTTTGAAAAAGCCCACTGTCTATATAGCCTGTATATCTCTTTCCCTGCCTCACCAGTACTGGCCTTATACTCTGTGCAATGACTGCAGACTGAGGACGCAATGCTCTGCACGCCCGATATACAAAAAAAAATAAATTGTGCAGCACTGCTAAAAGCAGCCTCAACAGTACTGCACACGGTCAGATGTGGCCCTAAGAAGGACCGTTGGGGTTCTTCAAGCCTAATATAACTCCTAACGCTCTCCCTATAGCAGCAGCAGCACTGTCCCTGATCTCTGTCAGAATGCATCTGTGGCGAGCCGCGGGCAGGGCAGATTTTAATACTCGGGTGTCACCTGATCTCCCCAGCCACTCACTGCAGAGGGGTGGTATAGGGCTGGAACATCGCAAGAGGAAGTTGTAATGCCTTCCATGTCTTTCTATTGGCCAGAAAAGCGCGCTAATGTCTCAGAGATGAAAGTGAAAGTAACACGAACATCGCGTGGTGCTCGTCTCGAGTAACGAGCATCTCGAACACCCTAATACTCGAATGAGCATCAAGCTCGGACGAGTACGCTCGCTCATCTCTACTCAAAATCCCTTTTGAGTGATAATAATCGTTGCATGTAAATCCTACCATTGTTTGCTTTTCTGCCAAACGATGCTTTAATGTTGAGTTTACAATCCATGGTTCAGCTGGGCAGCTGATAGCAGCGACATGGAAGTGCTGATAACATTGTTTCCAGCTGCAGTCCCATGGCAGAACAAAAGGGCTATATGCAGATAACAGACCATCTGCTGTTATCTGCATACAGCTAAGAAAGGCTCATTTACATGCAAATGAAGCTAATAATCTACAAATGGGCATTAGTGCCCATTAGCAGGTTATACAAAATGATTGCTCAAACTGTCATTATCCTTATCTTTTGAACGAATTTTGAGCGATCATCTTTGCGTGTAAATGGTGCTTTAGGCAATTGCATAAATAGCTTTAACTTAATTTAATGTATCTATTGGAATCTCTCTCTCTTTACAAGACAGAGCATTTTGATAATGTAGTTATTGTCCAGTGTTTATCTCAGCAGGTTACATGCTTTGATGCACAACAACAGCACTTCCTGCAAAGAGTCCTAAAGAGCTTGATGTGTCTATTACTTTGTAATGGAAATTTCTCTGAATTTATTTATTCAATTTGTAATGTTTGAGTTATAAAGGGAATTTGGAATTCATTAACCAATATCCAAGGGTCTTGTGAATGTGACTGTGCTCAATGACTCATGTCATCTACTTTTTAGATCTTTATTTTCCCTACTGATATAATTAATATAAGCCACAGTTGTACGAATGATGAGAAAAGAGACTGATGACAATTCTTTTGCGGTGGAGAATTTTCGTGGACTATCATAAAGCAAAGTAATCACTACCATAAATTAGGAGAACATGGCAGAATACTAAATCAATAAACTTTATGTCTAATATTTGTTACAGAGGTATTAGGTCACACAAAGCACAGGAAACAAAGTCATTGAAAAGTCTTAACTGTAGACTAAAACAGTTTGTGAAATCACAGATCAGTATGTCAGCTTTCCATGGTTCTGTTAAAGACTTGGAAGACTAAAAAACCATTAATATCAGCCTTATAATCACATATGTAATAGGTTTTGGGTGCATGGCGATGCTGACAAATCCCCCAAATGTAATATATTGTATAACCTTTACTGTAGATTTAAGTATCTATCTATCTATCTATCTATCTATCTACCTATCATTTAACCCTACATATTTCTAAGCATTTTTCTCTATTAGTTATTTTCGGGAAAGTTGCTATAAACAACTGGATGAATTATGCCTTTCCTGACTTTGTTTTGTAGAGATAAGCGAAACAATTTGCAATGGTTCTCAAACGACAGGAAAACAATTTGCCAGTTGGAGTATAGAAGAATGCTTTCTTTTTTCAGTTAATGTTGTTGCTAAAAAATACTATCTACAATATCATTTTTAAAGTTAATTTACAAATTGAAAAGGAAGCATTAAAAAAATCTAAATAAACTAAATAAATGTTAAAATATTTTACCAACTCTCGTGCATAACCATTTGCACTTAAGACCATAACACAATGCACAATATGCAACCCATATAGTTACTGTATGTGTGGGGTGCTGTATCGAAAAGTTTTCCTTTAGAAATATCACCAATATAATATGCTGCTTTCTTTCTTTAAATATTAATACAAAAAAGCAAAAGATGTGTGAAACCAAACAATCACTTTAATAAAGTTATGTTAACGCATAACACAAGAAGATGACAGTACTGATATATCTTGTCTCCACCTGACGTATGGGTGGAGAAATGCATCAGTGACAGGAAAAGCCTTGGTGACACCCCCACATGTAGATTGGCTTCTGCAAACACACCTCCATACATATCCCGCCTGTCCCCCTAGCCTTCAGCGGTGCTGTCCCTAGTAAGATTTTCCCCGAGCTTGCTTTGCTCCCCTGCCCTCACCTGTCACAGGCTGTGGCCGGCGCTGCATTTGTACATTGCAGCGCCGCCACTGTTAGTGTCCCCGGCCGTGCGAGGGTGTCAGTGGCGGCACAGCTGGGCGCAACTGCATGTACAGCCTGGGCATCCCTTCCCCAGATCCGCTGCTGTGACTCTCTCCCTGGGCATGCGAGGCTGTGAGTCGGGGCGCCGCTATCCCCGGCTGTGCGAGAGTGTCAGTGCCGGGGTTGCGGGCAGATACTATGCTCTGAGCCTGGGGATCCTGCTGTAACCCTACCTGTAACACTAACCCTCACCCTAACCCCATCAGCCAGCAGCCTAACCCTAACTGTCCACTCAACAGCATAACCCTAACCCTTCACCAAGCAACCTAACCCGAAACCTCCACCCAGCAGCTTAACCCTCCACCCAGCAGCCCAGCCTCTACCTCTACCCAGTGCCATAACCCGAAGCCTCCAGGCAGCACGTACTTCCATCCAGGTGGGCACTCTGACATGGTTGGCAGGAGCGGACAGCAGCCAGTAGTAGCGGAGATAGCAATTGTCTTGCGAAACGTTCGTTCTGGTTGAACACTCATCCCATAGCTGGTAATGCCTTTTGCTTTCGTGCTTGAGATGGAAATCAAACGATCTTTGTCTGGGGGGCATAACTGTTGACGACGCTCGTACGCGCGGCACCTATCGTAGGATAGTTGTACTATGCCAGTAATCTTACCAGGAGTGTACTCAACAACTTCCCAAAGTCTCATTAGCTTTTCCTATTTATGACATATTCAATGCCCGTGCCAAATTTCAAGTTTCTATGTGAGAAAATGACATTCCGTACGTAAAATTTGGACGCTAATTCTTTTGCGCATAGAATTGAATAATCGAGTTGGGACCCATTAGCTTTTCCTATTTATGACATATTCAATGCCCGTGCCAAATTTCAAGTTTCTATGTGAGAAAATGACATTCCGTACGTAAAATTTGGACGCTAATTCTTTTGCGCATAGAATTGAATAATCGAGTTGGGACCCATTAGCGTTTTCTATTTATGACATATTCAATGCCCGTGCCAAATTTCAAGTTTCTATGACATTGGGAAGCGAGAAAATTAGATTCCGTACGTAAAATGTGGACGCTAATTCTTTGGCGCTTACAATTGAATAATCGAGTTGGGACCCATTAACTTTTCCTATTTATGACATAATCAATGCTTGTGCCAAATTTCAAGTTTCCATGACATTGGGAAGCGAGAAAATTAGATTACGTACGTAAAATTTGGACGCTAATTCTTTGGCGCTTAGAATTGAATAATCGAGTTGGGACCCATTACCTTTTCCTATTTATGACATAATCAATGCTCGTGCCAAATTTCATGTTTCTACAACATCGGGAAGTGAGAGAATTAGTGGCAATGATGGAAATCGAACGATCTACGTGAGGGGGTCATAACTGTCGACGACGCTCACACGCGCCATTTATCATAGAATATTTGTACTATGCCTATAATCTTCCCAGGAGTGTACTCAACAACTTCCCAAAGTTTCATGGCGATCGGATGAATGGTGTAGTCTATATATATAAAATTGAATGTATGTCTGTATGCGTGCGTGTCTGTCTGTTTGTCCTTTATGCGCTACTACACCATTCATCCGATCGCCATGAAACTTTGGGAAGTTGTTGAGTACACTCCTGGGAAGATTATAGGCATAGTACATTTATGCTATGATAAATGGCGCGCGTGCGAGCGTCGTCGACAGTTACGACCCCCCCACGTAGATCGTTCAATTTCCATCATTGCCACTAATTCTCTCACTTCCCGATGTTGTAGAAACATGAAATTTGGCACGAGCATTGACTATGTCATAAATAGGAAAAGGTAATGGGTCCCAACTCGATTATTCAATTCTAAGCGCCAAAGAATTAGCGTCCAAATTTTACGTACAGAATCTAATTTTCTCGCTTCCCAATGTCATAGAAACTTGAAATTTGGCACGAGCATTGATTATGTCATAAATAGGAAAAGTTAATGGGTCTCAACTCGATTATTCAATTTTATGCGCCAAAGAATTAGCGTCCAAATTTTACGTACGGAATGTAATTTTCTCACATAGAAACTTGAAATTTGGCACGAGCATTGCATATGTCATAAATAGGAAAAGCTAATGGGTCCCAACTCGATTATTCAATTCTATGCGCAAAAGAATTAGCGTCCAAATTTTACGTACGGAATGTCATTTTCTCACATAGAAACTTGAAATTTGGCACGGGCATTGAATATGTCATAAATAGGAAAAGCTAATGGGTTCCAACTCCATTATTCAATTCTATGCGCAAAAGAATTAGCGTCCAAATTTTACGTACGGAATGTAATTTTCTCACATAGAAACTTGAAATTTGGCACGGGCATTGAATATGTCATAAATAGGAAAAGCTAATGGGTCCCAACTCGATTATTCAATTCTATGCGCAAAAGAATTAGCATCCAAATTTTACGTACGGAATGTCATTTTCTCACATAGAAACATGAAATTTGGCACGGACATTGATTATGCCATAAATAGGAAACGCTAATGGGTCCCAAGTCGATTATTCAATTCTAAGCGCAAAAGAATTAGCGTCCAAATTTTACGTACGGAATCTAATTCTCTCACTTCCTGATATATATTAATGAATGTATGTCTGTCTGTCTGTCCTTTATGCATTACTACACCATACATCCAATTGCCATGAGACTTTGGGAAGTTGTTGAGTACACTCCTGGTAAGATTACTGGCATAGTACAACTATCCTACGATAGGTGCCGCGCGTACGAGCGTCGTCAACAGTTATGCCCCCCAGACAAAGATCGTTTGATTTCCATCTCAAGCACGAAAGCAAAAGGCATTACCAGCAATGGGATGAGTGTTCAACCAGAAAATGATGCATCCGCTGAACGTTTCGCAAGACAATTGCTGGATATTGAGAATGCTGAGGTAAAATGAAAGCTGTGCTGTGATTGGTGGCTATTTCTTATACTGCTGAGGTAACATGAAAGCTGTGCTGTGATAGGTGGCTACTTCTTATACTACTGAGGTTGCATGAAAGCTCTGCTGCGATTCGTTGTTATATATTATACCACTGAGGTAACAGGAAAGCTGCGCTGTGATTGGTTGCTATTTTTTATATTGCTGAGGCAGAATAAAAGTTGCGCTGTGATTGGTTGTTATTTCTCTTACTGCTGAGGTAACATGAAAGCTGCGCTGTGATTGGTTGTTATATTTTATACTGCTAAGGTAACATGAAAGCTGCGCTGTGATTGGTTGTTATGTATTATACCACTGAGGTAACATGAAAGCTACGCTGTGATTGGTTGTTATCTAGATATATAAAAACGAATGAATGTCTGTCTGTCTTCGCAGCAACGCGCGACGGGTAAGCTAGTAGTGCATAAAGGACAAACTGACAGACAGACAGACAGACACACACGCAGATATACATTCATTTTTATATATATAGAAGATAATTGGCAGGGGAAATCTTACATAAATGGTTTTGATGCCACAATTCATTTATATATTCATCCCTGTGTATCACTCACAGCATGGCTAGCAGGCAGGCTGGAGGAGAGTTCTCTCCCAGCTTTCCTTCGCCCCTCTCCATTCACTGTAAGCAGTGGCCGTTCAGTATTGAACAGCTGCTGTTTACACCAAACGATGTGTCATTAGTTTTTTAAGCATGCTTAGAACTGAACAACTGAATGACTCTCATCCAGTCGTTCAGTTTCAGCATTCTTCTACACGAGATGATTATCGTTCAAAACCCCATGGGAGCGTTGGGTTTTGAACAACCAGACAATCATAGTCTCATTTAAAAGGGCCTTTAGAGAGACTCTGTCACCTAATTTGTATCCCAAATTAAAGCTATACTATCAACAGAAAATCCTGTAATAAATAAGCAAGGGTAACTAAAATAAGGAGGGAAGGCTGGACACTGCTTTGCAACTACTGCCAAATTGTCTACTATGGTTCTGAGGAAGGATTATAATACCCCCCTCCCAAATGTTCCCACCCACTGTCCCACCTAATTGCAGCATTGGTCAGCTTTCCTTTATAATTAGCATTAACACCAAGATAGGTTCCTGTCAGACGAAAGCAGGGAAACCTTTCCTGAAATAGGTTTTTGCATGAATTTTCTCTTTATGTATTCATAATTTGCTTATTTTATGCATTCATCAAACTGTACGAATAACTAAAGAACTACATTAAAAGAATGTACATGTCTTGTATTGATATGAATCTGAATGAAGGGCACAGAAATTATAACACAGCACGTCATAAACCTGAAGAGAAATCTCATTGTTTAAGTCTGTTTTATTTAAATAGCGTGCTATATTTATTACTCCACCGAGTAGAGCTATAAATTATACATCAGGGTAATTTGTTTTCATCCCTTCCAACTGGGAGCAGAATGTATATTTATATAACATTTTTGCTGACCTGAAAGGTGTATTATGTACCTAATCCCTTGTCATATTTATGTGCTCCCACTGCGAATTATGCTGCCTTGCATAAAAACATATTATCTGAAGTGCAGATAATAGCAAAGCAATTGATTGTAGGAATCTCTTTCCAACTACAAATTAGACTTGAATAAAACATCAAATTCAGCTTTAGGCTGCTTTTAGGCAATCGTATTCTACTCCATATTTGGTCGGTATTTTGTGAATCATATGGAGCTAATGAGAATTAATGTAGCGATTTACATGGCCGTCATTTCACAGTCATAGTTTAAAAATTCAGTGCGCACTATGTTGGTCCATATTTGCTTCCAGATTTGCATTCATTGGTAATATTTTAGATAAGTAAAATATGGATCATTTCAATAGGAGCTGTGTCTGCAATTACGAGCGCCAGCCACTACACAGGCGTCGGAGCAGCAGCTTCTTCTCTGACCCCGGAGTATCCTGGTGGGCGCTGCCTGGAAAACAAGCTTAAAGGGGTTGTCCCGCGGCAGCAAGTGGGTCTATACACTTCTGTATGGCCATATTAATGCACTTTGTAATGTACATTGTACATTAATTATGAGCCATACAGAAGTTATAAAAAGTTTTTCACTTACCTGCTCCGCTGCTGGCGTCCTCGTCTCCATGGAGCCCGCCTAATTTTCGCCGTCTAAAATGGTCGAATGGCCAAATTAGACGCGCTTGCGCAGTCCGGGTCTTCTGCTTTCTTCAATGGGGCTCCGTGTAGCTCCGCCCCGTCACGTGCCGATTCCAGCCAATCAGGAGGCTGGAATCGGCAATGGACCGCACAGAAGAGCTGCGGTCCACGGAGGAAGAGGATCCCGGTGGCCATCTTCAGCCGGTAAGTATAGAAGTCACCGGAGCGCGGGGATTAAGGTAAGCGCTGAGCGGTTTTTTTTTTACGTCCCTGCATCGGGGTTGTCTCGCGCCGAACGGCGGGGGGGGTTGAAAAAAAAACAAAAACGTTTCGGCGCGGGACAACCCCTTTAACTCTCCAGGCTCCAGCATTGTTGGAAGCTGACTGATGCTCAGCTTGTTTTCTTCCTGTGCTGATCATAGACATGAGTGCAGTGATGGATAACTGTACTGTTATTGTACATCTGCCCAGTACTCTCTATGATCGGGAAAACAATAAAGCAATTCAGGAGCACTCTGCCCGATCAATAGATATATTCTGCATTAGTAAAAAAAACAGGATTGTTTGCATATTATTTTATTTGGACTAGTCCTACTATTGCAATTTGAAGGTCTGAAAGAATTTTCTGTAAATAGGATCATTGTACATGTCAATCATATGGCCACAGCAGTAGTTGTCTTATTGTTAAAACTTAAAGGGGTTGTACCAATATTACAAGTTATCCCCAATCCACAGGATAGCGGATAACTTGCTGTTCAGTGGGGGTCTCACCACTGAAATCACTGCTGATCTTGAGAATGGGGATCCCGCCTCCCCCTTTCTCCTGACAGTGGGCTTACTGCGCCTCTTGATGTGAGGAGGAAACTGAATGAAGCACTGTTCGCACAAGCAGGCTGATGCTCCATTTACTTAAAATGGCACTGTGGAGATACCCAACATGCAGGCACTTGGGTATTTACTTCAGCCACATTGAAATGAATGGAGTGTCAATTGCGCATGTTCGGCTAGCTCTCCATTCATTCTGACATTACTACAGGGGTAGAAGTAACCAGATGGGGACATGGGACCCTCATTCTTGTAATAGATGGGGGTCTCAACAGGAAGACCCCAATGATGAGCAATTTAGACCCCAGTGATAGCTTGTAATCATGGTACAGCCCTTTTACAAATACGAATAGTTTTCTGTAACTTTCATGGATTTCAATAGAAACTATGGCCCTGAGAAAAGGGATACCAGCAAGAACTTTCAGCACACCATTATGCATTTTGCTGTGTTTCTGCTGAAAGTTATAACTTTGGTTTTAACATACTAAAATTACAGAGGGGAGAGAAAAAATGCACAAAGACATAACTCACAGAAAAAGAAGCCAAGAATGCACCATCTGATAAACTGCAGGGCAGGCTCAATCACCATAGACCGTGGTAGTATGCAGAGAGCCCGATTGCAATGTGAGCGAGCTAAATGTTCAATGCAGACTAAATACATTTTAGCTCACTCATATCACAATCTGGCCCTCTGCATACTACCAGGGTCTATGGTGTTTGAGCCTGCCCTGCAGTTTATCAGATGGTGCATTCTTGGCTTCTTTTTCTGTGAGTAATGGTTTTAACATACAAAATAAAAGTTATAGGAAACTTCGCTCTTGAATGACTTTTTACAATATTTCACATTCACTGATTTAATTACATAGTGTTTTATTGGCTGCTACAATAAACTTGAAACTCTGCTGGAACCAGTGGGCAGTGCATTGTGGGCACTCAGATGAAGTAGCGCACTTAGAACAAAGGTGTTATATCTAGAGATGAGCGAACACCAAAATGTTCGGGTGTTCGTTATTCGTAACGAACTTCCCGTGATGCTCGAGGGTTCGTTTCAAACAACGAACCCCATTGAAGTCAATGGGCGACCAGAACATTTTTGTATTTCGCCGATGCTCGCTAAGGTTTTCATGTGTGAAAATCTGGGCAATTCAGGAAAGTGATGGGAATGACACAGTGACGGATAGGGCAGGCGAGGGGCTACATGTTGGGCTGCATCCTAAGTTCACAGGTCCCACTATTAAGCCACAATAGCGGCAAGAGTGGGCCCCCCCCCCTCCCAACAACTTTTACTTCTGAAAAGCGCTCATTAGCATGGCATACCTTTGCTAAGCACCACACTACCTCCAACAAAGCACAATCACTGCCTGCATGACACTCCACTGACACTTCTCCTGGGTTACATGCTGCCCAACCGCCCCCCCTCCCCCCCACAGCGCACACCAAAGTGTTCCTGGGCAGCCTTCAGCTGCCCTCATGCCACACCACGCTCATGTCTATTTAGAATTGCGTCTGCCATGAGGAGGAACCGCAGGCACACACTGCAGAGGTTGGCACGGCTAGGCAGCGACCCTCTTTAAAAGTGGCGGAGCGATAGCCCACAATGCTGTACAGAAGCAATGAGAAATAGAATCCTGTGCCACCGCCATCAGGAGCTGCACACGTGGGCATAGCAATGGGGAACCTATGTGCCACACACTATTCATTCTGTCAAGGTGTCTGCATGCCCCAGTCAGACCGGGCTTTTTAATTCATAGACACAGGCAGGTACAACTCCCTATTGTGAAGTCCCTGTCGACCCACAGCATGGGTGGCTCCCTGGAACCCACCGGCGGTACACAGAAATATCCCATTGCATTGCCCAACACAGCTGAGGTAGTAATGTCGTGCTTAATGCAGGTGGGCTTCGGCCCACACTGCATGCCCCAGTCTGACTGGGGTTCTTTATAAGTGTACAGATGTAGTAAAAAGTCCGTGTGCACCTACAGCATGGGTGGGTGCCAGGAAGCGGTACATAGAAATATCCCATTGCATTGCCCAACACAGCTGAGGTAGTAATGTTGTGCTTAACCCTTTCCAATCCAATTTGTATATGGTTTTCCTAGGGGGCTTACTCTTTTTCTGCTGTTATACAACGGCGCTATATGCTGGCTAAAGCCAGTACTGCATGAGCTGACACGTAGGATAGGCTCCGACAGCAGAGAGGCTGGCAATATACAGTAAGAGAACCCCGACGGACGTCTACCAACAACGGAGCTGTACAGCCTTAAACTCTAATGTCTTCAAAGGTCACACAGTGGACTGGAAAGGGTTAATGCAGGTGGGTTTCGGCCCACACTGCATGCCCCAGTCAGACTGGGGTTCTTTACAAGTGGACACATGTAGGTTAAACTCCCTGTGGACCCACTGCCTGGGTGGGTGCCAGGAAGCCACCGGCGTTACATAGAAATATCCCATTGCATTGCCCAACACAGCTGAGGTAGTAATGTCGTGCGTAATACAGGTGGGCTTCGGCCCACACTGCATGCCCCAGTCAGACGGGTTCTTTAGAAGTGTACAGATGTATTAAAAACTCAGTGTGCACCTACAGCATGGGTGGCTCCCTGGAACCCACCGGCGGTACATAAAAATATCCCATTGCATTGCCCAACACAGCTGAGGTAACGTCAGCTGTAATGCAGGTGGGCTAAAAATTAATTTGATTACACTGTAGGCGAGGGCCCACAAAAATTGCTGTATCAACAGTACTAATGTACATCCCAAAAATTGGCCATGGCCAGCCAAGAGGGCAGGTGAAACCCATTAATCGCTTTGGTTAATGTGGCTTAAGTGGTAACTAGGCCTGGAGGCAGCCCAGTGTAACGAAAAATTGGTTCAAGTTAAAGTTCCAATGCTTTTAAGCGCATTGAAACTTATAAAAATTGTTCTGAAAAATTATTTGAGTGAGCCTTGTGGCCCTAAGAAAAATTGCCCGTTCAGCGTGATTACGTGAGGTTTCAGGAGGAGGAGCAGGAGGAGGAGGAGGAGGAATATTAGACACAGATTGATGAAGCAGAAATGTCCCCGTTTTGGATGGTGAGAGAGAACGTAGCTTCCATCCGCGGGTGCAGCCTACGTATTGCTTACGTATCGCTGCTGTCCGCTGGTGGAGAACAGAAGTCTGGGGAAATCCAGCCTTTGTTCATCTTGATGAGTGTTAGCCTGTCTGCACTGTCGGTTGACAAGCGGCTACGCTTATCTGTGATTATTCCCCCAGCCGCACTAAACACCCTCTCCGACAGGACGCTAGCCGCAGGACAAGCAAGCACCTCCAGGGCATACAGCGCTAGTTCAGGCCACATGTCCAGCTTCGACACCCAGTAGTTGTAGGGGGCAGAGGCGTCACCAAGGATGGTCGTGCGATCCGCTACGTACTCCCTCACCATCCTTTTACAGTGCTCCCGCCGACTCAGCCGTGACTGGGGAGCGGTGACACAGTCTTGGTGGGGAGCCATAAAGCTGGCCAGGCCCTTAAAGACTGTTGCACTGCCTGGGATGTACATGCTGCTCGATCTACGCACATCCCCTGCTACCTTGCCCTCGGTACTGCGCCTTCTGCCACTAGCGCTGTCGGCTGGGAATTTTACCATCAGCTTGTCCGCAAGGGTCCTGTGGTATAGCAACACTCTCGAACCCCTTTCCTCTTCGGGAATCAGAGTGGGCAGGTTCTCCTTATACCGTGGATCGAGCAGTGTGTACACCCAGTAATCCGTCGTGGCCAGAATGCGTGCAACGCGAGGGTCACGAGAAAGGCATCCTAACATGAAGTCAGCCATGTGTGCCAGGGTACCAGTACGCAACACATGGCTGTCCTCACTAGGAAGATCACTTTCAGGATCCTCCTCCTCCTCCTCCTCCTCCTCAGGCCATACACGCTGAAAGGATGACAGGCAATCAGCCGGTGTACCGTCAGCAGCGGCCCAAGCTGTCTCTTCCCCCTCCTCCTCATCCTCCTCATGCTCCTCCTCCTCCTCCTGTACGCGCTGAGAAATAGACAGGAGGGTGCCCTGACTATCCAGCGGCATACTGTCTTCCCCCGCCCCCGTTTCCGAGCGCAAAGCAGCTGCCTTTATGGTTTGCAGGGAATTTCTCAAGATGCATAGCAGAGGAATGGTGACGCTAATGATTGTAGCATCGCCGCTCACCACCTGGGTAGACTCCTCAAAATTACCAAGGACATGGCAGATGTCTGCCAACCAGGCCCACTCTTCTGAAAGGAATTGAGGAGGCTGACTCCCACTGCGCCGCCCATGTTGGAGTTGGTATTCGACTATAGCTCTACGTTGTTCATAGAGCCTGGCCAACATGTGGAGCGTAGAGTTCCACCGTGTGGGCACGTCGCACAGCAGTCGGTGCACTGGCAGCTTAAAGTGATGTTGCAGGGTGCGCAGGGTGGCAGCGTCCGTGTGGGACTTGCGGAAATGTGCGCAGAGCCGGCGCGCCTTTACGAGCAGGTCTGACAAGCGTGGGTAGCTTTTCAGAAAGCGCTGAACCACCAAATTAAAGACGTGGGCCAGGCATGGCACGTGCGTGAGGCTGCCGAGCTGCAGAGCCGCCACCAGGTTACGGCCGTTGTCACACACGACCATGCCCGGTTGGAGGCTCAGCGGCGCAAGCCAGCGGTCGGTCTGCTGTGTCAGACCCTGCAGCAGTTCGTGGGCCGTGTGCCTCTTATCGCCTAAGCTGAGTAGTTTCAGCACGGCCTGCTGACGCTTGCCCACCGCTGTGCTGCCACACCGCGCGACACCGACTGCTGGCGACATGCTGCTGCTAACACATCTTGATTGTGAGACAGAGGAGGAGGAGGAGGAGGAGGGTGCTTTAGTGGAGGAAGCATACACCTCCGCAGATACCAGCACCGAGCTGGGGCCCGCAATTCTGGGGGTGGGTAGGACGTGAGCGGTCCCAGGCTCTGACTCTGTCCCAGCCTCCACTAAATTCACCCAATGTGCCGTCAGGGAGATGTAGTGGCCCTGCCCGCCTGTGCTTGTCCACGTGTCCGTAGTTAAGTGGACCGTGGCAGTAACCGCGTTGGTGAGGGCGCGCACAATGTTGCGGGAGACGTGGTCGTGCAGGGCTGGGACGGCACATCGGGAAAAGTAGTGGCGACTGGGAACTGAGTAGCGCGGGGCCGCCGCCTCCATGATACTTTTGAAGGACTCCGTTTCCACAACCCTATACGGCAGCATCTCAAGGCTGATGAATTTTGCGATGCGGACGGTTAACGTTTGAGCGTGCGGGTGCGTGGCGGCGTACTTGCGCTTGCGCTCGAACACTTGCGCAAGCGACGGCTGAACGGTGCGCTGAACTACACTGCTGGATGGGGCCGAGGACAGCGGAGATGAGGGTGTGGGTGCAGGCCATGAGGCGGTAGTGCCTGTGTCCTGAGAGGGGGGTTGCATCTCAGTGGCAGGTTGGGGCACAGGGGGAGAGGCAGGGGTGCAAACCGGAGGCGGTGAACGGCCTTTGTCCCACCTTGCGGGGTGCTTGGCCATCATATGTCTGCGCATGGTGGTGGTGGTGAGGCTGTTGGTGTTGGCTCCCCGGCTGAGCTTTGCGCGACAAAGGTTGCACACCACTGTTCGTCGGTCGTCAGGCGTCTCTGTGAAAAACTGCCAGACCTTAGAGCACCTCGGCCTCCGCAGGGTGGCATGGCGCGAGGGGGCGCTTTGGGAAACACTTGGTGGATTATTCGGTCTGGCCCTGCCTCTACCCCTGGCCACTGCACTGCCTCTTGCAACCTGCCCTGCTGATGCCCTTGACTCCCCCTCTGAAGACCTGTCCTCCTGAGTAAGCGTTGCACACCAGGTGGGGTCAGTCACCTCATCGTCCTGCTGCTCTTCCTCCGAATCCTCTGTGCGCTGCTCCCTGGGACTTACTGCCCTTACTACTACCTCACTGCAAGACAACTGTGTCTGATCGTCATCGTCCTCCTCACCCACAGAAAGTTGTTGAGACAGTTGGCGGAAGTCCCCAGCCTCTTCCCCCGGACCCCGGGAACTTTCGAATGGTTGGGCATCAGTGACGATAAACTCCTCTGGTGGGAGAGGAACCGCTGCTGCCCAATCTAAGCAGGGGCCCGAGAACAGTTCCTGGGAGTGCTCCCGCTCCTGAGCAGGTGTTATTGTAGTGGAGTGAGGAGGCTGGGAGGAAGGAGGAGCAGCAGACAGAGGATTCGGATTGGCAGCAGTGGACGGCGCAGACCTGCGGGTAGACGATAGGTTGCTCGAAGCACTTTCTGCCATCCAGGACAGGACCTGCTCACACTGCTCATTTTCTAATAACCGTCTCCCGCGTGGACCCATTAATTGGGCGATGAATGTGGGGACGCCAGAAACGTGCCTCTCTCTTAATCGCGCAGCAGTCGGCTGCGACACACCTGGATCAGGAGCTTGGCCCGTGCCCACACCCTGACTTGGCCCTCCGCGTCCTCGGCCGCGTCCACGTCCTCTAGGCCTACCCCTACCCCTCAGCATGCTGTATTACCAGTGATTTGATTTCACAGGCAGGAAATAAATTGGCGCAAGACTGCAGGCCAAATATAATTTTTGCCCTTTTTGGAAAACGAAAGGCCCCACTGCCTCTAGTGAATGAATTATCTAAGTTTAATAACTGTGCTGTGTCCCTGCTTATGTGTCACAGAACGTGAGGGTAGCAGAGTTATTATAACTCTGGCAGAGCAGGTATTTTTTTTCCCAATTAAGGAAAGCAAATGGCGAAGCCAGCAGTAAAGCGTAGCTGGGTGCGTATGATTTAGCAATGTTTTTCACGCAGCTCACACGTGTCCACAGCCCGTAAGGACGGACAGAGGCTGGACAAATAGATTTGTTTTCAGTTTTTTCCCACCAAAAGGCAGCACTGCGTATATTCTATGAACATGAGAAGTTTAATAACTGTGCTGTGTCCCTGCTTATGTGTCACAGAACGTGAGGGTAGCAGAGTTATTATAACTCTGGCAGAGCAGGTATTTTTTTTCCCAATTAAGGAAAGCAAATGGCGAAGCCAGCAGTAAAGCGTAGCTGGGTGCGTATGATTTAGCAATGTTTTTCACGCAGCTCACACGTCTCCACCGCCCGTAAGGACGGACAGAGGCTGGACAAATAGATTTGTTTTCAGTTTTTTCCCACCAAAAGGCAGCACTGCGTATATTCAATGAACATGAGAAGTTTAATAACTGTGCTGTGTCCCTGCTAATGTGTCACAGAACGTGAGGGTAGCAGAGTTATTATAACTCTGGCAGAGCAGGTATTTTTTTTCCCAATTAAGGAAAGCAAATGGCGAAGCCAGCAGTAAAGCGTAGCTGGGTGCGTATGATTTAGCAATGTTTTTCACGCAGCTCACACGTGTCCACAGCCCGTAAGGACGGACAGAGGCTGGACAAATAGATTTGTTTTCAGTTTTTTCCCACCAAAAGGCAGCACTGCGTATATTCTATGAACATGAGAAGTTTAATAACTGTGCTGTGTCCCTGCTTATGTGTCACAGAACGTGAGGGTAGCAGAGTTATTATAACTCTGGCAGAGCAGGTATGTTTTTTCCCAATTAAAGGAGATGTCCCGCGCCGAAACGGGTTTTTTTTTTTTTAACCCCCCCCCCGTTCGGCGCGAGACAACCCCGATGCAGGGGTTAAAAAAACAACCCCCACAGCGCTTACCTGAATCCCGGCGGTCCGGCGTCTTCATACTCACCTGCTGAAGATGGCCGCCGGGATCCTCTGTCTCCATGGACCGCAGGGCTTCTGTGCGGTCCATTGCCGATTCCAGCCTCCTGATTGGCTGGAATCGGCACGTGACG
This sequence comes from Eleutherodactylus coqui, assembly GCF_035609145.1. NCBI lineage: Eukaryota > Metazoa > Chordata > Amphibia > Anura > Eleutherodactylidae > Eleutherodactylus > Eleutherodactylus coqui. Next base: position 125,293,225 of record NC_089843.1, on the reverse strand, counting down.
GGGCGGAGCTACACGGAGCTACACGGAGCCCCATAGAGAAGAGGAGAAGACCCGGACTGCGCAAGCGCGGCTAATTTGGCCATCGGAGGGCGAAAATTAGTCGGCACCATGGAGACGAGGACGCCAGCAACGGAGCAGGTAAGTATAAAACTTTTTATAACTTCTGTATGGCTCATAATTAATGCACAATGTACATTACAAAGTGCATTATTATGGCCATGCAGAAGTGTATAGACCCACTTGCTGCCTCGGGACAACCCCTTTAAGGAAAGCAAATGGCGAAGCCAGCAGTAAAGCGTAGCTGGGTGCGTATGATTTAGCAATGTTTTTCACGCAGCTCACACGTCTCCACCGCCCGTAAGGACGGACAGAGGCTGGACAAATAGATTTGTTTTCAGTTTTTTCCCACCAAAAGGCAGCACTGCGTATATTCTATGAACAGGAGAAGTTTAATAACTGTGCTGTGTCCCTGCTTATGTGTCACAGAATGTGAGGGTAGCAGAGTTATTATAACTCTGGCAGAGCAGGTATTTTTTTTCCCAATTAAGGAAAGCAAATGGCGAAGCCAGCAGTAAAGCGTAGCTGGGTGCGTATGATTTAGCAATGTTTTTCACGCAGCTCACACGTCTCCACCGCCCGTAAGGACGGACAGAGGCTGGACAAATAGATTTGTTTTCAGTTTTTTTCCCACCAAAAGGCAGCACTGCGTATATTCTATGAACAGGAGAAGTTTAATAACTGTGCTGTGTCCCTGCTTATGTGTCACAGAACGTGAGGGTAGCAGAGTTATTATAACTCTGGCAGAGCAGGTATTTTTTTTCCCAATTAAGGAAAGCAAATGGCGAAGCCAGCAGTAAAGCGTAGCTGGGTGCGTATGATTTAGCAATGTTTTTCACGCAGCTCACACGTGTCCACAGCCCGTAAGGACGGACAGAGGCTGGACAAATAGATTTGTTTTCAGTTTTTTCCCACCAAAAGGCAGCACTGCGTATATTCTATGAACATGAGAAGTTTAATAACTGTGCTGTGTCCCTGCTTATGTGTCACAGAACGTGAGGGTAGCAGAGTTATTATAACTCTGGCAGAGCAGGTATTTTTTTTCCCAATTAAGGAAAGCAAATGGCGAAGCCAGCAGTAAAGCGTAGCTGGGTGCGTATGATTTAGCAATGTTTTTCACGCAGCTCACACGTGTCCACAGCCCGTAAGGACGGACAGAGGCTGGACAAATAGATTTGTTTTCAGTTTTTTCCCACCAAAAGGCAGCACTGCGTATATTCTATGAATAATAACTGTGTTGTGGCCCTGCCTATACAATTCTTTCCCTGCAGTATCAATGGAGGGTGGAATGCTCTGCAGAGGCGATTTTGAGAAGCCCACAAAAAATGCAGCACAGCTAACAGCAGCCTGGACAGTACTGCACACTGATAAATATGGCCCTAGAAAGGACCGTTGAGGTTCTTGAAGGCTACACTCACTCCTAACACTCTCCCTGCCTATGCAGCACTTCTGTCCCTAATGCCAGGTGCAACGGTCTGCAGAGGCGATTTTGAGAAAAAAAAAAATCCCACTGCTAACAGCAGCCAACACACAGCTATCAGTGGCCCTAATAAGGACCTTTGGGGGGTCTTGAAGCCTACACTAACTACCAATTCTTTCCCTACAGCAGCTCCGGTATAAACAGCACTGTCCCTCATCTAACTCACACCGCATCTGAGGCGAGCCGCGGGAGGGGCCGACTTTTATATTAGGCGAACACCTGATCTCGCCAGCCACTCACAGCAGGGGGGTGGTATAGGGCTTAAACGTTGCAGGGGGAAGTTGTAATGCCTTCCCTGTCTTTCAATTGGCCAGAAAAGCGCGCTAACGTCTCAGGGAAGGAAGTGAAAGTAACCAGAACACCGCATGGTGTTCGTTACGAATAACGAACATCCCGAACACCCTAATATTCGCACGAATATCAAGCTCGGACGAACGCGTTCGCTCATCTCTAGTTATATCACATGTCTAACAGTGGAATGGGGCTACTCTACTGTCTGGTTCTAATGATAGCAGCTTAAGTTTTGCTTAAGCAGAAGTATAGAAAGCTTATAAAAAAGTTTACGAGTGGAGCATAAAACAGATAAAATGCAATGCAAAATAGTACTTTTATTTACATTTTAACTGTTATAGTTTTGTAAAAAGGGAGATTTGCATAAACACTGTATATAAAAACTGAGCTGAATACCAATGTACCATAAAACAGCTAAAAAGGGCAAAATATCCAACTAGTGACCCAGACTTCCATTAACAGGCTACTAAAACTAACAATTTATTTAGATCATATTAAAATATAAATAAGCCTATAGAAATTTTAAAAAGTGACACTTCTATGTGCAATTATTAAACGTCATGGCCATTAGTCAGGTAGAGTAAAGGCCAATATTAATTTGATTAATCCAATAAGTAATGGTTGATTTAACTTTTTTTTGCTGTACTTGAGCCTTATTTTTAGCTTCCCTTCAAAACAATGGAGTGTAAAACATACCTCACAGGGGGCCTCGTGAGGAAGGCTAGCAATAGGGGGACTCCCTGCAAGATTGGGTGAGTTGACATGTTTGGATAAATAGCTTCAACCAAAAAGAAAAGAGCCACAGCACTCACACAACCGCTACAGAAAGGACTTCTTTAGGGGGGGGGGGGGTGACCAAATTCAAAGACCTCCAGTGGTCAAAAAATGCCAAGCCAACTTCAGGGCTATGGACCTATGCCCCTTCAAAATTGCAATAAAAGGTAGCAAAGTAGTGGCAGCATAAGATGATGCAGAAAAAGCTCTTTAGTTAAAGGAACATTTTTATTGTTTCGTAGTTATAAATAGGCAACGTTTCGACCTAATCAAGGTCTTTCTCAAGCCATTAACAGATGAAACAAGGTATGGTATCCATGTTCCGGATCCTCCGGAACTATTATTTTTTTTATCAAGGTTAAAATAGCATTAAAAATACCAGGCTCATCACAGTATACTTAACTCCGTCATGATGACCCAACCAGCTGTCTCCATTCTCACGATTCCCATACAGTGTGGTAAACGTCAGTATGTATTTTTGGTGGAGGCACCTTTAAGCCTTCAACTTTTGTTCATTTAGTTTTTGCTTTCATTAAATCACAGCACACAGGAAGTTTCAAAAATAAACATTTTTAACCAATACTAAATATTTAAAGTCTCGCCATGGACTTGCTGATGCAGATATTTGTATAGCCTTAGGGATATGTGGAGAAAATCTCTTGATTCCGACTCAAGTACCAACTCTGCATCTTGCTGTTCTAATTTACAGGTTAAAACAAAACATAAAAGAATACAGCGTTGCCAAGATTTGCAAGTAAAACAGATTAGCCCTTTTCCCATGACTCAGATGAAACATGCCTGTTTTTAATATCACTTTCTGTGTTTTCTCTGCCGTATATTGTTTGCAAGATCAATAAACTGAATATTTAATTCTCGCCGTTCAAACATTACACCTAATTAATTAAGTTGAAGGGTTAAGGGTCCTGGGGAAAAGAGATGCACAAGTTGCTTTTCAATAGTGGGTACTGCTGCTATTTTTCCAGCCGTACAGAACATTACCACAAAGACGGCATACATAATTTAACAAAAACACTGCCCTCGATTGTATCTATACCACAAAGGAATAAGTGAAAGCCTTGTGCTACAAAGACGCGTTTTATTTTTTCCCAAAGATTAGTCTATTTTTAATTATAATGGTTTCCAAGCGTTACAGGTGAGAAATGGCTTAAACGAACAGTACATCATGATGAGAGGATTGAACTTTTGCAGAACTGTCATCCTATGAGCCCATTTACAAAAAGATTTATTCCCTAAACAAGAAGCCATTGTGATCCTATAGTTTGCGGGAAAAAAAAGCGAATCAAACTTTAAAAGAACAGCAAAGCTAAGTTTCTCACTAAACGTCTTTGTACCACTGTCAAATGAAATATATTTTTCATTTATATCCAACTTGTAATGAACTTTGAGAAAAAAAAATGTTTTCCCCTTTTTATTTTGACAAAGCTGGAACTCAGGCTAAAGAAAATCACAGTTTAACGCAGAGCGCAGTCCTGTGTGGTAAGTGGTATCCATGGCAACCAATAGATTTTATGCTAAGTCTGGCCTTTAAAAACATTTCACGTTTACCACTGTGAAAGAGATGGCCTTGATTTAAAAATGATGCGACAAGTACATGGGACGAGCACGCTTTACGCTTTTTGTTGCAAACAGAATTAGGAAACCTCTATCTTTCCTATGGATTCTCAGCAGTGGATCCTCCACTATTGTCATAAGTCTCACCAGTTACTCAACAACATCATCAGAATGTAACTGAAATTCATGTAAGTCAAGGTTATATAAAGATAAAGAAACACAACTTCTGACAGAACTTCGAAAATGACTTTACATAGAAACTATAGTGGCAGACAAGAATTCATTAGGACTGAATGCGTCATAATGAATTGCAGATACAATTCCAATTGCAATTGAAAAAATTATATATGATGAAATGACATAAAGAATGGAGATAGGAGATGTTCCCACATTCACAGGGCCGGAGGCAGAATGCTCATGAAAATTACTTAGTGGAAATAAGAATAATGGCTGTAATGAATCATAGAATGGTAGAGTTGGAAAGGACCTCCAGGGTTATCGGGTCCAACCCAATGCGAAGGCATCAACTACTTTGAATACACAAAATACTCAGGACAAACCAACGTGACGGTCCCTCTGCGTGTTGACCCACTTGCCTACTTTGGTAGACACTGGTGGAATTTTTCCTAAGCCTCCGCAGGCTTTTCTTTTATTGTTTGCATACTGAATGCAGAAGGAGCAGCCAGCTACAGATTGGTGAAACAGAAGCAGCTGAGCTACATGCGCTGATTGGTAAAGTGGGAGCCACTCTCTGCTATACTGCTGAGTGCTGGTCTCAGGGCACAGTGGTGTGAGTTTGGATGAGACTGCTTCTTGCCTCTCCGATTGGTACCGCCCGCATCACAGGGTACATTCCTGTACAGTGTTTCAATGTGGGCGCTGACTGTGAGTGTATTAGGAGCCACTCTCAACAGTACTGGTGAGTGGGTGGTGTGGCATCATTCTTCCTTAACCCCGAGCAGCTGAGTGCAGGCCACAGTGTCCTCTACAGTATAAACAATTAGGTGTCAAGTCCCTCTCTATTGGCCCACTTATATACCATATTTTTCAGACTATAAGATATACCTGACTATAAAATGCAGCCCCAATTTACACAACAAAAAATAGGAAAACAATATTTCCTACTAATTAAAACTTTCCTGGTGGTCAAAGGAAGTTAAGAGGTCAATGTCACTAACTTTGGTTGTCTAGAGTAGTGCTTCCTTTATTTGGTATTCTAGGGTAGGTGAAGGGGTTAATAGCTGAAAGTTCAACCATATTAAAGAAAGACTCTGTTTACATCACCATTGAGGGCTCTGCACACCATATACGTGATTGCAGTGCAGTTATCTACAGTGATCATAGGTGACTTCCTGTCTGACTGAAGTCATTGAATTTCCCCTTTTTTCTCCATCCAGCCCGGCCACCCTCATAACTTCTCCCAGTCACAACTTGTCTTTGCAGAATGACACACAAGCATCTTTGGCTCCTTGCTTTTCCAGCACTTTCCCTTCTTTTCCCACACTTCTACACAATCTCATCAATGTCAGTACCCCAGATAGTAATAATCCCAATTATGATGCCTCACACAGTAATAGTATCCCTTTTTTGTGCCCCCATGTAGAGGCCACATAGTAAGTACTACTTAAAGTAATTCCCATACAATACAAGTACCTCCACTTAATAATAATATTTAGGCCCCCTAATATTTAGCGTCTTCAAGAACCCCAATGGTCCTTCTTAGGGCCACATCGGACCGTGTGCATTACTGTTGTGGCTGCTGGGAGCAGTTTTCCACAATTTTTTTTTCATCTCGGGCTGTGCAGGCTATAGCGTTCTCAGTCTGCAGTCAATTATACAGAGTATAGGGGCAGTACTGGTGAGGCAGGGACAGTGGTAGTGTAGAATCCTGTCTACAAGAACCCCAACGGTCCTTATTAGGGCCACATCTGACCGTGTGCATTACTGTTGTGGCTGCTGGGAGCAGTTTTGCACGAAAAAAATTTTTTTTTCATCTCGGGCTCTGCAGACTATTACAGCTATAGCGTTCTCAGTCTGCAGTCAATTATACAGAGTATAGGGGCAGTACTGGTGAGGCAGGGACAGTGGTAGTGTAGAATCCTGTCTACAAGAACCCCCCAAAAAGCTCCTTCTTAGGGCTACCTGTGACCGTGTGCATTTTACTGCCTGACTGCTGGGAGTTGTAGTGCCTCACTATTACCCAGCTAGGCCTTTTTGCAGCCTTGCGTATAATTTTTTTCTGACTGCAGTTTGCGTTACATTACCCCTGTCAGCCTCCAACTGGACGCCAATAATTCCATAATTTTTTACACCGCTCTGTGTATGCTGTCAACTTCACGCACAGCATACAGTGACAGCCCCTGATGGAGGGAAAGTCATATACACGCTATATAGCCTGTATTCTTTTTCAAAAAAATTCTTAAAAAAGCTCCATCTTAGGGCTACCTGTGACCATGTGTATTTTACTGCCTGGCTGCTGGGAGTTGTAGTGCCTCACTATTACCCAGCTAGGCCTTTCTGCAGCCTTGGGTATAATTTTTTTATGACTGCAGTTTGCGTTACATAACTGCTGTCAGCCTCCAACTGGATGCCAATAATTCCATAATTATTCACACTGCTGTGTGTGCCGTCAACTTCACGCACAGCGTGCGGCGACAGCCCCTGATAGAGGGAAAGTCATATACACGCTATATAGACTGTATTGTTTTTTAGAAAAATTTAAATAAAAGCTCCTTTGTTGGGCTACCTGTGATCGTGTGCATTTTACTACCTGGCTGCTGGGAGTTGTAGTGAATCACTATTGCACGGCTAGGCCTGTTTGCAGCCTTCCTTATTCTTTGTTTCTGCCTGGAGTTAGCGTTACATAACCGCTGTCAGCATGAAAGTGTATGCCAATAATTCCATAATTATTCACACCGCTCTCTGTCTGCCGTCAATTTCACGCACAGTGTACGGCGACAGCCACTGATAGAAGGAAAGTCATATACACGCTATATAGCCTGTATTCTTCTTCAAAAACATTTTTTTTTAAACTCCTTCGTTGGGCTACCTGTGACCGTGTGCATTTTACTGCTTGGCTGCTGGGAGTTGTAGTGAATCACTACTGCACGGCTAGGCCTGTTTGCAGCCTTCCTTATTCTTTGTTTCTGCCTGGAGTTTGCATTACATAACTGCTGTCAGCGTGAAAGTGTACGCCAATAATTCCATAATTATTCACACCGCTCTGTCTGCTCTATTTGTAATACACAATGCTGAGGGGTAGGGGTAGGCCTAGAGGACGTGGACGTGGACGCGGGCAAGGACTTGGAGGTCCAAGTGAGGGTGTGGGCACAGGCCGAGTTCCTGGTCCAGGTGAATCGCAGCCGGCTACTTTATTGGTCCACGTGGTAGACCTTTATTACAAACAGAGCAGTGAGAGCAGGTCCTGTCGTGGATGGCAGAAAATGCATCCAGCAATGTATCGACCACCCAATCTTCTACGCCATCCACTGCTGCATCTCTGAATCCTCTCGCTGCTGCTCCTCCTTCCTCCTAGCCTCCTCACTCCATGAAAATGACACATTCTGATGAGCAGACAGACTCCCAGGATCTGCTTTTGGGCCCCTGCCTTGATTGGGAAAAAATGGTTCCTCTCTCACTTGAGGAGTTTGTCGTGACTGATGCCCAACCTTTGGAAAGTTCCCGGGGTCTGGGTGATGAGGCTGGGGACTTCCGGCAACTGTCTCAAGAGCTTTCAGTAGGTGAGGAGGACGATGATTATGAGACACAGTTGTCTATCTGTGAGGTAGTAGTAAGGGCAGTAAGTCCGAGGGAGGAGCGCACAGAGGATTAGGAGGAAGAGCCGCTGGACAATGAGGTGACTGACCCCAGCTGGCTCGCTAAGCCAACTGAGGACAGGCCTTCAGAGGGGGAGGCAAGTGCAGCAGCAGGACAGGTTGGAAGAGGCAGTGGGGTGGCCAGGGGTAGAGGCAGGGCCAGAGCGAAGAATCCCTCAAACTGTTTCCCAAAGCACCCCATCGCGCCAAGCCACCCTGCAGAGGCCGAGGTCTTCAAAGGTGTGGATGTTTTTCAGTGAGAGCGCGGACGACCGACGAACAGTGGTGTGCAACCTGTGTCGCGCCAAGATCAGCCGGGGAGCCACCAGTACCAGCCTCACCACCACCAGCATGCGCAGGCATATGATGGCCAAGCACCCCACAAGGTGGGACGAAGGCTGTTCACCGCCTCGGGGTCGCACCACTGCCTCTCCCCCTGTGCCCCAACCTGCCACTCAGATCCAACCCCCCTCTCAGGACACAGGCACGGGCGCCTCCCGGCCTGTACCCGCACCCTCACCTCCGCTGTCCTCGGCCCCATCCAGCAATATCTCACAGCGCAGCGTCCAGCTGTAACTAGCGCAAGCGCAAATACGCCGCCATGCACCCGCACGCTCCAGCTTTAAACATGCACATTGCCAAATTGATCAGCCTGGAGATGCTGCCATACAGGCTTGTGGAAACGGAGGCTTTCAAAAACATGATGGCGGCGGCGGTCCCACGCTACTCGGTCCCCAGTCGCCAATATTTTTCCCGCTGTGCCGTCCCAGCCCTACAGCAGCACGTCTCCCGCAACATCAATCATGCCCTCACCAACGTGGTTACTGGGAAGGTCCACTTAACCGTGGACACATGGACAAGTACTGGCGGGCAGGGCCACTATATCTCCCTGACGGCACATTGGGTGAATTTGGTGGAGGCTGGGACCGAGTCAAAGCCTGGGACCGCACATGTCCTACCCACACCCTGAATTGCGGGTTCTTCCTCGGTTCTGGTATCTGCGGCGGTCTATGCCACCTCCTCTAAACCCTCCACCTCCTCCTCCTTCTGCACAACCTCTACCTCTCAATTAAGAAATGTAATGAAAGTGATCTTCCTTGTGAGGACAGCGATGTGTTGCGTTCTGGTACCCTGGCACATATGGCTTACTTCATGTTAGGCTGCTTTTCTCGTGACCCTCGCGTTGCACGCATTCTGGCCACTACGGATTACTGGGTGTACACCCTTCTCGACCCACGGTATAAGGAGAACCTTTCCACTCTCATTCCCGAAGAGGAAAGGGGTTCGAGAGTGATGCAATACCACAGGGCCCTGGTGGAAAAACTGATGGTAAACTTCCCATCTGACAACGCTAGCGGCAGAAGGCGCAGTTCCGAGGGCCAAGTAGCAGGGGAGGCGCGGAGATCAGGAAGCATGTTCAGCGCAGGCAGGGAAACACTCTCCAAGGCCTTTGCCAGCTTTATGGCTCCCCAGCAAGACTGTGTCACCACTCCCCAGTCAAGGCTGAGTCGGAGGGAGCACTGTAAAAAGATGGTGAGGGAGTACGTAGCCGATTGTACAACCATCCTCCGTGATGCCTCAGGTCCATGCAACTATTGGGTGTCAAAGCTGGACATGTGGCACGAACTTGCGCTGTATGCCCTGGAGGTGCTGGCTTGCCCTGCCGCTAGAGTCTTGTCAGAGAGGGTGTTTAGTGCAGCTGGGGGAATCATCACGGACAATCGTACCCGCCTGTCAACTGCCAGTGCCGATATGCTTACACTCATCAAGATGAGCAAAGCCTGCATTTCCCCAGACTTCTCTTCTCCACCAGCGGAGAGCAGCGGAACCTAAAGATTCTTTTTGCTGCAACCGCAGATAAAAGCACTCTTCTCTATCACTGGGAAAACAGGGCATTTCTCTTTGTCAATCTGTCTCTGACATTAGTCCTCCTCCTGCTACGCCTCCTTCAGAAACAACATGTCATCGCGCTGAACAGCCAATTATTCTGTGGCCCAAAAGGCTCATCTACATCTACCAATGTTATTACAATTTTGCTAAGTTTCAATCACTTGTACTCTTGGTACACTAATTTTTGGGACCCACGCCTACACTCTTATCCAACTAATTTTTCCGGCCTTCACCTACGCTCATGTTATCCGAATGTTTCAGAGGTAGGCCTATACTATTACTAGAGAAATTATACTGGGGTCTGCCTGCCTGCCTGCCTATACTTCTGCTACAAGAAAGTTACAGGGGTCTGCCTATACTGCTGCCACTTACATGTTACAGGGGTCTGCCTATACTGCTGCCACTTGAATGTTACAGGGCTCTGCCTATACTTCTGCCACGTAAATGTTACAGGGGTCTTCCTATACTGCTGCCACGTAAATGTTACAGGGGTCTGCCAATACTGCTGCCACGTTAATGTTACAGGGGTCTGTCTATACTTCTGCTACTGAAATGTTACTGGGATCTGTCTATAGTGTTACTACAGAAATGTTACAGGGGTCTGCGTATACTTCTGCTACAAAAATGTTACTGGGGTCTGTCTATACTACTGCCACGTAAATTTTACAGGGGTCTGCCTATACTTCTACTACAGAAATAGTGCTGGGTCTGCCTATACTGCTGCTACAGAACTGATACTGGGGTCTGCCTGTACTGCTGCTACATAAATGTTACTGGGGTCTGCCTATACTTCTGCCACATAAATGTTACAGGGGTCTGCCTATACTGCTGCTACAAAAATGTTACTGGGGTCTGTCTATACTTCAACAACATAAATTGTGGTGGGGTCTGCCTATACTGCTGCTACAGAAATGATACTGGGGTCTGCCGATACTGCTGCTACATAACTGTTACTGGGGGCTGCCTATACTTCTGCCACATTAATGTTAAAGTGGTCTGCCTATACTGCTGCCACTTAAATGTTACAGGAGTCTGCCTATACTTCTGCTACAAGAATGTTACTGGGGTCTGCCTATACGTCTGCCACATAAATGTTACAGGGGGTCTGTGTATACTTCTGCTACAAAAATGGTACTGGGGTCTGCCTATGCTTCTGCTGCAGAAATGTTACAGGGGTCTGCTTATACTGCTGCTACAGAAATGTTACAGGAGTCTGCCTATACTGCTGCTACAGAACTGTTACTGGGGTCTGCCTATACTTCTGCCACATAAATGTTACAGGGGTCTGCCTATACTGCTGCCACTTAAATGTTACTGTGCTTCTGCCTATACTTCTGGCACGTATGTGTTACAGTGGTCTGCCTATACTTCTGCTACAGAAATGTTACAGGGGTCTGCCTATACTTCTGCTAATGAAATGTTACTGGGGTCTGTCTATACTGTTACTACAGAAATGTTACTGGGGTCTCCCTAGACTTCTGCAACATAACTGTTACTGGGGTCAGCGTATACCTTTGCTACAGGAATATTACAGGGGTCTGTGTATACTATGGGTGCACTAAGTCTTCCCATCGCGGTGTTCTACCTATCTGGCCCCCCAAAAAAACACGACTGACTAGGGCATGGATTGTGGGCCGAGGCCAACATGTATTTCCTCTCACGTAACCTCAGTTAACCGGGGCACTGCAATGGGATTTCTTTATGTACCATCTGTGTGTTCCTGCTAGCCACCCATGCTGTGGGTGCACACAGACTTGCCATAGCGGAGTTGTACCTGCCTGGCACTTTAAAAAAAAAAAAAAACAGAATGTCTAGGGCATGGAGTGTGGGCCGCAGCCAACATGTATTTCGTCTCACTTAACCTCAGCTATCTGGGGCACTGCAATGGGATTTCTTTATGCACCGTCTGTGGGTTCCTGCTAGCCACCCATGCTGTGGGTGCACACAGACTTGCCATAGCGGAGTTGTACCTGCCTGGCACTTTTTAAAAAAAAACAAGAATGTCTAGGGCATGGAGTGTGGGCCGCAGCCAACATGTATTTCCTCTCACGTAACCTCAGCTATCCGGGGCACTGCAATGGGATTTCTTTATGCACCGTCTGTGGGTTCCTGCTAGCCACCCATGCTGTGGGTGCACACAGACTTGCCATAGCGGAGTCGTACCTGCCTGTCCCCAAAACACTGACAGACTTGGGTAGGGTGCAGAGTGCAGATGGTTTACTGCTTGCGTTGCCGATGAGGTATCCGACACCCAAACAGAATGAGTAGTGTGTGGACACATGGAGTCCCCATTGCTATGTCACTTGCAGCACCTTGGGCCACACAAGGTGTTTGCTGGGACAGAGGCTGACCCAGGGCCCGCTCGCATACTTCCCACACCGATTATTGCTGCATTGTGGAGATGTGTAGAGGTGCTGGGCTGGCAGCGGAGTCCCCTTTATACCCACGTTTGCAGCTCCTGACGGAGGTGGCACAGGATTGGAATGAAGATGGCACGTCAATCTATTATGAATTCTCAACAGCATTGTGGGCTATCGCCCCCCCCCCCCTTTAAAGAGGGTCGCTACCTTGCCCTGCCAACCCTCTGCAGTGTGTGCCTCCGGTTCCTCCTCATCGCAGACACACTTATAAATAAACATGAGGGTGGTGTGGCTATGCAGCCAGCGTGGGGCATGAGTGCAGCTGAAGACTGCGCAGGGACACTTTTGTGGTGGTTAGCTAAGGTGTGCCTTGCTAATGAGGGTTTGTCCGAAGTAAAAATTGTTAGGGGGTGGGCACTCTTGCCCTGCATGTTGCCCCTCGCCTGCCCTATCCGTTTCTGTGCCGTTTCCATCACTTTCGTAGGTTTTGCAGATTTTCACAAATGAAAACCTTAGCGAGCATCAGTCATATACAAAAATGCTCGAGTCGCCCATTGACTTCAATGGGGTTCGTTACTCGAAACGAACCCTCGAGCATCGCGGAAAGCTCGACTCGAGCAACGAGCACCCGAGCATTTTGATGTTCGCTCATCTCTAATTACAATGTATCCTATAATGCTACATTTCCCCAGCAGTGGTCAGCGTAGCATACAAAGCTTCCCCTGGCAAAATCTGTTGTTTAACTGGTGGGTACCAATTACTTCAAGTCTTGCATTCTCAAAAAGGTTGCAGATCTTGGCACAACTGCTTTAATTCTACTTAAAGAATACTTGAAAATTATTAACACAACTGCCTATACCTGCCCAGAGGGAAGGTGCTAATAAATTACGTGTCAGCAGGCAATAATGCTTTGGAATACTAGGCAATAAAAACTAAATGCTCATATATCAATGGGAAAATAAAAAGTTAGGGGTCTTGGAATGCTGTAATGTAAAAACAAATACTGCATCCTGACGGTCTAAAATGTACAGGTACTATAGTTGCATATCACTGTAGGGTTTCGTCCCCAGAGTAAGTTCTCCTGCAGGGCCCTAGTCACCCTAGTCCAACACTAATCTTATGCATATATGGTATCTCCAAAAAATATGACAAATTCCTGACAGTTGTCGGTCCCACCTCTGGGATCATCACCTAGCAAGTGAACAAGGCCCCCATTTTTTGATTCACAGTCACTATTTTTAAGATTCCAAACAGATTTCTTCATTGAAATTTATAGGAGTTAAAGGGGTTGTCCCGCGGCAGCAAGTGGGTCTATACACTTCTGTATGGCCATAATAATGCACTTTGTAATGTACATTGTGCATTAATTATGAGCCATACAGAAGTTATAAAAAGTTTTATACTTACCTGCTCCGTTGCTAGCGTCCTCGTTCCCATGGAGCCGACTAATTTTCGCCCTCCGATGGCCAAATTAGCCGCGCTTGCGCAGTCCAGGTCTTCTCCTGTTCTCTATGGGGCTCCGTGTAGCTCCGTGTAGCTCCGCCCCATCACGTGCCGATTCCAGCCAATCAGGAGGCTGGAATCGGCAATGGACCGCACAGAAGAGCTGCGGTCCACGGAGGGAGAGGATCCCGGTGGCCATCTTCACCGGTAAGTATAGAAGTCACCGGAGCGCGGGGATTAAGGTAAGCGCTCCGGTAAGCTTTCTTTAGGTCCCTGCATCGGGGTTGTCTCGCGCCGAACGGGGGGGGGGGGGGTTGAAAAAAAAAAACCCCGTTTCGGCGCGGGACAACCCCTTTAAGGAAAGACCTGAGTGCTGCTAAGATCCCTGTTATTATATTAGATGAAGGTCCCAAAGTTGAAAATGCCAGAAATGCCTAAGTTGTGAATACCCCTTTTAATCCTCCTGATAGATATGCCTTTTTAAGGAAAGTTATGGTAGTATTCGTTATGAAAAAGTCTATCATTTTGACCAATGTGTTTGGGATGTTCTGCAGGTAAACTAAGAAATAAAGTTATAGGAGAAGCCTGCATTTTTGTTGGTGTTATCTTAGAGTGTGTTCACACGTTGTTGATTTACTGCAGATTTTGATGCAGCAGACTAGACTCCTTCAATTTGAATTCAATCAAAATGGTGAAATCTACTGCAGATCCGCAACTAAATTTGCAACAAAATCTTCAGTAAATCAGCCATATGTGAACACACCCTTAAAACAGTATCAAACCAACACTTGACTTGTTGTATGATATAATGTGTGATCATTAAAGTGATCTGTAATATTTGACATTTGTCTATGGGACTGTAAGCAAAATTACATTTTTTTTTCTTATTGCTGCATGAATTCTTATAATGAATGGTTTCTGCTAAAGTTTTCTCCTTTCTCATTTCTTCTGCTCAGTGAGTCTGAAAGCAGAAATGGCATAAATGCCTCCGCAGGTTAGATAAAATCTATGAAGCAAGAGATAATGTGTTGTACTCTACTCGCCTGTAGCAACTATGAATAATTAGTATAGTATTTGCATCAAAGAATTCATGTGACCTCCAGCACATTCACTGGGGCTCTGACATGTCTAGATGTGTGTTATATGTTGCGCTTTATTGAAAAATTACACTAATTAATTCCCTATGATATTCCATTTGTCGCGTGGCTGTACTACTTGCTAGAGCCGCGGCTGTTTTTATTGTGAAGCACATTTGTACAGTTTTGTACAATATTAAAAGCATTGTGTATTAGGAAGGAAAAACAGTTTGCGAGTCAAGTAGTACAAAGTGACTGCATGTGTAACCCGTGCCTCCGGCTTTCTGATTCTGCATGTGTTATATGCTGAACATTACTGTTAATGTATGATACCAGTCCGATAAACTGCATTACTACAGAAGACAAGGACGAACAAGCTTTTTACAAAGTAAGGCTTGTTATAATATAAGGCTATAAGAACATTAGGAATATACAATTTTCAAATAATGTAGAACTTTTATAGGATAGTTTTCTGTTAGTAACATTAGTGTATTAGTGCTTATTTACTTACCTGGAATACTATATTTATTTCTAAAGGGAACATATAAACTTTTTTTTCCATTAACCCCTTTAAAGTGTGTTCCTATCGTAGCCAAATAGGAAAGATGGAAAAAATACCTCTACAGCGCCATCTGTTGGATGGCAGCATTCCTTCAAATTCAAAGTGACCTTATAACAAGTCCTCAATAATTGGGAATATTAAACTAAGCCAGAAACCATGCATAGACAGACTGTTTCAGGGTGCTTGTCCCTCATTAGTGTGCACTAGATCTTTGGCTTAGTCTGTGAAGGACCTATGATGTGGGTCAGAAGCGGTGTCGTGTCTCCTTAAGAAGAGTACCCAAAAAGTGTGTGGGGACACCTAGGTAGTGAGTGGATCAGAGGATGGTATAGTCTCTCACCAAGGAGAGCACCCAAAAGGGGTGTGGGGATACCTAAAACCTACGTAGGGAGACTTATAAGGCAATGCTCCTCTGGGAAATTTATGCAAATGAGAAACATGGAAAAAACCTCTACAGCACCATCTATTGGATGGCAGCATTCCTTCAACTCAAAGTGACCTTATTAGAGATGAGCGAGCACGCTCGGATACAGCAGCTACCCGAGCGAGCATCGCTCTTCTCGTGTAACTGCTTACTGGTCCGAGCATACTCGGGGGGGGGGGGCTAGCGGGGAGAGAGTGAGAGAGATCTCCCCCCCACTACCCCCTGCCGCCCACCGCTCACCCCCGCCACCCACCCCCGAGCACGCTCGGATCAGTAAGCAGTTACTCGAGAAGAGCGATGCTCGCTCGAGTAACTGCTGTATCCGAGCGTGCTCGCTTATCTCTAGACCTTATAACAAGTCCTTAATGATCGGGAATATTAAACTAAGCCAGAAACCATGCATAGGCAGACTGTTTCAGGGTGCTTGTCCCTTATTAGTGTGCAGTAGATCTCTGGCTTAGTATGTGAGTGACCTATAATGTGGGTCAAAAGCGATTTCGGACAAACATGGCTGCAATGGGAATACTTCTCTATATGAGGTGGCTGCGAGGACAGAAACAGCCGACTGTGCTATGCTGTTTCTGTAAATCCTGTAGGAGTGAATGGCAGAATTAGGGTGGTTTCACACGGGCGGGAAAATCGCATGATTTTTGACTGATGCGAGAGTCAGTAAAATTGCAGATTATAAAACTAATGATTTTCAATGGTTTCCTTCCCATCTGCGATGTTTTCACTGATCCGATGTTGAGAGAACAAATAAATCGCAGAATGCTCTATCTTTCTGCGATGTGCGATTTTTAAAAATCTCCCACGTTTGCCTATGAGCCTTCTTTTGATCGCATTGCAACACAACAAACTTGCGTTGCGATGCCATTTTAACATTATAAATTTCTATTGACTATTGTGATTAAAATAATTGCGTGTTTTTATCACGCAATTTTATCGCGGGTGGCAGCAATGCGATGCGAGATTATCCTTGAAAAAAAAAAAAGCATCGCTGATGCTCTAATATTGTGCAAACAAAGACACAGTTTTGTCACAATTTTCTCACAGCAAAATCGCGATCGCCCATGGGAAACTAGCCTTAGGGAAACAACGTAGCACAGCAAGCTAAACTGTTTCCGTAACTCTGGAGCTGCGGAAGCAGCATCGATATACTGCAATATTGACATGTTTCAGTATAATATACAGATGCAGCCAACATTAACCTGGGTAGCTTCACGCACAGGTTTTTGTGGCAGTTTTTTATGCAGTTCTGCTGAGCTACAGCCAGAAGTGGATCCACCAGAAAGGAGAGGTAAGTACATCTACATATATAAAGACGAAAGCCCTCACTGACTCACTCACTGACTGACTGACTCACTGACTGACTGATTGACTCACTGATTGACTCGCCACTAATTCTCCAACTTCCCAATGTGGTAGAAACATGAAATTTGGCACAAGCATAGATTACGTCCAAAATAGGAAAAGTAAAGGGGTCCCAACTTGATTATTCAATTATAAGTGCAAAAGAATTAGCGTCCAAATTTTACGTATGGAATCTAATTCTCTCACTTCCCCATGTCATAGAAACTTGAAATTTGGCAGGAGCATTGATTATGTCATAAATAGGAAAAGCTAAAGGGTCTCAACTCAATTATTCAATTCTATGCACAAAAGAATTAGAGTCCAAATTTTACGTAATCTAATTCTCTCACTTCCCGATGCAACAAATAATTACACAAATTTTTACCGCACAAATGTGAAATTTGCCATGACTATTCTTTGCGTACTAAATATTGGAAATTTAAAGGGTTGGAACTTGATTATTCAATCCTATGCATAAAAGTAAGTGACCCCCCTATATAATGTAACTAATAACACACATCTGTACTGCACAAACTTGAAATTCGGCATGGCCATTCCTATGTTATGTAACTAATAACATATCTGTACCCCGCAATATGTGAGACAGTTATCTTCTCAACAAAGCGCATTTATCTAAAGTAACCACGACTTTATAAGATTTTCCGTGTGAACACCAGATAAACACCAGTACCAAAATAACACGGGCGAAGCCGGGTATATCAGCTAGTCCTTTATATTTTCCATGCCTTTTGAAATTACTTCTCCCTCTGTTCACAGATATAGACTAAAAAATAATAACTTTATTAGTATCCTTTAGAAACATGTATGGGCTGGCAAACAAAATAAACGCTACAGACAGGGATTTTAGTGATGAGTGATACAGTATCAGTCTTATTACTCATCAAAGATGAAAAACAAAAACCATCCAGTCTCTCTATGCGTCCAAGTATGGTGTGATTTTCTTTTGGACATAGATTAGGGAGACTGTGGATGTCAGATCTTTGATAGGAGAATTTCCGAAATTAATTGTCGGAAATTCTCCTATCAAAGATCTGACATCCACAGTCTCATCACTCATCACTAAAACCCCTGTCTGAAGTGTTTATTTTGTTTGTCGGCCCATATGTTTTTAAAGGATACTAATAAAGTTGTTATTTTTTAGTCTATATCTGTGAAGCGCTATTTTAAAATACTATATATAGACTCTCCTGCCCCTGTGATTAAGATACTTCTCCTCTGGCTCAAAAATTTCTAAGAACCTCAAAATCATGTGTGTGAAAATACCCTTAGGCCGAATTCACATGAACGTATTTGCACAATGTGTTATGCACGAAAAATTTGCATGCACAATACGCAGCGCACAGAAAGCATTGATTTCAATGGGTTTGTTCACATAAGCATATTTTTTTGGTGCAAAAAATATGCAGCATGCTCTTTTTTCCTGTGTATTTGCACAGGTAAAAGCATACATATTAAGCTAATTATACTACTTGCCCATTTCAATAAATGGGAGCATGGTTGCATATTGTTTTGCCCCTGTAGATGTGCACAATTTGTGCATGCAAGCAGTACAGTAAAACATGCATGTGTGTGTTTTAAATACACATATGCTGAAATACGCAATGCCCATTGCACAAACAGTGCAAAAATATGCTTATGCTCGTCTGAATCCAGTCTTAGGGCTAATTTACATGAGCATATATCGGCACGCGTTTTCACGGCTGGCCGATATACGCTTCCATCTGAGCAGTTTCCCCCTTCCCTCCCCCTCACCGACTCTCTGCCTCTTTCCTCCCTTCCGGCTGTTTGCAATGGGAGGAGGAGGGGCGGGGGTGAAGCTATGCTCCCGCCCCCTCCCTGCCTCTTGTCCACAGCCAGCAATGGGAGTAGGCGGTACGGAGCAGAGCTTAGCTCCGCCCCATCCAGCTCCCTCTCACTGCAAACAGCTGGAGTGGAGGAGAGAGGCAGAGAGCGGCTGAGGGGAGGAAAGGGGGGAACTTTTTAGATGGAATCTTATATTGGCTGGCCGTGAAAACACTGCTCGATATACGCTCATGTAAATAAGCCCTTACGGTAGTTTGGGCCACTTTCAGAAAAATTAAGGTCAGTCTGCATTGTAAAAAGAAGGTCTCTGGCTGTGAAAACCTATATTTTTAAAGCTGTATTTTAGTTGCCATTGCAGGTAAAATATAGTGAATATGTTAATAAAATATGTTTATATTTTCTTTATTGTTAAATGTTACAAAATGTTGCATAACCCCTAAACAGATTAATTAAATGAAGGTACAATAAGTGAAAAAGCAAAACACAAAAATGAAGACAAAAAGTCAACATAAGGATATGAAGTGTCTAATAGTGATTAATACCTACTACAGGGCATCAAATACCAATAAACAATAGACCCAAAATAGCCTGAGGTACCTCAGCTCATTCAGATGGAAAAAAGTGGTGAAAGTAATACTATATGTTTTGAATTGTGTACGCAACTCATTTACAGAATGATGGATTATGTGTAACAGACCCTTAACCTGCCCAGTCTCAGTTCATTTTATCATTGTCAACAGCTAATGCTGTCAAGCATTCGGTGCACAGTGTTTAGACCACCCAAATTTACAGATAACCTATTTCTCCACTATCACTTGGACACATCATTTAGTGATATATTTCTTTTGTTTAAAGGTATATATATATATATTCTGCTCACAATATATTATCGTGAGCAGAATAATTATTTTAACATTACTAAATTTGCAGCACAGGGTAAGTCAAAAGTCAGGAAAGGGCAAATTATCTGTAAGATGATGTTAGGATGATCTCATCATAATCATTATACTATACATCAGAACAATCATTGCACTAAACCTATGATATTTGCTAGTCTGGGCCTCCATTATCTTTTACCCCACATCTGGAATACAACTAAAAAGTGTCACATCAAATGATTTGTCTACTTTGGTATATATTAAAATTTGAAATAGAATACTGAGAACTGGTGAGTGGCTGTAAATGATTCCAGCTACTAAATGCTTTATCAATTCTGGATGAGACCTATAGTCTAGCAAGAAGAGTCAGCCTTGCTGCTGAATATGATGAATGAGCATTATTACTTTAATAGCAAACATTTTTTACTTGTTGGAATAGCACATTTTATCCAAGACAAGCTTTTTCATTTAATATGCATAGTTTATTACTTATAATTAAAATGATCTGTAAAATCTATTTTTTATTTTATTCTCAATTATTCTAGTTTTACTTTTATCAAATTATGATCAGAAATTGAACAATTTGCGTAGAGTTCGTGGATTGGCTGTTAATCATGTGATGTATGTTTGATAATGTGGTGGTATGTGAGAGCCAAGGAGTAGAACAGAAATCCGAATCACAAAGAGAGAGTTCTAGGAGTTCCAGGGAGAGAGGAAGCAAGAGCTGGGAGACATGGAGGAGGCCCGAAAAGTGGTCTGCTATTCCCGCTTGAGCCTATCCTTCCCGAGACACTCCCTATACCAACTAGCTACCAAAGTGTACATGAGCCTGGACCCGTGAAGAACCGCATGTGTTCGGAGAAATAGAGAAACCACCAGAGAGCAAGAAAGCCAGTGAGTGACTGACAGGAGAGAGAGGGTTCCTGGGAGAGTGAGTTCCTGCAGATAACTTTGTACAAATACCCAGTGAATCCTCCCTGCATCACCACTGTAAGAACTGCTTTATTATTATGTGCTAACATCATTTAAGTAAATGGATGGAACCGAACGTTCCCGATTCTTGTTTAGAAAAGACACTCTGTGTGCGTGGATTATTTTATTTCATCTGAAAGATTCACAGCAGGGAATGGAACGTTGGCGTCACAAGTGACAAACAGGACTATAGGTAACCCCGGTTACTTATATGTGATCCTTCCCTGTTGATAAGAAGGTCAGGTCCCGAGCTACCCTTGTGGAGGAGACGGTAGAGCCCTGTGACAAGGCATTTCTCTACCCCGCTGTCTCCTCATCTGAGGGTTTGCTCCTCGAACGCTGCACCTTCATAACACCTAAACATCTCTAACTTCTCAAGGCATGGAATCTACAAGATATCTGAAGGTGTCCTTTAGTATCTGGCTACAAGAAATTGGTAGCATATTCTTTAGGGCTCAGTCACACGGGCGCATCGGCACCCGTACACCAGTGCCGATGCGCCCGTGTGACTGAGCCGTTACTGCAGAAAGAAGACGGCCGTATCTGAAGACGGACGACTACCCGCAGTGCTGATGAAAGAACACATGACCGGCAATGAAGTCGGTCACATGTTCTTTCCTCCGGCGCTGCAGAGAGACGTCTGTCTTCAGGTACGGCCGTCTGCTACCAGCAATAACACGGGCGCTGATGTACCCGTGTGACTGAGCCCTTAAAGGGGTTGTCGCATCTCAGCACTTTCTTCCTGTGATGAGATACCTGTGGCTTGTCTTCCGACCACCTCGCTGGGTGTTCTGGAATCAGCCAAATACAGCAGCCTTTTGTCATCTCCATAGTGCCTATTGAAGGGAATGCTGCTATGCAAGCAGCATAGCACAGCACGCTACGCTGTTTCTGTAACACAGGAGCTACACAAGTAGCACAGAGCACTGTGCTGCTCTATTTCTACAACTCCCATTCACTTCAATAGGTGCTATGGAAACCGTGTGAGGCTGCCGCACTGGTTGTAAAACCAGCTGTGGGTTTCGCAACCAGGATGTGCTGAGAGGAGAATACCTGTTTAAGGGCTTCTACCAACTAGCGTTTTTTTTTAACGCTGCGATATCGCTACGTTTTTTTCAATGGGACTTTCTAATGTTAAAATTGTATCGCACAAACATCACAAAAGCACAAACTTGCGATTTTTGTGCGATGCAATTTTAACATTAAAAAGTCCCATTGAAAAAAAATGCAGCGATATCGCAGCGTTAAAAAAAACGCTAGTGGGTAAAAGCCCTAAGTCTGGTAAGTAGCGAGGTGAGGCTTAACAACTTGATTGGACTTCTTACAGCCAATCTCACAGATCTTCAATCAAGAGATTTGCAGAATTTGGAGTCTTAGTTAACACCTTAAACTCTTTGTTTATGTTCTCCAAACCATTCCTGAACATTTTTTTGCAGTG
Organism: Eleutherodactylus coqui; assembly: GCF_035609145.1. Classification (NCBI taxonomy): domain Eukaryota; kingdom Metazoa; phylum Chordata; class Amphibia; order Anura; family Eleutherodactylidae; genus Eleutherodactylus; species Eleutherodactylus coqui. The sequence goes on along the minus strand of NC_089843.1, from coordinate 125,271,019 downwards.
TGGAAAGATGCATTAGCCTGCTGAAAGAGGCCACTTCTATTTGAGAATACCATTACTATGAAGGGCTATACGTGGTCTGCAACAGTGGTGGTTTACGAAGGTGGTATGTGTCAGAGTGATATCCACATGAGTGCCAGGACCCCAGAATATTTCTAGCAGAATATAACCAAGAGGATCATTCTGTCCCCTCTGGCTTACCTTCTTCTCATAGTGCATACTGGTGCCATCTGTTCTCCAGTAACAGCTGCACATGGTCATTCACAAGATATAGAAGAAAATGTAATGCACCAGACCAGGCCACATAATTCCATTGCTTCATGGTCCAATTCTGACGCTTACATTCCCACTGATGCTTACATTCGCACTTTTAGCAATGGACTGGCGCACTCTGCCTGTTTACCACTATACAGAACTATATGACCCATTCTTCTAGCCATCACAATTTGGCAATTTTTCTTGCTTCCTACACATCAACTTCAAGAAATGACTGTTAATTTGTTGCCTAACATATCCTTCTCCTTGAAGGTGTCATTGTAAAGAGATAATATTATTCACTTAAGTGGCTTTAATATCATTGTTACAATTGTGTGGGCAAACTAAGCACAGGGCCCACACAATTGTGACCAAAGGGATGGATACACACAGGTTTCAAGCAGTACAACTGGCCCTGTGCTACCGGGAGGATGACATGGCCCTACCTAAGTTGGGACATCGCCCCAATAAAAGGCGGCCCAGCGGTCTTCAGAACTGGGCTCTAGCTGATCCCAGGAACCATGCCACAGAACAGGAGACATACACATGCCACATGACACAGATCACAGGTCACACGGCAAGTTGACACAAAACTGACAGAAAATAAACGTACAAACCAGCAAGACACAGATCACACAGCAAGCTGCAACAGGACAGAACAGAGCACAGGTCACAGATCTTACAGCAAGCTGCAACAGAACAGAACAGAGCACAGGTCACAGATCATGCAGCAAGCTGCAACAGGACAGAGCAGAGCACAGGTCACAGATCACAGAGCAAGCTGCAAAAGGACAGAACAGAGCACAGGTCACAGATCACACAGCAAACTGCAACAGGACAGACAACCAGGGCACGGACTCTACCGGCACAGACTCTACATTTAGTGGAAACCAGACAGACTCTGCCTAGAACTCACATGAACACAGATGAAACTCACAGCAAGTCTATGTGTCCTCATACCAGGGGGAATAGACAGTCAGCCACAGAATTGACATAGGGAACTGTGTCAGGGATCCACCAACAGACACACAGAGCAAGACATAAGACGTTGGGCGATAATCACCCCATGTACATGCAGCTGCCAACAAGATACTGAGCAAGAAATCGTTCACTTGTTGAAGTCGCTTGGTTTTCAGCTGAAAACCAAGCGACTATCGGCCTGTGTAAACAGGCAGTCATTCATCTATGAGTGACTGCCTGTTTACAGTGAATGGAGATGGGAGGCCGGAATACATGTGCAGCCTTTCCGCCTGCATTCTCTGAACAACTGCTGTGTCTCCCCGAAAATAATCCCTACCTCAATAATGAGCCCTACCCTGATTTTCAGGGGAGGCTAGAAATATAAGCCTTCCCCTGAAAATAAGTCTTTGCTAAACTACATGGAAAAAAAAACCTGTCAATTCTCACATAGCCTGCAGCGCCTGAGTCCCTCGCGCTGGTCTCTGGCGCTGCAGCAGGCTGCCGTGTACTCTGCACTGACATATCACTCTCTTTCTGGTGATGAGGCTTTGAACCCCCCCCCCCCCCTCCAGCAAGCGAGTGCTGTGATTGGATTGAGTGCCAGCCAATCAGAGCTGGCGCTCGATCGTTCACAGTCATTCGGTAAATTACATCACTGTATGGCTGTGATTGGTTCATCAAGCGCCGTCTCTGATTGGCTGAGTCAGCGGTGCTTGTGATCCAATCACAGCACTCGCTTGCTGGAGGCGGGGTATTCAAAGCCCTGTCACCAGAAAGAGAGTGATATGTCAGCACAGAGGACACGGAAGCCTGCCGCAATGCCAGAGACCAGCGCGAGGGACTCAGATGCCGCGGGCCAGGTTAGCACAAGACACCCCCAGAAAGTAAGACACTGTGCATTTTGGGGGGCAAAAATTAATATAAGACAGTGTCTTATTTTGGGGGAAACATGGTATGTGTGAAAGCACAGGTACGATAGTCTGTGTGACAACTATCAGGCGTTTATGTGCCCGACAGTCGTCCCGTCTAAGCGGGCCTTAAAGCTGGGTTCACTTGCATTTTATAGCTAGTTTTTGGGAGGTGATTGGCTGTGGAGCTTTTACAGCTTACAGGAAACATGTCAAAATCTGTATTAAAATGGTGTAAATTTTGACATGGACTTTGACTGGATTTTTCCGCTATGGAAAATCTGCAGCAAAGCCGCCATGTGTAAACATACCCTAAGTATAAAGCACTGTTATATGCTGTTATTAATTTTATTTCTAATTGAACAGCACTAAATATTTATTAATAGTGACATGCTTAATGACATTTTTTTTGAGCCCACTATTTTGCACTAAACTGCACCCTCATATCCTCAAAGTCTTCAGTTCATGCAGAGACATAAGGAGCAGCTGACACAAAAGGTCATTTATCACTATAGGTCATTTACTATACATACCTAGCAAACCCTGGGTACAGCCATAAGAACCAATCAAGTATTTTAATCCAATGGCCTGTGCTTACAAACTGGCAGAATGTGCTTGATGTTCTTCTTCACATATAGTTTATTCTGCTTACAGAGCACTTAATTCTGTCGCTATTGCTTTGATCTAAAGCAAACAAGGCACAAAAGTGCGAGAATGAGAGGGGAAGATGCATATTAAGACCCTTGCTTCTATGATTAGTGCAGAGCCATGGATAAATCCATCCATCATCTAGGCTTATGAAAGGAATAACTCTTAATAGGCTAATGCATTTTATAGGTTAAATCAGAGATGCGTAACCTGCCTGCAGGGGCCAACTGAGAGTTTCTTTTGATGTCTGCTAACACTGTTAAATCTGATTTTCACATCTGTACAATAATTTTCCTGCCTCTATTTGTTATTATGTATATATGCGAGGGCAGGGGTTGGAACCAAGCTCTGACCCTCATAAAAATATAGTATTTAAAAAATCCTAAAAAATACATAGAATCCTGGAGCTATAGAAATAAGTAATCACTATGATTCTCCGCTCGTGAACGTCGGGCTGCACTTTCCATAGTTAGCCTATGGAAAGCGTGTCATGCGAGGTCTGCGGGCGTTTTATCGACGTGGATCTTACAATGACAACTCACCCGTGGACAGGAGGCGTAAATATCTTTGAAAAAAAGTAAAAGTAGTACAGCAAAAAAAAAAAAACAATACAAGTTTGGTATCATAGTAATCGTACTGACCCATGGAATAAAGTTATCATGTCATTTTTGTCGCAGTTTGTGTGCCGTAGAAACAAGGCACACTGAAAGATGGTGGAATGTCTTTTTTTTTTTTTCATTTTACTCAACGTAGAATTTTTTAAAAGTTTTTCAGTACATTATATGGTACACTAAATAGCACCATTTAAAAATACAATTCGTCCCGCAAAAAATAAGCCCTCATACAGGGACGTCGATGGATAAATAAAGGAGTTACGATTTTTTAAAAGAGGGGAGGAAAAAAACAAAAATGGGAAAAAAAGGGCCACGTCATTAAGGGGTTAAAGATGTATTTCCATCTTAAACTTTTATGGCACAACCACAGGATATTGCATACGTGTCTGATAGACGTGGGTCCCACCTCAGGGACCTGCACCTATCTTGAATTAGGGCCCCCACTAGCTACCCTGAATACAGTGGACAAGAAGATCATAGAATCGTAGAGTTGGAAGGGACCTCAAGGGTCATCGAGTCCAACTCCCTGCTTAATGAAGGATCCACTAAATCATCCCAGACAGATGTCTGTCCAATCTCTATTTGAAGACTTTCATTGAACTTTCGATGGAAATAGCCAAGCACTAGAGATGAGCGAACGTACTCGTCCGAGCTTGATATTCGTGCGAATATTAGGGTGTTCGGGATGCTCGTTACTCGTAACGAGTACCACGCGGTGTTCTGGTTACTTTCAGTTTCCTCTCTGAGACGTTAGCACGCTTTTCTGGCCAATTGAAAGACAGGGAAGGCATTACAACTTCCCCCTGTGACGTTCAAGCCCTATACAACCCCCCTGCAGTGAGTGGCTGGGGCGATCAGATGTCACCCGAGTATAAAAGTCGGCCCCTCCCGCGGCTCGCCACACATGCCTTGTGAGTTAGCTGAGGGACAGTGCTGTTCTATTGGAGTTGCTGTAGGGAGAGTGTTTGTAGTGAGTGTAGGCTTCAAGAACCCCAACGGTCCTTCTTAGGGCCACATCTACGTGTGTGCAGGCTGCTGTTAGCAGTGGAGAAATTTTTTTTTTTCTCAAAATCGGCAGTGCAGAGCATTGCACCTGGCATTAGGGACAGAAGTGGTGCTTAGGCAGGGAGAGTGTTAGGAGTGAGTGTAGCCTTCAAGAACCTCAACGGTCCTTTCTAGGGCCACATTTAACTGTGTGGATAACTGTGCAGGCTGCTGTTAGCTGTGTTGCTTTTTTTTTTCTTTCTCAAAATCGGCGGTGCAGAGCATTGCACCCTGCATTGATACTACAGGCACAGAATTGTGTAGGCAGGGCCACAACACAGTTATTAGTCATTGAATAGGCACAGTGGGCCTTTCCTTTTAAACAAAAGGGAAACAAGTATATTTGCCCTGCCTCTGTCAGTCCTAAGGGCTCTGTGTACGTGTGTGCTGCGTGGAGAACGTAAAAAAAATCAGATGCAACCAGCTACGGTTGAGTGCAGCCTTGCGCCAATTTCTTTCCTGCCTGGGAAATACCTGCTCTGCCACAGTTAATAACTCTGCAACAGTAAAGTTCTGTGACACTTTTGCAGGGCCGCAACACAGTGTCAGTTATTAAACTTATTATTCAGTGAATAGACGCAGTGGGCCTATCCTTTTAAACAAAAGGGAAAAAAGTATATTTGCCCTGCCTCTGTCAGTCCTAAGGGCTCTGGGTACGTGTGTGCTGCGTGGAGAACGTTAAAAAATCAGACGCAACCAGCTACGGTTGAGTGCAGCCTTGCGCCAATTTCTTTCCTGCCTGGGAAATACCTGCTCTGCCACAGTTAATAACTCTGCAACAGTAAAGTTCTGTGACACTTTTGCAGGGCCGCAACACAGTTATATTAGTCATTGAATAGGCACAGTGGGCCTTTCCTTTAAAACAAAAGGGAAAAAATTATATTTGCCCTGCCTCTGACAGCCGTCAGGGCTCTGGGTACGTGTGTGCTGCGTGGAGAACGTAAAAAAATCAGACGCAACCAGCTACGGTTGAGTGCAGCCTTGCGCCAATTTCTTTCCTGCCTGGGAAATACCTGCTCTGCCACAGTTAATAACTCTGCAACAGTAAAGTTCTGTGACACTTTTGCAGGGCCGCAACACAGTGTCAGTTATTAAACTTATTATTCAGTGAATAGACGCAGTGGGCCTATCCTTTTAAACAAAAGGGAAAAAAGTATATTTGCCCTGCCTCTGTCAGTCCTAAGGGCTCTGGGTACGTGTGTGCTGCGTGGAGAACGTTAAAAAATCAGACGCAACCAGCTACGGTTGAGTGCAGCCTTGCGCCAATTTCTTTCCTGCCTGGGAAATACCTGCTCTGCCACAGTTAATAACTCTGCAACAGTAAAGTTCTGTGACACTTTTGCAGGGCCGCAACACAGTTATATTAGTCATTGAATAGGCACAGTGGGCCTTTCCTTTAAAACAAAAGGGAAAAAATTATATTTGCCCTGCCTCTGACAGCCGTCAGGGCTCTGGGTACGTGTGTGCTGCGTGGAGAACGTAAAAAAATCAGACGCAACCAGCTACGGTTGAGTGCAGCCTTGCGCCAATTTCTTTCCTGCCTGGGAAATACCTGCTCTGCCACAGTTAATAACTCTGCAACAGTAAAGTTCTGTGACACTTTTGCAGGGCCGCAACACAGTGTCAGTTATTAAACTTATTATTCAGTGAATAGACGCAGTGGGCCTATCCTTTTAAACAAAAGGGAAAAAAGTATATTTGCCCTGCCTCTGTCAGTCCTAAGGGCTCTGGGTACGTGTGTGCTGCGTGGAGAACGTTAAAAAATCAGACGCAACCAGCTACGGTTGAGTGCAGCCTTGCGCCAATTTCTTTCCTGCCTGGGAAATCAAATCCCTGGTAATACAGCATGCTTAGGGGTAGGGGTAGGCCTAGAGGACGTGGACGCGGGCGAGGACGCGGAGGGCCAAGTGAGGGTGTGGGCACAGGCCGAGCTCCTGATCCAGGTGTGTCGCAGCCGACTGCTGCGCGATTAGGAGAGAGGCACGTTTCTGCCGTCCCCACATTCATCGGCCAATTAATGGGTCCACGCGGGAGACCTTTATTAGAAAATGAGCAGTGTGAGCAGGTCCTGTCCTGGATGGCAGAAAGTGCTTCGAGCAACCTATCGTCCAGCCACAGTTCTGCGCCGTCCACTGCTGCAAATCCGAATCCTCTATCTGCTGCTCCTCCTTCCTCCCAGCCTCCTCACTCCACTACAATGACACATGCTCAGGAGCGGGAACACTCCCAGGAACTGTTCTCGGGCCCCTGCTCAGATTGGGCAGCAGTGGTTCCTCTCCCACCAGAGGAGATTATCGTCACTGATGCCCAACCATTGGAAAGTTCCCGGGGTCCGGGGGATGAGGCTGGGGACTTCCGCCAACTGTCTCAAGACCTTTCAGTGGGTGAGGAGGACGATGACGATGAGACACAGTTGTCTTGCAGTGAGGTAGTAGTAAGGGCAGTAAGTCCGAGGGAGGAGCGCACAGAGGATTCGGAGGAAGAGCAGCTGGACGATGAGGTGACTGACCCCACCTGGTGTGCAACGCCTACACAGGACAGGTCTTCAGAGGGGGAGGTACGGGCAGCAGCAGGGCAGGTTGCAAGAGGCAGTGCGGTGGCCAGGGGTAGAGGCAGGGCCAGACCGACCTCGCGCCATGCCACCCTGCAGAGGCCGAGGTGCTCTAAGGTTTGGCAGTTTTTCACCGAGACGCCTGACGACCGACGAACAGTGGTGTGCAACCTTTGTCGCGCCAAGATCAGCCGGGGAGCCACCACCAACAGCCTCACCACCACCAGCATGCGCAGACATATGATGGCCAAGCACCCCACAAGGTGGGACGAAGGCCGTTCACCGCCTCCGGTTTGCACCGCTGCCTCTCCCCCTGTGCCCCAACCTGCCACTGAGATCCAACCCCCCTCTGAGGACACAGGCACTACCGTCTCATGGCCTGCACCCACATCCTCACCTCCGCTGTCCTCGGCCCCATCCAGCAATGTCTCGCACCGCACAGTCCAGCCGACGCTAGCGCAAGTGTTGGAGCGCAAGCGCAAGTACGCCGCCACGCACCAGCACGCTCAATCGTTAACCGTCCACATAGCCAAATTTATCAGCCTTGAGATGCTGCCGTATAGGGTTGTGGAAACGGAGGCTTTCAAAGCTATGATGGCGGCGGCGGCCCCGCGCTACTCAGTTCCCAGTCGCCACTACTTTTCCCGATGTGCCGTCCCAGCCCTGCACGACCACGTCTCCCGCAACATTGTACGCGCCCTCACCAATGCGGTTAGTGGCAAGGTCCACTTAACAACGGACACGTGGACAAGCACAGGCGGGCAGGGCCACTACATCTCCCTGACGGCACATTGGGTGAATTTAGTGGAGGCTGGGACAGAGTCAGAGCCTGGGACCGCTCACGTCCTACCCACCCCCAGAATTGCGGGCCCCAGCTCGGTGGTGGTATGTTCGGCGGTGTATGCTTCTTCCACTAAAGCACCCTCCTCCTCCTCCTCCTCAACCTCTGTCTCGCAATCTAGATGTGTCAGCAGCAGCAGGACGTCGCCAGCAGTCGGTGTCGCGCGGCGTGGCAGCACAGCGGTGCGCAAGCGTCAGCAGGCCGTGCTGAAACTACTCAGCTTAGGAGATAGGAGGCACACGGCCCACGAACTGCTGCAGGGTCTGACAGAGCAGACCGACTGTTGGCTTGCGCCGCTGAGCCTCCAACCGGGCATGGTCGTGTGTGACAACGGCCGTAACCTGGTGGCGGCTCTGCAGCTCGGCAGCCTCACGCACGTGCCATGCCTGGCCCACGTCTTTAATTTGGTGGTTCAGCGCTTTCTGAAAAGCTACCCACGCTTGTCAGACCTGCTCGTAAAGGTGCTCCGGCTCTGCGCACATTTCCGCAAGTCCCACACGGACGCTGCCACCCTGCGGACCCTGCAACATCCGTTTAATCTGCCAGTGCACCGACTGCTGTGCGACGTGCCCACACGGTGGAACTCTACGCTCCACATGTTGGCTAGGCTCTATGAGCAGCGTAGAGCTATAGTGGAATACCAACTCCAACATGGGCTGCGCAGTGGGAGTCAGCCTCCTCAATTCTTTTCAGAAGAGTGGGCCTGGTTGGCAGACATCTGCCAGGTCCTTCGAAACTTTAAGCAGTCTACCCAGGTGGTGAGCGGCGATGCTGCAATCATTAGCGTCACCATTCCTCTGCTATGCATCTTGAGAAGTTCCCTGCAAACCATAAAGGCAGCCGCTTTGCGCTCGGAAACAGAGCCGGGGGAAGACAGTATGTCGCTGGATAGTCAGAGCACCCTCCTGTCTATATCTCAGCGCGTTCAGGAGGAGGAGGAGGAGCATGAGGAGGATGAGGAGGAGGGGGAAGAGACAGCTTGGCCCACTGCTGACGGTACCCATGCTGCTTGCCTGTCATCATTTCAGCGTGTATGACCTGAGGAGGAGGAGGAGGAGGATCCTGAAAGTGATCTTCCTAGTGCGGACAGCCATGTGTTGCGTACAGGTACCCTGGCACACATGGCTGACTTCATGTTAGGATGCCTTTCTCGTGACCCTCGCATTACACGCATTCTGGCCACTACGGATTACTGGGTGTACACACTGCTCGACCCACGCTATAAGGAGAACCTTCCCAATCTCATTCCCGAAGAGGAAAGGGGTTCGAGAGTGTTGCTATACCACAGGACCCTGGCGGACAAGCTGATGGTAAAATTCCCATCCGACAGCGCTAGTGGCAGAAGGCGCAGTTCCGAGGGCCAGGTAGCAGGGGAGGTGCGGAGATCGAGCAGCATGTACAGCCCAGGCAGTGCAACAGTCTTTAAGGGCCTGGACAGCTTTATGGCTCCCCAGCAAGACTGTGTCACCGCTCCCCAGTCAAGGCAGAGTCGGCGGGAGCACTGTAAAAGGATGGTGAGGGAGTACGTAGCCGATCGCACGACCGTCCTCCATGACGCCTCTGCCCCCTACAACTACTGGGTGTCGAAGCTGGACACGTGGCCTGAACTAGCGCTGTATGCCCTGGAGGTGCTTGCTTGTCCTGCGGCTAGCGTCTTGTCGGAAAGGGTGTTTAGTGCGGCTGGGGGAATCATCACGGATAAGCGTACCCGCCTGTCAACCGACAGTGCCAACAGGCTAACACTCATCAAGATGAACAAAGCCTGGATTTCCCCAGACTTCTCTTCTCCACCAGCGGACAGCAGCAATACGTAGGCTGCACCCGCGGATGGAAACTACGTTCTCTCTCACCATCCAAAACGGGGACATTTCTGCTTCATCAATCTGTGTCTAATATTCCTCCTCCTCCTCCTGCTCCTCCTCCTGAAACCTCACGTAATCACGCTGAACGGGCAATTTTTCTTTGGGCCACAAGGCTCACTCATCTAATTTTTCGAAACAATTTTTATATGTTTCAATGCTCTTAAAAGCGTTGAAACTTTAACTTGAACCAATTTTTCGTTAAACTGGGCTGCCTCCAGGCCTAGTTACCACTTAAGCCACATTAACCAAAGCGATTAATGGGTTTCACCTGCCATCTTGGTTGGGCATGGCCAATTTTTACTGAGGTACATTAGTACTGTTGGTACACCAATTTTTTGGGGCCCTCACCTACAGTGTAATCATACCAATTTGTATGTTCTTCGCCTGCACTCATGGTACAGAAGTGTATGTGGGGTTGGCCTACACTTTAGCTACATAAATGTAACTTGGGCCTTGGCTATACTGCAGCTACTGAAATGGAACTAAGACTGCGCTCCCACTATACTGCTGCTTCGGAATTGTTACTGGGGCCTGTCTTGAGTGCTACTATTGCTGACATGGAACGAAGACTGCGCTCCCGCTATACTGCTGCTTCGGAATTATTACTGGGGCCTGTCTTGAGTGCTACTATTGCTGACATGGAACGAAGACTGCGCTCCCGCTATACTGCTGCTTCGGAATTGTTACTGGGGCCTGTCTTGAGTGCTACTATTGCTGACATGGAACGAAGACTGCGCTCCCGCTATACTGCTGCTTCGGAATTGTTACTGGGGCCTGTCTTGAGTGCTACTATTGCTGACATGGAACGAAGACTGCTCTCCCGCTATACTGCTGCTTCGCAATTGTTACTGGGGCCTGTCTTGAGTGCTACTATTGCTGACATGGAACGAAGACTGCGCTCCCGCTATACTGCTGCTTCGGAATTGTTACTGGGGCCTGTCTTGAGTGCTACTATTGCTGACATGGAACGAAGACTGCGCTCCTCCTATAATGCTGCTAGTGATATGTTAGTGGGGCCTGTCCTAATGCTACGGCTGAAATGTTACGAATTCTGGGCTCTGCCTATACCGCTGCTAATGGTATGTCTCTGGGGTGTGGAAACAGAGGCTTCCCAAAGACATGATGGCGGCGAGGCCATTTCCCACCAACGCGGTTACTGTTAAGGTGCATATAACCACGGACACGTGGAGAGGACACGTAGTGCCTCAAAAACATCCCCCTCCTCCTCCAACAGGGAAAACATTCTTGGCAAATGCCTTTGCATTGGTTCGTCTGGTGGCAGTCCAAGAATTTCACCTTTACCGACACTACAAGAGAGCCCCCCCACCATCCCCCCGCCACGGCCCACTTAATCCTGGCCACATTCCGAAAACCAACAAAATAAAATCGCGCTACTAGGTCCGCAGTCACCACCACATTACCACCAACGCGGTTACTGTTAAGGTGCATATAACCACGGACACGTGGAGAGGACACGTAGTGCCTCAAAAACATCCCCCTCCTCCTCCAACAGGGAAAACATTCTTGGCAAATGCCTTTGCATTGGTTCGTCTGGTGGCAGTCCAAGAATTTCACCTTTACCGACACTACAAGAGAGCCCCACCACCATCCCCCCGCCACGGCCCACTTAATCCTGGCCACATTCCGAAAACCAACAAAATAAAACTGCGCTACTAGGTCCGCAGTCACCACCACATTACCACCAACGTGGTTACTGTTAAGGTACATATTACCAGTCTGACTGGGGCATGCAGACACCTTTACAGAATGAATAGTGTGTGGCACATAGGTTCCCCATTGCTAGGCCCACGTGTGCAGCTCCTGATGGCGGTGGCAAAGGATTCTATTTCTCATTGCTTCTGTACAGCATTGTGGGCTATCGCCCCACCACTTTTAAAGAGGGTCGCTGCCTAGCCGTGCCAACCCCTCTGCAGTGTGTGCCTGCGGTTCCTCCTCATGGCAGACGCACTTATAAATAGACATGAGGGTGGTGTGGCATGAGGGCAGCTGAAGGCTGCGCAGGGACAGTTTGTTGTGCGCTGTGGACACTGCGTCGTGCGGGGGGGGGGGGGGGTTGGGCAGCATGTAACCCAGGAGAAGTGGCAGCGGAGTGTCATCCAGGCAGTGATTGTGCTTTGTTGTAGCTAGTGTGGTGCTTAGCTAAGGTATGCCATGCTAATGAGGGCTTTTCAGAAGTAAAAGTTGTTGGGAGGGGGGGGGGCCCACTCTTGCCGGTATTGTGGCTTAATAGTGGGACCTGTGAACTTGAGATGCAGCCCAACATGTAGCCCCTCGCCTGCCCTATCCGTTGCTGTGTCGTTCCCATCACTTTCTTGAATTGCCCAGATTTTCACACATGAAAACCTTAGCGAGTATCGGCGAAATGCAAAAATGCTCGGGTCGCCCATTGACTTCAATGGGGTTCGTTATTCGAAACGAACCCTCGAGCATTGCGATAATTTTGTCCCGAATAACGAGCACCCGAGCATTTTGGTGCTCGCTCATCTCTACCAAGCACCCCACACTATACTGTTTCCATAACCTCCATAGAAAGTCGAGAGGAGTTATTCAAACATCACAGTGTAATGAGCTATGCTGTTTCCATAACTCAAAAGCTCCAGGAACACCATACTCACTGAGCTGTGCTGTTTGTGTAACTCTCATGGATGTCTTAGGTAGTTACGAAAACAGTGTAGCTCAGCCAACCTGCCTATTTCCATTGGCCTGGCCTTGTAATTAAAGATGTTCTCATCTTGGACATCTTTGTATGAGATGGGAACATGCCTTTAAGTTGATAATAAGAACACTGTCTGTTTACCAAGTATGTCCTATCTGGACTACATCCTGCATATTTGTCTGTTCAAATGTAGGGCTTAGGATATTAACTAAATATATAGTGAAACCAAAATATATGATCTTAAAAAGCAGATAGACATACTCTGAATTGCCACTTTATTAGAGACACTCTCCCTTTCAGTAATGGAACATCCATGTATGGGTATTAGACATGGAGTGCAGCATAAAATCAAGTGCTTAAAGGAGATGTCCCGCGCCGAAACGGGTTTTTTTTTTTTTAAACCCCCCCCCCGTTCGGCGCGAGACAACCCCGATGCAGGGGTTAAAAAAACCACCCGCACAGCGCTTACCTGAATCCCGGCGCTCCGGTGACTTCTCTACTCACCGCTGAAGATGGCCTCTTCCTCCGTGGACCGCAGCTCTTCTGTGCGGTCCACTGCCGATTCCAGCCTCCTGATTGGCTGGAATCGGCACGTGACGGGGCGGAGCTACACGGAGCTACACGGAGCCCCATAGAGAACAGCAGAAGACCCGGACTGCGCAAGCGCGGCTAATTTGGCCATCGGAGGCCAAAAATTAGTCGGCACCATGGAGACCAGGACGCTAGCAACGGAGCAGGTAAGTAAAAAACTTTTTATAACTTCTGTATGGCTCATAATTAATGCACAATGTATATTACAAAGTGCATTATTATGGCCATACAGAAGTGTATAACCCCACTTGCTGCCTCGGGACATCTCCTTTAAGTTTTCATGCATCAGTTTCAGTTTGAACTCACATTAGGCTAGAAAAAACAAGTGATGTGAGTGATTCCAAATGAGGCATGACCATCAGTGCTAGACTAGCCAGGGCCAGTATTTCAAATACTGCCAAGCTTCTGGAGTTTTCTTGTGCAACAGTGTCAAGAGCATACCGAGAATGGTGTGATCGAGGAAAAACATCCAGCGAAAGGGTATCCTGTAAATCTAAAGAGCTTGTAAAGGAGGATGTCAAGAATTGTTCATAGTGCACAGTCAAACAAATTGCAGCCGAATACAATGCTGGTGCTCCAACTAATGTGTCCGAATGCACAAATTCTTGTTCCTTAGCAAGAATGGGCTATAAAGGCTGATGACCAGTTCGAGTTCCATTGTTGTCCAAGAGAAGCAGAAAAACTAGACTCCAGTAGGCAAACTACAGCAAAAATTGGATCAATGAAAAAACATTGATTGGTCAGATGAATCCGGATTTCACTTGCCCTATGCTGATAGAAAGGTCATCATAAATCGTTTCTCTCAGCAGTTCAATATCTCTATCAAATTTGCTGTACCTGCAAGGAGCTCTTTTGTTCGAATGGGCCAATATTAATAATCTCTTTATTTATATAGCACATACATATTACACAACACTTTACGTCACTTGGTATTGGGTGTCATTCACATCGGGGCTCACAGTCTATATTCACCTATTTGTGTGTTTTTGGAGTGTGGGAGGAAATCCACGCAAGCATGGGGATTCAAACGCAGGACCCCAGCACTGTAAGGAAACAATGCTAACCCCTAAGCCACCATGCTACTTGTAATATTGCCTGTGCTGCCGTATTTTTGCAGAATGCTTTAAACCTCTAGTGAAATCTATGGCACAATGAATTATTTTGGTTCTGAAGGCCAATAGGCTATTAGATGGGTGTTTTTTTTTTTTAAATGTAGGTTTTTGAGTTCTCATCCTCTGTCATTAGAAATTTCATCTTGTTCTGCCTATTGTTATACCCTCTTTTGGGAAAGCTGGTTACCCACCAGTAGGATTGTAACAGGTGTCACTGAGCTTTCCTCGCGTCCTAAACAAAAAATTTGCCTTTGAAACTTGATATGAAAGCTCAGGATATATTCCATCCAGGAGCCTAGTTGATGACTCTTGTTGCAGAAATCAGTCATTTTACAGACCAACTTTCTCAGAAACTTTGAAACGATTCAACAGACTATTGACATTGATCTCTAGAACTTGTATTTATTGTGTTGTTTTCACTTTGTAGATATGGACACATTTATAAGGCTCTGTTCACATTTCCTTTCAGGGTTTCCATCTTAAATGAAGTAAAAAATATCACAAGTATCTGGTAAACTGACAAGACACCATGATGGAAATCTGATGGAACCCAGTAAGTTCCATCAGGCAGTGCTGTTTTTTTTTTGTTCTTTTTGTTCCATGATGGAGAAAAAAAATAAAGAATATTAAACAGAGGTCTGAAAAAAAGCCTAGACTTCTGTACTAGAGCAAAAACTGCTGACAATTAAACCTAGTATAATGATTTAGATATCATAGAATACATAAAGTATTCAGTGCAAATTGATTCAGAAGACTAATATCTCAGTGGTTTAAATATTCTTTTTTTCTATCAAATTATTAGCTTCTTCTTCATTAGACCTTGATAGAGTGGCACATTTTTCTTCTTTACCTCTGGCTAAAGGCAAAAAAATGTCTATATCTGCTGTTCTGCATTTTACATAATCATTTTCTCAGACAAGTTATCATTAAAACTGGTGAATGATAATGACTCTAAACTAAATGATGGAAAATAAAAGCAACACATGGTACGGATTTCATTAGCATTTCACTTATATAAATTCTATGCGGAGAATAGATCTTTGCTGAATTAGCTGTATTATGTTTATTTCAGGCCCAAGGAAATTTTATGACAGAACAAAGTTAAAAAGTTCATGATGCGTGTTGTAAGATTTTAAAATTAGATATCCAGAGGGTTGTGGCATATCATCCACATAATTCCGGTTTTTACCTTCAAAACCACTCTATAGTATTATATCTGGAGGCCAAATCTTGCGTTTCCTCTTTTCATTTTTATTAGTGTGATGAACAAAAAATTTCTGTATATTAACCTAAAGCAAAATTAACCCTTTGCAATCCAATTTTAGATTCAGGGTTTCCTAGGGGGCTTTCTCTTTCTGCCATTATACAATGCCACCATCTGTTGGCAAGAGCCAGTACTGCAGTATGGGACATGCTGGAGAGGCCCCCAACAACAGAGCGGAAAGTAATATACAGTAAGATTACCCTGCCAGATATCTTCCGACATCGGAGCTGTACAGCCTTCAATCAGAATGTCTTCAGACGTCAGACAGTGGATTGGAAAGGGTTAAAGGGGCTCTCCCATCAGTGTAACTCATGTCTTTAAACCCCTCTGATAGCTGTGTGCGAGAGAAGCAGGACCTGCAATGATCAGCCTATAGCTGTGATGGTTTTCCTCAAAAAGGGTTGACTTCATGGAACAACTCCTGTAAATATTTGAACACTTTTCACCATTAACATTTACATCATGCTGTACATACAATAATTGTGTAAATATTTGTTTAAAGGGCTATTTTCATGGGATGATTATCACTCAAAATTCATTCAAATGAACTAAGTTGAGTGATAATTGTCCCGTGTAAATGCAAAAAAATCGTTTACTACTCGTTTACTACTCATTATCGCTGGCTTTCAATCAGTAAAAAACTCATCGATGGATCCTCGCTGAGCGTAAATGCTCCCCGCTCAGCACTTCACATAGAAGCCAGCAATCCAAGGGGGAACTCCGCCTGTCTAAATGCTCTGCACAAGCACCAACAACCTTAAGGCCTCATGTCCACGGAGAAAATCAGGCCCGCCGTGGATTCTCCATGCACAATCCGCAGCGGGTCCCTCTTTTCCCGGGGACATGAGGCCTGAAAATAAGAATAAACTCACCTGTCCTTGACGCTGTATGTCTCCCTTCTGTCGCGGCTGGATCTTTTTTCTTCGGCCCGGTAGATGTGCTTGGCACGCCAGTAGCGTGCCGCACGCATACGCCGGGCACATCCGTGGGGCCGAAGAAAGAAGATCCGGCCGCGACGGAAGGGAGACACACAGCGTCAAGGACAGGTGAGTTTTCATTATGGTACAGGTGCTCCGCGGATCCGGACGGCTTCCATAGGCCTCAAGAGAAGCCTGCGGGAGCCGTCCCCGCGGGAGACCCGCACTACAATGGAGCATGTCCCCGTGCGGGAAAAACGCTGCGGATTTTAACCCCGTGGACATGAGGCCTAAAAGTCCCGTCAATGCTTGTGGAGTCGTTTAGATGACTGTCCTTTAGACTAAATGGGACTTTAGTCTAAAGAGAGATTACTTCAACTGGGTTTCAATGGATCTTTGAGAGTTCATTTTCAACTCATGTTGAGATTTTCTGAGATTAGAGCACACCAGTTATTTAGGGTACTACTTAGTATAGATCCCAGCTGCTCCAGAATCTCAAGAAGGGGACACTTCATATTAATCACTAATCATGAAATCCTACAAGGGCTTTTCCTACAACAGTTGCATGTCACCTATCCACAATAGACAATTAATATCTAACTATAGGATAGGTAATAAATGTTTGATAGTTAGGGGCTCCTTAGTTGGGACCTGCCCCAATCACCAGAACGTGCACTACTGGAATAGTAGGGAAGCACTTTGAAAGTAGCGGCAAGCAAGCATATGCGGTACAGCTCCATTAAAAGTCTACGGGGCCAAGGGCAAAAATACGTAGGCAAATGCGCTAATAGGCTTGCCGCTATGGAGTGTATTAGCACATGAGGAGGGTTTTTTTTAGACTATTCAAACTCTGTGCTATTGTGCGAGTTAAAAAAAAATTGGAAAGATAGGTCCTGCCCTATCTTTCTTGCTCATACGAAAACTACATGCAAAAAAAATAGGGCAAGTTCTATCTTTTCTAGCGAGTAGTATTAACGCACAAGCATCCTGCTAGTGAAAACTAAACCATTGAAATCAATGGTTTCATTTTGTTCTGCAATATGGGACTAAAGCATGTCCATGTGTTTAAGCCCTAAAAGAGGCTGCAAGTACAACGCTCAGCTGTTTCTCTGACCTCGATACATACTGAATGCAAAGGCAAGGTGCATGCTCATTTGCCGTCCCTTTCAATCTACATCTTATCAAGTAATGAGGAGGGACAGGAGTCTATGTTCTAGTAATTAGTGGGCATCCCAGTTATCAGACATTTATGACTTATTTTTTGTAAAGTTCATAAATGTCAACTATAAGAAAATCCATTTATTTATTTCTTTTTTTACAGTATACAGCAACAAACAGTGGGGTGCCGCATTATCCAGAACAATGTATGATATGCTACATACTTTTGTGTCAAAGAATGCAAAAGTATTATAAAAGGTATGTATTTATTGGCTAACCAGAAAAATTATATTTACAAGCTTTTGGAACACAAAAGCTACTTCATCAGGTAGGGTTACAAATAAATGATTATCTTTGAACTTGCAAAATATACTTTCAACTGTATCCCTAGGGTAATTCAGTTCCGTTGTATCTTCTTTGTATCGTTGTCCATGTTTGTATCCTCCTATGATTTATTTTCTTAGATATTTGGACCATTTTTTTGACTTACTCAAATTTTTTACATGCAAAAAAATGTCACAGTCAACAAAGCCCTAGCAAGTTCAGGTATTTGATGTGTTTTCTCAAACACATCTGATGTAACTAATGAAGCTCTTGATTAGTTACTTTAGGTGTGCTTGAGGTTGCTTGTCCATGGCCTGTAGGGAATATCGCTAGTGGTATTCCGCCACGGGGGAGGAGGGGGAGCACTACAAGGTCTCCTTGATGAGCCTTTCTAAATGACAGGCTCATTGCGGATAATCGTGGAAATTCGAGGTATGCCGCTATTTGAATCACGCGAGAGGAGAATCGCTATGATTCTTCGCTCATAGACGTCGGGCTGCACTTTCTATAGTTCTTCAATGGAAAGCGTGTCATGTGAGCTCCGCATATTATTTATCGCCACAGATCTCGCAATGACAACTCGCCCACAGACAGCCAGCCTAAAACAACACCTAATTTGCAAATTTGAGCACTTATAAGGGATTCTATTCAGGGTGCTGTATAATACTGAAACTGCAGTGGTCATTAACAGTGGCATTTGAGCTGAATTTGGAGAAAACACTTTTTATATTATTTGCATTCTGCTATTTAAATTATTCTTAGTTGTTTTTTTTGTTTTTTTTTTTGCAGACAGCTGAATGTTCATAAATTTGGCAACCCAATTGGTAATGAGCATTGAATAATTTTAATTGCAACTTTTCCAGATTGTAATATGCCCTCCAAAGACAGTGGTTCCTTACATCTTTCCAGGTTCACCTGGCTCTAACGCTGGCTCTCTGTAGAGGTCCAATGCATAACTTAAAATGTTGTTTTATAGGACAATCCCAGTCTTGATCTGCCTAAAGATGGATATTCTATGGAGATATTTATTATATGAAACATCAATTCAGATGATTTGTATACCATCATTGCAATGCTCACAGTTCTATGATTCGTGTTTTCCTCATAATCTTGTGATTCCACATCAAAGTTCTGATGTGTGGGCCTTATGAGTTCCTTTAATATCCTGTAGAAATATGGCTATGTAGGAAGTATAATCTGTTTGAATTGTAATAAAACAGAAAATGCAGTTTGTGGGCTTATCTCAACCATTTACTTTATAGTGGCGTCAATGTGCCAGGTGTCAGTACACAATGAAGAGCGCATCTGCGCTTAACAATGCAATAGAAAAGAAAGGACAGGAAGACCAAACACAAACAAACTTGTGAAATCAGACACACAACACATTTCTTTTTAATCACCCATCCGTTTACATAATAAGGTACAGTAAACTATATTATAGACACTTAATTGTTTCCAATGACTGCGAAAATGATTTGCTGTTACAATGCTCTTTGGAATAAACACATTTTTGAGCTCCTTTCAGAACTCAAGTGTCGTTGTGACAGCACTGAGTGATGGGTACATGGTGAAGAGAACATATACTAAGAAACAAAGACAGAGATTAATGAAGCAAACGATGCATTATGATGGTTTATTGGAAATGGGTTGTTTACTCCATAATTTCACGTTTTTATGATTCACCATTGAAGTGATTGAAAAAGACAATTATAACTGTAGATACAATCAGAGAAAAAATCTCTCATTTTATTTTAGCTAAATCTAAATACAGCTTTGTGCACTGTGATATAATAGCAGCAAGCCATAAGCAAAACATCAAATAATACAAATTATTTAATCCACAATTCTAATGCAACATTTATAACTAGTTGATTGGCATAGTAAAACTGATATTTTTTCTCTCTCTAGTGGGCAGTGGAGAGGAAGAGACGGGGCAGTATTGTTTCTGAATCTCCTTGCAATACTTATGTAAACTGTTGTTTAGCTATTGAAAGGTTAAGCAATAAGAATCCAAGCGTAATTGATAATCACTTTCAATGTAAAGCTTCTCTTAAAATTCATTCACATAAAATATTTCAGGTCTTTATTCTCTTAGGTATAGTATGATTAGATCCCAGTAGGAGAAAGAAAGAAAGCCTTTCCCTTTACACTCAATTAATTCCTGTTTTTGGTTAAAAATGAAAAATGAAAAGGAATATGGCTATGTAGAACTATAGAATCCTAGAGTTGGAAGAGACCTCCAGGGTCATTGGGTCCAACCCCCTGCTCAATGCAGGATTCATTAAATCATCCCAGACAGATATTTGTCCAGCTTCTGTTTGAAGACTTCCATTGAAGGAGAACTCACCACCTCCTGTGGCAACCTGTAATATTATTGTATAAATTGTACAGGTGCTCTCTACTTTTAACTAACTGGTTCAACAGATAGTAATACGTTTTGGAAAACCTGAGAGTGAATTTACTGTACTACCAAACTAACAACTATTGCACTGTTTTTCTCAATGTAAATTGATCTTTTGCATTGTCTGCGGCTTGCTATGGGTTCATACTGTATCTCCATGTACCTACAATTTGACAAAATGCTATGAATTTCCAAATTTTATGAAAAGCAACCAGAAAAAAATTGGTGCATGCCTCATCTTTTTCTGTATTATGAAGATATTCTTCATAGAAGGCCCTTTTGTGTGCTGACTCTGTGAGCCACCATATAGTTCATGCATGCATTATAAAATGCTTACCTTTCAGTTAGTGGACACTGAGATTTCTGGGGTGCATCTTAGTATATGGAAAATGACAAAAGTCTTAAAATCATTAATAAATAGATTCATTATGTCTGTTTATGCAGGGTCAAATTACACCTGCCTACAGTATAGAGTAGTTCAAATAGGATAGCCCCCTCAGTGGCCCCCTGAAACTAATAGTGCCCATTAGTGATCCCATCACAGTAATAGTGTTCCTGTAATCCCTTCACAGTAATAGAATATCTCTAAGTAGTCAAATATCAGCTGTACATAGTGACAGTCATTACAGTGCAGTTACCTTCAGTGATTACAGGTGGCATCATCTCTGATTAGGATCGTTCTCTCTCTTTTCTTCTCCATCTGGTCCCAGACTGTCACAATGAGATCTCCTGGCTACAACTTGTCTTCGCAGGACAACTTGACACACAGAAATCTTTGGCTCTTTGCTTTACCATCACCTTACCTATGATTTCCTAATCTCTACGCAATCCATAGTGCCTTAGATAGTAATTAGACCTGACACAGTAAGTGTTGCTTCTAGTCTACTTCATACATTAAAAGGCCCTTTTTCTGTCCCATCATAACAATTTCCTTTTTCTGCCCCCACAATGAATAATGCTGACTTTTCTGCCCCAGTGAGCAATAATACCTGCTTTCTGCTCCCATAAGTAATAAGGCCTGCATTAGGGTGGCTCATAGAGATATGGCAAAAAATAAAGTGGCAGCTATACAGCAAGATACCTTCCCAATTTGTTATATCTGCTTATAGTAATGCTAGGGTAAAGTTTTAGCTGTAAATTCCAACTGCAAGATGGTGCTCAAAACTGATGTATATTATAAGAAATGGCGCTTACGTGCAAGATTTCCGAGTATGCAAGCGACAGCATTAATATTAACAATTCGCTTTTGCAAAAGAACCACTATACTTTACTTTAAAACATTAAGTATTGACAATGCCATATCTCCCGACAATCTACACATTTGTGCTTTTCCTACAAAAATACCTCCAAATATATGAAAAAATTACGACACAAATACTTGTCAGTTAGCGCTTAAGGACTGGACAGAAGACTTCTTGGTCATCTGTGTTGGAAAAGCCTTGTGATTTGTTGTTTTTCTTCTTTGTGATTAGTAAAAAGTCTGAAAATTCATGGTCTGTGAGCACAACCTTGTCATAGACATAAAAACCTGAAACTCTGCCCCAAATAAACGTTTGTTAAAAGGAAAAAACTTAAAGGGTGTCTCGCTTTGTAGTTAAAAGTTGAGTTTTTTGGGCCACTCTAGCCTGCATGCTTTCTGCCCAATATAATTAATAGTTCTGCTTTTTCTGCAATAATGGCTGCTTTCTACCCTCATGAGTAATAATTAGAGATGAGCGAGCGTACTCGTCCGAGCTTGATGCTCGTTCGAGTATCAGGGTATTCGAGATGCTCGTTACTCGAGACGAGCACCACGCGGTGCTCGACTCCATTACATTTCCTTCCCTGAGAAAATTGCGCGCTTTTCTGGCCAATAGAAACACAGGGAAGGCATTACAACTTCCTTCTGTGACATTCCAGCCCTATCCCACCCCCCTGCAGTGAGTGGCTGGGGAGATCAGATGACACCTGAGTATTTAAATCAGCACAGATGCATGCTGACAGAGATCAGGGAAAGTGCTGTCTTGCTGTAGCTGCTATAGGGAGAGTGTTAGGTGTTATTTTAGTCTTCAAGAACCCCAACGGTCCTTCTTAGGGCCACATCTGACCGTGTTGAGGCTGCTTTTAGCAGTGTTGCACAATTTTTTTTTTGTATATCGGGCGTGCAGACCATAGCGTCCTCAGTCTGCAGTCATTTTACAGAGTATAGGGGCAGTACTGGTGAGGCAGGAACAGTGGTACAGGGAAAGAGGTATACTGGCTATATAGGCAGTGGGCTTTTTCAAAAAAATTGGGGAAAAATACTATATTTGGGCTGCCTGTGACCGTCTTCAGTTTACTGCGTGTCTGCTGGGGGTAGTAGTCACTAATTAATACCCAGCCTTGTGCATAATTTTGTTCTGGCTGCACTGTGCTTTCAATAACCACAGTCATCCTCCAACAGGGAAATCCATATACAGGCTATATAGGCAGCGGGCTTTTTCCCCAAAATTGTGAAAAAATACTATATTTGGGCTGCCTGTGACCGTCTTCAGTTTACTGCGTGTCTGCTGGGGGTAGTAATCGCTAATTAATACCCAGCTAAGCGTTACAGCAGGCTTGCGCATAATTGTTTCCTGGCTCTGCTGTGTCCGTTACATGATCGTCGTCATCCCGCCAAAGGGAAACAGTATACATATATACGCTGCATACGGTGTCTGTCTGGTTTTTCACCTCACCATTTAAAAAAATTGAAGCAAAATACTTAAGGCATACCACTGGCCTTTGGCCACTTGACTGGTTCTGCGCTGTGAATTCCAGTAGCTCAGTCATACACACCTAGGTCTCACTACAGGCTTGCGCATAATTGTTTCCTGGCTCTGCTGTGTCCGTTACATGATCGCCGTCATCCCGCCAGAGGGAAAGAGTATACAATATATACGCTGCATACAGTGTCTGTCTGGTTTTTCACCTCACCATTTTAATTAAAATGCCACTTTTTTGCCTTAATGTGCAATGTGCAAAAGTAATAATGCCCCTTTACTGTGGCCCCCATAAATGTAATAATGCCCCTTTACTGGTTGGTGAAAAGAACACATTCTCACCTATTTCACTCTCTCACACCACTGAGGACTTTTCCTTGTTATTATCGGATACTGCTGGTACATGTCATACATGTTTAAGCGCTGCGGAATATGTTGGCGCTATACAAATAAAGATTATTATTATTATTATACATGTGCACAGCTCTGACCAATCCATAGTAGGGATAGTGAAGAAACTTGGCAGCATATCTAGGTGCAAAAGACAGAACTTTAATTTATTCTCCCATAACAAGAAACAGGCAGCAACGTTTTGACCCTTCTAGTCTTTGTTTTTCGGTCTGCAATCCATGTTAGGGATTGACCTGTGTTGGTCACACGTATCATACACAACCCCAGAAGTAACGAAGACCAGTTGGGAGTGGCATTAAGGAGTGCAATAGGTAAGTATGTGCTTTTTCTACTTATTAAGCACACCGCAAAAACGGTCTCACTGCTTCGCACTGGACCTCCTGTACTGGTGAGAATCAGTGTTGTAAACCTCCCTCAGTTTGACAGAGAGCAGGCTGCTTGGGGCCCATCTTAGCCTTGGATATTGTGAGGCTTGGAGCTAGTGCTCCAAGTGCACCAATGATAATCTGGACCTATGCCTATGACTTGTATATGCATATTAGGCACACTGAAAACATTCTGAAAAAAAAAAAAGTAAAACATAACTAATCAAGCAACTGGAAATCCTATTAATCCATAATTTTAAAAAATTTGTTCCAGTGATGAATCATGGGATTTTCCCAATGGTCTAGTAATTTCAGTTTTCAATTGCCAAATACTTATAGAAGAGGTCAGCCAATCAGGAGTCTTTTTAAAATTAACTGGGGCTAGAAATTCACTTAAAGGAGTTGTCCGGCCACAAAGGGTAAAAATTTTTATAATGCTGCTGCTTTCCTTTCAGTAAGGATAGTAACAGACAGCATACTAGGGCTCAAACTGGCCGGCAGATCAGCTGCAATGTCAGTTTATTACCTTAGACTGATCTTCTCTGCAGTTTTCAAAGATGGCGCCTCTGTGCTGCCTTCTCACATGCCCTGCGCCCCCCCCCCCCCCTCTTGTGCGCGCTCCCGATGGTAGTAAGACATGAAAAGGCAGGATTTCCCTCAGCTCACGTCCTAGCCCCGCCCACGACACGCCCACCTCTATTGAACTGCTCTACAGTCCTCCCCGCCCAGGCCCCGCCCCCTGCTAAAGTAAAGTAAAACATTTCCCCACACACACATGCCCTCATAGTGCCCCTCTCACAATGACCCCCCTCCCCACACTTCTGTCAGCCGGGTCAATGCACATATACATCACTGCACCCCCCCCCCTTCCCCTGCACACATCCATCCATCCATCCATCGATCTCTCCCACTCCACACCCCCCCCTTCCCCCGGGACTTCTGTCAGCCGGTCCGTGCACACCACACCACACACACACATCACTGCCCCCCCCCCCCCCCCCCCCGTGCACACATCCATCCATCCATCCATCCATCCATCTCTCCAACATTTCTCCCCTTCTCCCCTACTCCCCTTCTCCCCTTCTCCCCTTTCACATACTTTTAAAGTCCCGACGGTCCCGACAGCGGCAGGCAGACACTCACTCCGCTCTGGTATATGAAACCAGGAAGTGAGTGTACTGCGCATGCGCCGACCGGCGGCGCGCGTCCCCTGCGATGAAGAGGTAAAGAGCGCGGTCCCGGCAGAAGAAAGAAGGACTGCGCATGCGCGGAAGGGAAGAGGAGCGTTCCAGCGCCGACGAGAGCTGCTGCCGGCCCGACAAGAAATGCAGAAGATTTCTTGTCGTAACCTGGGACGACCGAGGGTCAACACAGGGGGGGGCACCCCTAAAGGTAAGTCCAAAACTTCTGTTTGCTTCATTTTCCATGCACAATGTATATTACAAAGTGCATGGAAATGGGCAAACAGAAGTAATGAGACCTGATGTTTCTGGCCGGACAACCCCTTTAAGGCAATAAGAGCTAACTCTTAAATCCCTTTGTCCAAAATCTTATACTATCAACTTTACTTGTCCCAACCGTGCTGGAATATGTTAGCTTCACTGAAAACGATTTCCTTTAGTGCAGTACTTAGCATCCAAGACAGTCCTGAACAATTTTGATTCTCACTTTCACTAAGCAGAGCATACAACTAATTTTAAATAGAGAATTCACCTTGTAATGATGTCTTTGTGCGACTCTGCAGCTTCTGATTGCAATGATATTGAGGTGGATGCAATCATGATGAAGCTAACATGGTTTCCCTCAGAGTTAAATAGAGGTATGATGTGTCTTTGTTTCTGATTCTAGTTTGTTCAGAAAATCGATTTAATTTCCTTTCAAAATGTATCTTCTCTTATATAAAACGGTCCTCCTAAAATGTTAACATTACATTAATAGTAGATGTTAAGCTATTTCTATTAATCCCCCCCCCCCCATTATCACTCAAAATCAAATGTGTCAGATGTAAGTACTTTATTTTCATGTTAAAGAAGATCAGTCAGCTTAAAGAGAATGTGTCATCAGAAAATTATCTATTATATAAACCACGTTTTTTTTTGGTTACACAAATTTTTTAAGAATTTTTTTGGTCACAATCTGCATTAAAATCCAGCATTTTCACATTGACCACAGATCCTAATAATAGGCTGATTCTTCCTGACCTGTAGAGAAAGTTTTGTAGCAGTCATCTATCTAATATCACAGGAAGGATTACATGGAAAGGAAACACCTATATGTACATAACACAGGAGTCACCATTTACAGTTGGTGATAGACTGTGACTATCTACAAAATAACCTCTGCACAGGTCACAGGACATGCTTAGAACAGTCTACCATACAAGTCAGTGGATCAGCTCCTGTTCATTATATGAATGGCCCGTGAGGCCGCTGCAAAGCATATCTCTAAATACTCGAAATGCTATTAAATCTAGCTCAGACAAGATGTCAGTCCCCATAGTCATGTATAGATAACAAACTAAAAAAATTCTACAATCAGAAAATAACATATTAGAAAAATGGAATGAGCTTTTCTATCTGTTTTCTATCTGGTAAATGGTGGCAATTTGATTTGTTGAATGTGCTGCCTTATGTTTGGTAACTATGCAGTATTACAGATACAGGTCTATATGTAGGGTTATTCCCCTTTGAAAGAAAAACAAGTGCAGCCCCAATTATGTCCAGTTCAATTTTACTGTACATGAACGCAGATACAGTGTTGCAAAAACATAATGGCTGCAGTCACTTCAAGAGCCACAGCACACTTTATGCTTACAGCACGCAGATGAGGCACAGAATTCATTGCACACAAGGTGGCACTGATGCTTAATGCTATGGAACTAAAGTGAACAGAATATAACACTGAACAATGGTGTAACCCTCTTTCCCAAGGTCCTATTCACTCCAGAAGAGGACCATATTACTTCCTACAGGCCTCAACAGTCAATTTATCTTCTATTTAATACCAAGTGGATATTTCTCTCAGCCTATTAAGCCTATTCCTCCCATCCCATGGACTATGCTCTGGGCAAATTCCTTTTTACTCAGATCCTGTTCTCGAAGGCTCCAACTCCCACGACCCCAATTTTCAGGACAAACCTATTCAATCTGGAACACCTTGCAAATGAACACACCTGGATGTACCATAGCTTCTAGGTAACCACCATAGTAATTTGGTCTCGACAGAACTGTCTCAAATCACAGCCCTGAATAGACACAGTTATAGCTTCCCCCAGGTTTGAACTCATCACTGTTTGCCCCTCTTTTGTTCGCTCAAGGCAGCATCTGACAGTATTTCCAAAACCATAGTCAGTTTCCTAGAGGTAATCCCAATCAGGCTGACAGTACACTCAGATTCAGTGGGGGCCTGCATGGAACACTGAAAACAATCCTTCTTCATGAACAGTTTCCCTAATCCCTGTCTTACAATCAAACATTTATTATCTCATGTCTGCATCTATAAAAACAGGCCTTGCTTAGTGAAGCAGTCAGACCGCTTCCCTGAAGAGACCCTCTCCACCCAAGGTGACCCTCTGCACAGGTCTACTCAGTCTCAACTTGCAACAGCTTTAAGCACCCAACAATCCTCCCATGAGATACAGGTCCCAGGCCTAACTATTTCACAGACCAAAGGCATCTTCAATATGCCACAGAGGAGCAGCAAGAATATTAAAGATAAGAGGTATATGAAGCAAACACAAGTGAATATGCACACTATATTCTAAGTGTGCTGTTTTCTAAAGTGTGCTGTTTCTTAAGTCTGTGACTTGAGATTAGTGACTTTAGAAAAGTTACTAATATTTATTTACTGCCTATCTATTAAAATTTTCACTTTCACACAATACTTTTATCTAAGCTATCTGTACGTTCCCTTATTTAGAATGCGCTCCATGATTTACAATGTCCAGTGTACATCTTGTGCCATGTATGCAGTCCTTCAAAAGCAATTAGTGAGGTAAACAAGTGCCTCAAGATTTAGTGTAGTAAGAAAGGATTTGGGTTCCTGGAGAACTGGGCCGACTTTGCTGTTGGCTACCTGTTCTACCATAGAGATGGGCTGCACCTCAATGGGGAGGGTGCAGCTGTGTTGGGGAATAAACTGTCCAGAAAGTTTGAGGAGCGTTTACACTAGGGACTGGGGGGAGGGCAAACATAGAGATAAGGGAGAAAATAGTGTAGACAGAAATCTGGGACTAAGTAATGAAAATGGGGGTGAAGCGATGGGAGGGGTAAGTACAGTTAGAACTGGCAGAAGAGTTAGTAGGGATAAACTTAATATAAAAAAATAACCAAAAACCTCTGAACTGTATGCTGACTAATGCTAAAGGTCTGACCAATAAGGTTGATGAACTGGAAGTAATAATGTCTAAGGACAACTATGACATAGTGAGAATAACTAAGATCTGGTTGGACAAAAGCTGTAACTGGGTGGTTAACTTACAGGGTTACAGTCTGTTCAGAAGGAATTGTAATAAACAGAAAGTGGGGTAATTGTTTTTTATGTAAAATCCTGTTTAAAGCACAATCTACAGGAAGATATGTGTGAAAGGGATGAAGATGTAGAATCTCTATGGGTAGAGCTACATGGAGAAAAAAAACAATAAAACCATGATAGGGATTTTCTATAGCTCACCAAATATAACAGAAATAGATGAAGCTGCAAATCACAATTAGGCCTTTTTCATACGGCCATAGGCATTTTTATGTGCGCCCGCCGGCACTGTAAAAATGCGTGAATGGGCGCACAAAGCTAATGTTTGTGTGCCCGTTCAAATGGCATGCGCCCTGGTGCATATACGCCGAGGCCACAATGCCATTGAGTGTGGTGTTTGCAATGGGAGAGGGCAGGACAGGGGCGGAGCTAAGCACCCATCACCTCCCCACCCTTTTTCCGCAGCCAGCAACGGGAGGAGAGGAGAGAGGGGGAGAGAAGAGGGAGTTTAGCAGTCACGCTGCTAAACTTCCTCCCACCTCCCTTCTCCGGCCGCTGTCATTGGCTCCCATAGGAGCCCATGCAGCGGCCAACGTATTTGAGACAGAAAGATAGTTCCAGGACTATCTTTTCAGCCCGGCGTGAAAGCGTCTGGCGCTATATTGGCCCGGCCGGGTGCTTTTACGCTGCGGAAATACAGCCATGTGATCTGATGCATTGGAATCCAATGCATTAAGATCGTAGCGTATATCGGCTGACCGTGTGAAAGAGCCCTTAGGTAAATATTATGGGAGATTAACTAGCTGGATATAAACTAGGAAGCTGAAATCTGCGGATCTTAAAAAGGTAACAAATCTCTGTCAATAACTAAAGACAATTACCTTTACCAACGTGTAAAGGACCCAACTAGAGGGATGGCCATTTTGGACATCATATTTACCAACAGGCCTGACAGAATAACAAAGGCGCAGTTTGGAGGACACCTGGGAAATAGTGACCATAATACAATAAATTTTCACTTGTCTATTAATAGGGTGTTTTATCGGGAAGCAACAAAACACTAAACTTTAGGAAGGCAAAATTAAAATAGCTTAGACATGTCCTTAAGCTTATTGACTGGGGCAATGTCCTCATAAATAAGAGTACAGACAATAAATGTGAAATTTTTAAAAACCTCTTAAATACTCACTGTGAGCAAGTCATATCTTACAGAAATGAAAGAGTTAGGAGTAGAAGAAAACCAATGTGGCTCGATAAAAATGTAAAGGGGACAATAAACAAAAAGCTTTTAAACTACTAAAACTTGAAGTGACTGAAGAAGCACTAGAACCCTATAAAAAAGTTAAAAAAAAATGTAAAAAGCAAATAAAAGCAGCAAAGGTGGGGACAGCGAGACTTGCCAAAGAAAGTAAAACTAACTCTAAACTGTTCTGCAACTATATAAATAGCAAAAAGGATTAAAACAGACAATGTAATGAGGAAAAAATGAATGGCGATGAGGAGAAAGCAAATCTCTTAAATAGTCGTCGGCGACTAACAGATGTCACCACATGTCGTCGGCGACTAAAGGCCCATTTACACCAGCCGATGATCTCTGAAAAATCACTTATCGACGATTGTTTTAGCGATAATTGGTGCGTGTAAATGTGCGCCCATCGTGCGCTTTTCGGGCACTGCTGCCTGATCGTTGAATTCAGTCTAACCTAAAGATCATCCTTCACTCTTATCAGAAGTTTTCCATGGGGACTGCTGATAGCATTGTTTCCCCGTGGAGAACAAAGGATCTGAGCGCAGATAAAAGCCCTTGGGCTATTAACTGCATTCAGTGAAGGCTTCATTTGCACACCTAATGGGTACTTAGTTAGCTGAGTAGCTACTTAATACTTTATGCAAAATGATCGCTCAAAGCTGTCACTCAAACTGTCGTTTGAGCGATCTTTGAGCGATGATCTGCTGGTGTAAATGGGCCTTAACAGAATGATATTTAACAAGGAGGAATGCAAAGTCCTACATCTGGGCAAGAAAAATGAAAAAAGTACATACAGAATGGGAGGAATTGGGCTAAACATCAGCACATGTGAAAAAGACTTGGGTATACTAATAGGTTATAGACTGAACATGAGTCAACAATGTGATGCAGCTGCCAAAAAGGCAAACACAATTCTGGGATGTATTAAGAGAAGCATAGAGTCAATATCATGTGAGGTAATTATCCCCCTCTACTCTTCCTTAGTCAGACCTCATCTGGAATACTGTGTCCAGTTCTGGGCAACCACCTTCAAAAAAGACATAGACAAACTGGAGCAAGTTCAGAGAAGAGTTACTAAGATGGTGAGCGGTCTCTAAATCATGTCCTATGAAGATGGTTAAAAGATCTGGGAATTTTCAGCTTGCAAAAAAGAAGGCTGAGAGGAGACTTAATAGCTGTCTACAAATACTTGAAGGGGTGTCACAGTGCAGAGGGAACAGGTTACCATGGGAGGTGGTTTTTTCTCCTTCAATGGAAATGTTCAAGCAAAGGCTGGACACATATCTGCCTGGGATGATTTAGTGAATCCTGCACTGAGCAGGGGGTTGGACTCGATGACCCTGGAGGTCCCTTCCAACTTTACCATTCTATGATTCTATGATTCAGTCTAACCCAGGACATGTAGATTTTAAACAGATTAAAATAGACAAATTAGCAGGTCCCGATGGCATACACCCCCATTTTTTTCTTTTTGAAACATTAATTTTTTATTGTATTTTCAGCAGAGTAAATGACAATAGAAAAAACACTGAGAACAGAAAACAGTGGTACAATTCTAAACAGCAGTTTAGGCTGAAACCATTGTGTACACAAAATCCGTAATTTGGGTTACCCCCAGGTTTTAATAAAATTAAGTAATGTGATAGACAGACCACTGTTTCTTATATTTAAGGACTCTATAGTGCTGGGGTCTGTGCCACTGGATTGCCACATAGCAAATGTGGTGCTGATATTCAAAAAGGGGTCAAAAAGTGAACCTGGAAACTATAGGCCGGTAAGTCTTACTTCTTTTGTGGGTAAAATGTTGACAGCTTTCTACGAGATTCTGTCCTGCAGCAACTCAATGAAAATAGCTGTATAACTCCATATAAACATGAGCATATGGTGATGGCGAACTTATTAAAAGAGTTTAAGAGGAGCCTGGACACCTTTCTTGAGTATAAAAATATTACTTGTTATATCACTTATCCGGAGTTGTTGACCCAGGGGGTTATTTTGATTGCCATATTTGGAGTCGGGAAGGAAATTTATTTTCTTAAAATGAGGAAAATTGGCTTCTACCTCATTGGGATTCTCACTTTCATCTGGATCAACATTTGGGAAGGGGGGAATTATATGCTGAACTGGATGGGTAAAGTCTTTTTTTCAGCTTAAAATATTACGTTACTATTAGAGATGAGCGAACGTACTCGTCCGAGCTTGATGCTCGGGCGAATATTAGGGTGTTCGGGATGTTCGTTATTCGTAACGAACACCACACGATGTTCGGATGTTCGTCTATATGCGCTCAATGGGGCCGGCGGCAGCAGCGCCAACCCCATTGAGAACATATAGAAGACAAATCCTTCTTCTCTGCCACAGCTGTAACAGCTGTGACAGAGAAGAACGATGTTTGCCCATTGAATTCAATGGAACCGGCAATACAGCCGACTCCACTGAATGCAATGGGCTGCCGGCGATCGCGGGATGAATTGTCGGAAAGGGGTTAAATATATAAGCCCTTTCCTGCAATTCATCCAGAAATGTGTAAAAATAAAAAATATATATATACTCACCTGGTGCCGACAGACGGAGTTCAGCGCGGCAGGCTGCAGTTCTCCTGAACTGCTCTGAACAGCTGTGAGTAGTATTCAGCAGCCGGGGATTTAAAATCCCCGCCTGCTGAATAAGATGCCTCTGAATGGTCACAGCCTGACCAATCAGAGGCCAGCCCTCACTCACACCCATTCATGAATTCATGAATGGGTGAGTGAGGGCTGCCTCTGATTGGCTCAGGGGCAGCTCTCCTGCCCCTGAGCCAATCAGAGGCAGCCCTCACTCACCCATTCATGAATTCATGAA
The DNA here is from genome assembly GCF_035609145.1 of Eleutherodactylus coqui. Taxonomy (NCBI): domain Eukaryota; kingdom Metazoa; phylum Chordata; class Amphibia; order Anura; family Eleutherodactylidae; genus Eleutherodactylus; species Eleutherodactylus coqui. Next base: position 125,238,839 of record NC_089843.1, on the reverse strand, counting down.
TGGGTGTGAGTGAGGGCTGGCCTCTGATTGGTCAGGCTGTGACCATTCAGAGGCATCTTATTCAGCAGGCGGGGATTTTAAATCCCCGCCTGCTGAATACTACTCACAGCTGTTCAGAGCAGTTCAGGAGAACTGCAGCCTGCCGCGCTGAACTCCGTCTGTCGGCACCAGGTGAGTATATATATATTTTTTATTTTTACACATTTCTGGATGAATTGCAGGAAAGGGCTTATATAGTTAACCCCTTTCCGACAATTCATCCCGCGATCGCCGGCAGCCCATTGCATTCAGTGGAGTCGGCTGTATTGACGGCTCCATTGAATTCAATGGGCTAACATCGTTCTTCTCTGCCACAGCTGTTACAGCTGTGGCAGAGGAGAACTTGCTGTGTCGTTCCCATCATTTTCTTGAATTGCCAAGATTTTCACACATGAAAACCTTAGCGAGCATCGGCGAAATACAAAAATGTTCCGGTCGCCCATTGACTTCAATGGGGTTCGTTATTCGAAACGAACACCCGAACATCGCGGGAAGTTCGTTTCGAATAACGCGAACCCGAACATTTTGGTGTTCGCTCATCTTTAGTTACTATGCATTGCATGTGGATCACCTATACTCTTCCCTGTTGGTGCAAACCTTATGGTTCATATACTATTAGCTTTCCCACTGAACCTTGGAGGTCTTCCTCAAGATACCATTCAGTATATGTGAATGGTAGCATTAAAGGAGTTGTGCAAGTATTTCAAGTTATCACCTATCCATGAAATAGAGGAAAACTTGCTGATCAGTAAGGGTCCAAATACGTTTTGGGATCCCTGGAGGTTCCTGTGATCAGACCCTCCACTGATCTTCAAGTAATCCTCCATTCTGTGGATAGGCGGGAACTTACAATCATGGCACAACCCCCTATTAACTAAATATTTGCAAACAAATGATCACCATTTACTAAAGAAGCTTTTTGTATGCTTCTCTTTCATTCTTTCTGTGTCAACCCTGTCCATTTTTAGAAAGTGTTTCATTTTGGCTATAGCACTTCTGTTAAAGCTGGAGTATTTAGCTGAAGCCAGTTTTTAAGTAAAGATTTGGCTGCAACCAATAGAGTACCATCAACAATGAAAGGCTATTTGTGATACCTTGGGAAGTGATGAGACATTAAACTTAATGCATTAAGTAAAAGAATGGTACATCATGTTCATTCAATCCATGCATTTGATTCCATAGTATTTGTACATCTAAAAAAGACCAGATATAATGAAATAAAACTGTTGACTGGTGGCTTTTAGGACAAGCGATTTTTCTGTGTAGTGCATTTGCATTGGAGGGCATAGGAAGCATAAAAATGGCCTTATGCATCAGATGAAAATGTATTTCCACTCACTGCTTATTAAAGTGCTTGTACAGAAATAGCATAAATTGGCTGCAGTCAATGGAGATTTGTTCGTGGATGAGATAATTTCATGTGCAGCCCAGAGGGGAAGGGAGGCAGGAACAGCATGGTGCCATGGGTTAAGAAGAGTCTAAAGTTACACCCTTCTGAGTAGTGTAGCATTAGGCTATGCCCAGTCATGCTTCCTTCCCCCTTCAAGCTACACATGAAGTCCCCTGTCAATGTACTATTAGGCTCAACCTCAATGCCTATGGTCCCACCTTGTTCTCCCTTTAGTTTGTTTATAAATACTCCTATCCCAAGATAGGTTTCCACAGGCTGCACTGACAGCAGCCATTGTATACCAGTCCCGGATAACAGAGTGTCTGTGCCGTGGTTTGCTGCCATGGTGGAATTTTACCTATATCTAATAGAATTCTAAGTTTTTAATCATTTCTGAACTACTGGATTAGCTGGACTGTTTGTTGTAATCCTGGAAACCTATTCAAACACGACTTAGTGAACTCTGCATGTGCCCATTAACAGGGGTTCTGTGGCATTATCTATATGTAAGATTCCAGCTCAACTTTTAAACAGTTTATTTCTCCAAGATTTACCTAACATAGCTCTGAGATTGATTTCCCTCTAAAGCATCAAAGAGATTATTGGAAACTTTACATTTCACATCACATCACTGATTCCAATAGTGAATTACTTGACAATATAGAAGGTATTGGGAAAATGATAGGTTAAATTTCACACTGAGTTCCTGGAATGTAAGTAGTTGAAATTCTACATCATGCAGGAAATATTGAACAGCTTGTACCCATTTAAAACGCCACTCTGTGAAATGAAGATTGAATCATCCCGATTGGAATTCAGGGTGTCCACGAAGGGGCATATATTTGGAGACAGGAAAGGTAAGATCAAAAGCTTTCTTAATTTCTTACCATGCTATTATAGTGTCCCATAAAGTTAGTGAAGCCTTAACATGTGATGATAGTGCAGAATATTGAGAGTGAAGTAACATACTTCAAATCTAGATGCTTACTAAATGTTTCTTCAATTTGCAATTGGAGTAGCAACTACATTCATGGATCTAGTCAATACTATTTCTCTTAAGACTAGCCAGATGATAGAAAATTTACAAAAAAGTAATCCAGCACATCTTGAGCAGAGATCAGAACAATCATTTATTGGTATGCATTAAAATTCAGGAAGCATGTGAAACATATTGGATACTTATGAGTTTCCGGTGACTAAGGACGCAAGAGTCATCTGAAACGTGTAAGAAGAATCCAACATATTTCACTTGCTTCCTGAATTTTAATGCATATTAATACATGATCATTTTTATTTCTGCTCCAGATGTGCTGCATTACATTTTTAAATCTCTTGGATCTCAACATGTGGTTTGAGCGGAGTAAGCCCTTGCACCCAATTTATCAGAGGAGCTTCCAGATCTGTGTGCTGGTTTTCTTTTTTTTATATATAGCCAGATTATACCTTCTTATGTCTGGTAAATTTATACCTCTCCTTTCTTTTGGGGAATTATGTGGGAATTCTACGTTGTTTGCCTTTCCAGTATGTTTTACTACTGCAAGATAAAAGCATCTTTCATAGAAAAATGTTTTTTTTGTGTTGCATCACAATATTCAGTGTGCCATAACCTTTTTATGTTTCCATCGACAGAGTTCTGTCAGGGCTTTTTCTTTGCAGATCTGATTATAGTTTTTATTGGTTCCAATGTTGATTAATATGATTATTTGATCACTTTTTATTCTGTTTTTTTTATGAGCAGGATAAACCAAAACAGCATCTTGAGTATTATTCTCCCTTTTGTCCACAACCACACAATTGTGGGGTATTTCTGCCCCTGTGTGCAATCAGGAGAGATGGAGATTTTAATAAAAACTTAAAATAAATTAAATTGACTCCACTATATAGGGCTGCAAAGTCTGAAATGACCTTGTGTTTTTTTCTGTCCTGTGTAGACAGTGACAGATGGGAATCAGACAAGAGTTTTCAGAGTTTGTGGTGATTATTAGGAAGCCAGCTGAGTGAGCACTTACTATATGGCAGGGGTGTCAAACTCATTTTCACCGAGGGCCACATCAGCCTTATGGCTGCCTTCAAAGGGCCTATTTTAAATGTGAGACTGTATAGTAAAACTGAACCGATTGGTAATAAGGTCCCCCATAGTGGCCAGTGGCACACACTATATATATATATATATAGACAGGCGCACACTATCACAAACACATATAACACAGGCGCACATTATCACATACGCATATAACAGGCACACACTATCACACACACATATAACACAGGCGCACACTATCACACACACATATAACACAGGTGCACACTATCACGCACACATATAACACAGGCGCACACTATCACACACACATATAACACAGGCGCACACATTCACGCACACATATAACTCAGGCGCACACTATCATGCACACATATAACACAGGCGCACACTATTACACACACATATAACACAGGCGCACACTATCATACACACATATAACATAGGCGCACACTATCATACACACATATAACACAGGCGCACAGTATCACACACACATATAACACAGACGCACCCTATTATGCACATATGCGCACAGACGCACTCTAATACGCACACATGCGCACAGATGCAAACTATTACGCACATATGCGCACAGACACACATTATTATGCACACAGATACACACTATTACGCACACATGCGCACAGATGCACACTATTACGCACACATGCAGACAGATACACACTATTACGCACACATGCGCACAGACGCACTCTATTACGCACATATGCGCACACTATTACGCACATATGCGCACAGACGCACACTATTACACACACATGCGCACACTATTACGCACATATGCGCACACATTATGCACATATGCGCACAGACGCACACTATTACGCACATATGCAAACAGAAACACACTATTACGCACAGACACACACTATTATACATATATACGCACAGTCGCACACACATATACTCACAGACACAGACACACATTATATATATATATATATATATACACACACACAGGCACATATACACATACATACATACACACGCACACAAGGACACTTCTGCATTTTTATACACATTTTTATACTTACCTGCATCCAATGCGGTCCCACCGGCTGGTGTACTGGCTGCTTTCAGTCCTTCTTGGGCCCCTGATGTCTCCCAGGCCTGCAGCCATGAACAGAGGAAGGGACGGTGAGAGGAGGTCAGCGCTGACCAGGCTCTCACTCTGCAGCTGCTCCTCCTCAGTGTGGCTCTCATGTTCTCTACAGTCTTCTTCCCTCCTCCGCGGCCGTTGTCAGTCTGCTATTGGCACTCCTCTATTACTGTCTGCACTAGACAGTACAAGCCAAGAGAAGATCACCTACTGACAGCAGCACAGAGGTGAGGGAACTTACTGCACAGCCGGCGGGCCACAGAAAATGTGGCAGCAGGCCTTGTGTTTGACACCTGTGCTATATGGTTTTTACTCCAAGAGAAGCAGCTTACCGGGAAATGCTCCGCTGTGTCCCACAGAGGCTCAATAGTGCCAGAGGTCGTCGGGCATATGGATGTCCATGGCAAGATGGCGGGGCCTTTGGGCTTTGGATGAAGCAGATTGTAAATGACGTCACTACCATTAAAATCTCTTTTCTTTGCACTGTTTCTTCTTAAGAAGCCCCAATACCACCTACAGTATGAGTAGTATCTCCCATTACATAAAATGAGGAGAAAAAAAAGTTTTGTATTCTCAAGGAAGTGGTACTTCCGGTTTTGAAAGTTGAGTGAAAAAGCTTATCCTCAGTAGTCAGTCCACCTCTCTGTGAGCTCAGTGTTTTATGATATTGCTGTTGTTGTTCAACAGGGAAACCAAGAGTTAGGGCGCCCACCCACTGGCGTTTGCGATTTTCGTGCGTGAAAAACGCAGCGTTTTCGCGGCGTTTTTTTGCGGCGTTTTCGCGGCTTTTCCATTAATTTCCATTGACTTTCATGGGTGCATTAGGAGAAAAATAAGGACACATATGCAACTGACAGTTCCTATGTTAAAAAACGCAACGCAACGCAAAAAAAACGCCAGTGGACAGGAGTACATTCAATTCTAATTACTCTTGAGAAAAAACGCAAAACGCAAAGAAAAAAAAATCACCAGTGGGTGGGCGCCCTAAGGGTGCCCACCCACTGGCGTTTTTTTTCACTGCGAAATTCGCAGGGTTTTTTTTTCTGCAGGGGGTCTATGGGACTTGTAATGTAAAAATCGCGATCGCGCAAAATCGCGATTTACCGCGATATCGCGATTTTGCGCGATCGCGATTTTAGCTTTGCTTGTCCCATAGCCCAAAGACCCCTGCAGGAAAAAAAAAACGCTGCAAATTTCGCAGTAAAAAAACGCTAGTGGGTGGGCACCCTAATAGTGAATACTTTACTGTTAGGGCGCCCACCCACTGGCGTTTGCGATTTTCGTGCGTGAAAAACGCAGCGTTTTCGGCGCGTTTTTGCCGCGTTTTTCGCGGCGTTTTCGCGGCTTTTCCATTAATTTCCATTGACATTCATGGGTGCATTAGGAGAAAAATAAGGACACATATGCAACTGACAGTTCCTATGTTAAAAAGCGCAACGCACCGCAAAAAAAACGCCAGTGGACAGGAGTACATTCAATTCTAATTGCTCTTGAGAAAAAACGCAAAACGCAAAGAAAAAAAAATCGCCAGTGGGTGGGCGCCCTAAGAGGTGTATATTTCTATCAGGTAAAAGGTAGAAGATTTTTTCTGAATATTAATTATAGAAACATTTCTAAATAAATTCTTTACTTTTTTGTCGGGCAGAGGACCTGATGATAGAGAGTTTAGTGGCCGCAAAGCCACTGCTAAACGTATTCAATCATCTAACATGCAGGGATGAGAGAACCTACTATCTAAGTAGTTCTGATCTGGGAAAAGGATTTTGTTCACAAATCCATGCAATATCCTAAAGACTCCTTTTCACAGTAATCTAAAAGGTCTTGGCATTCTACAAGATCAAGATCACATCTCTCCTCTTAAGCGGAGATGCAAGTCCTGGATGAGACATATTCTTCAATATCTTCTCAGGAGGAACAGGATAATTTGAAAAAGTTGTATTTTCCAATGGAGAAAATACATTATTAAAGTCCGTCCAGTCATATGACCATGATGATCCAGGGGAAACTCCAACATCCAGCTCTAGTGGGCCTAGGGCCTTTAAAGTGGATGAAGCCTTAGACAAGGTCATGAAAATATAATGGAAACATCCAGAAAAAGGTCTCGTCTTATCTAAAAAATTGAGAACTAGGTTTACTATACAGAAAGGCCAGTTCTGCACCTGGGGACCTCCGAGGAAAGGATGATATGACAGTAGCTAAGATCTCTTATTGCTCAGTGGTTTCTGCCAAATATGGCTGACGCCTTCTAGATGTGATGGATCACAGAACAGAGAGCTTCCTTAGAAAAGTCTATTCTACGGCATCAGCATAGCACTCTGTATTGGTAGCCTTTAACAAGGTAGCCCATAATTAAGAAGGCTTTTGCTTCAACTTCAAGATCATATTGATGTCAAATTAAATATACAGCTAGATCTATGTCTCTATCAACAGCCACAAGAAGAGTTCTGTGGCTCAGGCCCTGGAATCACATCTAAGAATCATCTATGTGGCTTACCATATGAACCTGGAAGACTATTTGGTTCTGCTCTTGATGATATTATAGAAAACTTCTCAGATAAAAGGCAAATCTCTTCCACATTCAGGGAAAGAGGAAGTAGAAGGAAAAGGTTCCCCTAAAATGTCACAACAGCTGAGATTGTATTTTTGTCATGGCTCAGGTCAAAGAAGTTTCACAAAATCAAGGGGTTAAAAGAAGGATAAGAAATCCGATTTCTCACACCGGATTGGAATATGCTGACAAGAGAAGGGAGCTGATTAGAGATGAGCGAACGCGTTCGTCCGAGCTTGATATTCGTGCGAATATTAGGGTGTTCGGGATGTTCGTTATTCGTGACGAACACCATGCGGTGTTCTGGTTACTTTCACTTCCTTCCCTGAGACGTTAGCGCGCTTTTCTGGCCAATTGAAAGACAGGGAAGGCATTACAACTTCCCCCTGCAACGTTTAAGCCCTATACCACCCCCCTGCTGTGAGTGGCTGGCGAGATCAGGTGTTCGCCTAATATAAAAGTCGGCCCCTCCCGCGGCTCGCCTCAGATGCGGTGTGAGTTAGATGAGGGACAGTGCTGTTTATACCGGAGCTGCTGTAGGGAAAGAATTGGTAGTTAGTGTAGGCTTCAAGACCCCCCAAAGGTCCTTATTAGGGCCACTGATAGCTGTGTGTTGGCTGCTGTTAGCAGTGGGATTTTTTTTTCTTTCTCAAAATCGCCTCTGCAGACCGTTGCACCTGGCATTAGGGACAGAAGTGCTGCATAGGCAGGGAGAGTGTTAGGAGTGAGTGTAGCCTTCAAGAACCTCAACGGTCCTTTCTAGGGCCATATTTATCCGTGTGCAGTACTGTCCAGGCTGCTGTTGGCTGTGCTGCATTTTTTTTGGGCTTCTCAAAATCGCCTCTGCAGAGCATTGCACCCTCCATTGATACTGCAGGGAAAGAATTGTATAGGCAGGGCCACAACACAGTTATTATTCATAGAATATACGCAGTGCTGCCTGTTGGTGGGAAAAAACTGAAAAGAAATCTATTTGTCCAGCCTGTGTCCGTCCTTACGCCTGTGTAGACGTGTGAGCTGCGTGAAAAACATTGCTAAATCATACGCAGCCAGCTACGCTTTACTGCTGGGTTCGCCATTTGCTTTCCTTAATTGGGGAAAAAAATACCTGCTCTCCAAGAGTTATAATAACTCTGCTACCCTCACGTTCTGTGACACATAAGCAGGGACACAGCGCAGTTATTAAACTTCGCAGGTTCATTGAATATACGCAGTGCTGCCTGTTGGTGGGAAAAAACTGAAAACAAATCTATTTGTCCAGCCTGTGTCCGTCCTTACGCCTGTGTAGACGTGTGAGCTGCGTGAAAAACATTGCTAAATCATACGCAGCCAGCTACGCTTTACTGCTGGGTTCGCCATTTGCTTTCCTTAATTGGGAAAAAAAATACCTGCTCTCCAAGAGTTATAATAACTCTGCTACCCTCACGTTCTGTGACACATAAGCAGGGACACAGCGCAGTTATTAAACTTCGCAGGTTCATTGAATATACGCAGTGCTGCCTGTTGGTGGGAAAAAACTGAAAACAAATCTATTTGTCCAGCCTGTGTCCGTCCTTACGCCTGTGGAGACGTGTGAGCTGCGTGAAAAACATTGCTAAATCATACGCAGCCAGCTACGCTTTACTGCTGGGTTCGCCATTTGCTTTCCTTAATTGGGAAAAAAAATACCTGCTCTCCAAGAGTTATAATAACTCTGCTACCCTCACGTTCTGTGACACATAAGCAGGGACACAGCGCAGTTATTAAACTTCGCAGGTTCATTGAATATACGCAGTGCTGCCTGTTGGTGGGAAAAAACTGAAAAGAAATCTATTTGTCCAGCCTGTGTCCGTCCTTACGCCTGTGTAGACGTGTGAGCTGCGTGAAAAACATTGCTAAATCATACGCAGCCAGCTACGCTTTACTGCTGGGTTCGCCATTTGCTTTCCTTAATTGGGGAAAAAAATACCTGCTCTCCAAGAGTTATAATAACTCTGCTACCCTCACGTTCTGTGACACATAAGCAGGGACACAGCGCAGTTATTAAACTTCGCAGGTTCATTGAATATACGCAGTGCTGCCTGTTGGTGGGAAAAAACTGAAAACAAATCTATTTGTCCAGCCTGTGTCCGTCCTTACGCCTGTGTAGACGTGTGAGCTGCGTGAAAAACATTGCTAAATCATACGCAGCCAGCTACGCTTTACTGCTGGGTTCGCCATTTGCTTTCCTTAATTGGGGAAAAAAATACCTGCTCTCCAAGAGTTATAATAACTCTGCTACCCTCACGTTCTGTGACACATAAGCAGGGACACAGCGCAGTTATTAAACTTCGCAGGTTCATTGAATATACGCAGTGCTGCCTGTTGGTGGGAAAAAACTGAAAACAAATCTATTTGTCCAGCCTGTGTCCGTCCTTACGCCTGTGGAGACGTGTGAGCTGCGTGAAAAACATTGCTAAATCATACGCAGCCAGCTACGCTTTACTGCTGGGTTCGCCATTTGCTTTCCTTAATTGGGAAAAAAAATACCTGCTCTCCAAGAGTTATAATAACTCTGCTACCCTCACGTTCTGTGACACATAAGCAGGGACACAGCGCAGTTATTAAACTTCGCAGGTTCATTGAATATACGCAGTGCTGCCTGTTGGTGGGAAAAAACTGAAAACAAATCTATTTGTCCAGCCTGTGTCCGTCCTTACGCCTGTGGAGACGTGTGAGCTGCGTGAAAAACATTGCTAAATCATACGCAGCCAGCTACGCTTTACTGCTGGGTTCGCCATTTGCTTTCCTTAATTGGGAAAAAAAATACCTGCTCTGCCACAGTTAATAACTCTGCTACCCTCACGTTCTGTGACACATAAGCAGGGACACAGCACAGTTATTAAACTTAGATAATTCATTCACTAGAGGCAGTGGGGCCTTTCGTTTTCCAAAAAGGGCAAAAATTATATTTGGCCTGCAGTCTTGCGCCAATTTATTTCCTGCCTGGGAAATCTAATCACTGGTAATACAGCATGCTGAGGGGTAGGGGTAAGCCTAGAGGACGTGGACGTGGACGTGGCCGAGGACGCGGAGGGCCAAGTCAGGGTGTGGGCACAGGCCAAGCTCCTGATCCAGGTGTGTCGCAGCCGACTGCTGCGCGATTAGGAGAGAGGCACGTTTCTGGCGTCCCCACATTCATCGCCCAATTAATGGGTCCACGCGGGAGACGGTTATTAGAAAATGAGCAGTGTGAGCAGGTCCTGTCCTGGATGGCAGAAAGTGCTTCGAGCAACCTATCGTCTACCCGCAGTTCTGCGCCGTCCACTGCTGCCAATCCGAATCCTCTGTCTGCTGCTCCTCCTTCCTCCCAGCCTCCTCACTCCACTACAATAACACCTGCTCAGGAGCGGGAGCACTCCCAGGAACTGTTCTCGGGCCCCTGCTTAGATTGGGCAGCAGCGGTTCCTCTCCCACCAGAGGAGTTTATCGTCACTGATGCCCAACCATTCGAAAGTTCCCGGGGTCCGGGGGAAGAGGCTGGGGACTTCCGCCAACTGTCTCAACAACTTTCTGTGGGTGAGGAGGACGATGACGATCAGACACAGTTGTCTTGCAGTGAGGTAGTAGTAAGGGCAGTAAGTCCCAGGGAGCAGCGCACAGAGGATTCGGAGGAAGAGCAGCAGGACGATGAGGTGACTGACCCCACCTGGTGTGCAACGCTTACTCAGGAGGACAGGTCTTCAGAGGGGGAGTCAAGGGCATCAGCAGGGCAGGTTGCAAGAGGCAGTGCAGTGGCCAGGGGTAGAGGCAGGGCCAGACCGAATAATCCACCAAGTGTTTCCCAAAGCGCCCCCTCGCGCCATGCCACCCTGCGGAGGCCGAGGTGCTCTAAGGTCTGGCAGTTTTTCACAGAGACGCCTGACGACCGACGAACAGTGGTGTGCAACCTTTGTCGCGCAAAGCTCAGCCGGGGAGCCAACACCAACAGCCTCACCACCACCAGCATGCGCAGACATATGATGGCCAAGCACCCCACAAGGTGGGACGAAGGCCGTTCACCGCCTCCGGTTTGCACCCCTGCCTCTCCCCCTGTGCCCCAACCTGCCACTGAGATGCAACCCCCCTCTCAGGACACAGGCACTACCGCCTCATGGCCTGCACCCACACCCTCATCTCCGCTGTCCTCGGCCCCATCCAGCAGTGTAGTTCAGCGCACCGTTCAGCCGTCGCTTGCGCAAGTGTTCGAGCGCAAGCGCAAGTACGCCGCCACGCACCCGCACGCTCAAACGTTAACCGTCCGCATCGCAAAATTCATCAGCCTTGAGATGCTGCCGTATAGGGTTGTGGAAACGGAGTCCTTCAAAAGTATCATGGAGGCGGCGGCCCCGCGCTACTCAGTTCCCAGTCGCCACTACTTTTCCCGATGTGCCGTCCCAGCCCTGCACGACCACGTCTCCCGCAACATTGTGCGCGCCCTCACCAACGCGGTTACTGCCACGGTCCACTTAACTACGGACACGTGGACAAGCACAGGCGGGCAGGGCCACTACATCTCCCTGACGGCACATTGGGTGAATTTAGTGGAGGCTGGGACAGAGTCAGAGCCTGGGACCGCTCACGTCCTACCCACCCCCAGAATTGCGGGCCCCAGCTCGGTGCTGGTATCTGCGGAGGTCTATGCTTCCTCCACTAAAGCACCCTCCTCCTCCTCCTCCTCCTCTGTCTCACAATCAAGATGTGTTAGCAGCAGCATGTCGCCAGCAGTCGGTGTCGCGCGGTGTGGCAGCACAGCGGTGGGCAAGCGTCAGCAGGCCGTGCTGAAACTACTCAGCTTAGGCGATAAGAGGCACACGGCCCACGAACTGCTGCAGGGTCTGACACAGCAGACGGACCGCTGGCTTGCGCCGCTGAGCCTCCAACCGGGCATGGTCGTGTGTGACAACGGCCGTAACCTGGTGGCGGCTCTGCAGCTCGGCAGCCTCACGCACGTGCCATGCCTGGCCCACGTATTTAATTTGGTGGTTCAGCGCTTTCTGAAAAGCTACCCACGCTTGTCAGACCTGCTCGTAAAGGCGCGCCGGCTCTGCGCACATTTCCGCAAGTCCCACACGGACGCTGCCACCCTGCGCACCCTGCAACATCACTTTAAGCTGCCAGTGCACCGACTGCTGTGCGACGTGCCCACACGGTGGAACTCTACGCTCCACATGTTGGCCAGGCTCTATGAACAGCGTAGAGCTATAGTCGAATACCAACTCCAACATGGGCGGCGCAGTGGGAGTCAGCCTCCTCAATTCCTTTCAGAAGAGTGGGCCTGGTTGGCAGACATCTGCCATGTCCTTGGTAATTTTGAGGAGTCTACCCAGGTGGTGAGCGGCGATGCTACAATCATTAGCGTCACCATTCCTCTGCTATGCATCTTGAGAAATTCCCTGCAAACCATAAAGGCAGCTGCTTTGCGCTCGGAAACGGGGGCGGGGGAAGACAGTATGCCGCTGGATAGTCAGGGCACCCTCCTGTCTATTTCTCAGCGCGTACAGGAGGAGGAGGAGGAGCATGAGGAGGATGAGGAGGAGGGGGAAGAGACAGCTTGGCCCGCTGCTGACGGTACACCGGCTGATTGCCTGTCATCCTTTCAGCGTGTATGGCCTGAGGAGGAGGAGGAGGAGGAGGAGGATCCTGAAAGTGATCTTCCTAGTGAAGACAGCCATGTGTTGCGTACAGGTACCCTGGCACACATGGCTGACTTCATGTTAGGATGCCTTTCTCGTGACCCTCGCGTTGCACGCATTCTGGCCACTACGGATTACTGGGTGTACACACTGCTCGATCCACGGTATAAGGAGAACCTGCCCACTCTGATTCCCGAAGAGGAAAGGGGTTCGAGAGTGTTGCTATACCACAGGACCCTTGCGGACAAGCTGATGGTAAAATTCCCAGCCGACAGCGCTAGTGGCAGAAGGCGCAGTTCCGAGGGCCATGTTGCAGGGGATGTGCGTAGATCGAGCAGCATGTACATCCCAGGCAGTGCAACAGTCTTTAAGGGCCTGGCCAGCTTTATGGCTCCCCACCAAGACTGTGTCACCGCTCCCCAGTCACGGCTGAGTCGGCGGGAGCACTGCAAAAGGATGGTGAGGGAGTACGTAGCGGATCGCACGACCATCCTTGGTGACGCCTCTGCCCCCTACAACTACTGGGTGTCGAAGCTGGACACGTGGCCTGAACTAGCCCTGTATGCCCTTGAGGTGCTTGCTTGTCCTGCGGCTAGCGTCTTGTCGGAGAGGGTGTTTAGTGCGGCTGGGGGAATCATCACCGATAAGCGTAGCCGCTTGTCAACCGACAGTGCCGACAGGCTAACACTCATCAAGATGAACAAAGGCTGGATTTCCCCAGACTTCTGTTCTCCACCAGCGGACAGCAGCGATACGTAAGCAATACGTAGGCTGCACCCGCGGATGGAAGCTACGTTCTCTCTCACCATCCAAAACGGGGACATTTCTGCTTCATCAATCTGTGTCTAATATTCCTCCTCCTCCTCCTCCTGCTCCTCCTCCTGAAACCTCACGTAATCACGCTGAACGGGCAATTTTTCTTAGGGCCACAAGGCTCACTCAAATAATTTTTCTGAACAATTTTTCTAAGTTTCAATTAGCTTAAAAGCGTTGGAACTTTAACTTGAACCAATTTTTCGTTACACTGGGCTGCCTCCAGGCCTAGTTACCACTTAAGCCACATTAACCAAAGCGATTCACCTGCCATCTTGATTGGGCATGGCCAATTTTTACTGAGGTACATTAGTACTGTTGGTACACCAATTTTTTGGGGCCCTCACCTACAGTGTAATCATAGTAATTTCTATGTTCTTCGCCTGCACTCATGGTACAGAAAGGTGTGTGGGGTTGGCCTACAGTTTAGCTACATAAATGTCACTTGTGCCTTGGCTATACTAAGGCTACTGAAATGGAACGAAGACTGCGCTCCCGCTATACTGCTGCTTCAGAATTGTTACTGGGGCCTGTCTTGAGTGCTACTATTGCTTACATGGAACGAAGACTGCGCTCCCGCTATACTGCTGCTTCAGAATTGTTACTGGGGCCTGTCTTGAGTGCTACTATTGCTTACATGGAACGAAGACTGCGCTCCCGCTATACTGCTGCTTCAGAATTGTTACTGGGGCCTGTCTTGAGTGCTACTATTGCTTACATGGAACGAAGACTGCGCTCCCGCTATACTGCTGCTTCAGAATTGTTACTGGGGCCTGTCTTGAGTGCTACTATTGCTTACATGGAACGAAGACTGCGCTCCCGCTATACTGCTGCTTCAGAATTGTTACTGGGGCCTGTCTTGAGTGCTACTATTGCTTACATGGAACGGACACGTGGAGAGGACACGTAGTGCCTCAAAAACATCCCCCTCCTCCTCCAACAGGGAAAACATTGTTGGCAAATGCCTTTGCATTGGTTCGTCTGGCGGCAGTCCAAGAATTTCACCTTTACCGACACTACTAGAGAGCCCCCCCACCATCCCCCCGCCACGGCCCACTTAATCCTGGCCACATTCCGAAAACCAACAAAATACAACCGTGGTACTAGGTCCGCAGTCACCACCACATTACCACCAACGCGGTTACTGTTAAGGTGCATATAACCACGGACACGTGGAGAGGACACGTAGTGCCTCAAAAACATCCCCCTCCTCCTCCAACAGGGAAAACATTGTTGGCAAATGCCTTTGCATTGGTTCGTCTGGCGGCAGTCCAAGAATTTCACCTTTACCGACACTACTAGAGAGCCCCCCCACCATCCCCCCACCACGGCCCACTTAATCCTGGCCACATTCCGAAAACCAACAAAATACAACCGTGGTACTAGGTCCGCAGTCACCACCACATTACCACCAACGCGGTTACTGTTAAGGTGCATATAACCACGGACACGTGGAGAGGACACGTAGTGCCTCAAAAACATCCCCCTCCTCCTCCAACAGGGAAAACATTCTTGGCAAATGTCTTTGCATTGCTTCGTCTGGTGGCAGTCCAAGAATTTCACCTTTACCGACACAACGAGAGCCCCCACACCATCCCCCCGCCACGGCCCACTTAATCCTGGCCGCATTCCGAAAACCAACAAAATACAACCGTGGTACTAGGTCCGCAGTCACCACCACATTACCACCAACGCGGTTACTGTTAAGGTGCATATAACCAGTCTGACTGGGGCATGCAGACACCTTGACAGAATGAATAGTGTGTGGCACATAGGTTCCCCATTGCTATGCCCACGTGTGCAGCTCCTGATGGCGGTGGCACAGGATTGTATTTCTCATTGCTTCTGTACAGCATTGTGGGCTATCGCCCCGCCCCTATTAAAGAGGGTCGCTACCTAGCCGTGCCAACCCTGTGCAGTGTGTGCCTGCGGTCCCTCGTCGTGGCAGACGCACTTCTAAATAGACGTGAGGGTGGTGTGGCATGAGGGCAGCTGAAGGCTGCGCAGGGACAGTTTGGTGTGCGCTGTGGGGGGGAGGGGGTGCGGTTGGGCAGCATGTAACTCAGGAGAAGTGGCAGTGGAGTGTCATGCAGGCAGTGATTGTGCTTTGTTGGAGGTAGTGTGGTGCTTAGCAAAGGTATGCCATGCTAATGAGCGCTTTTCAGAAGTAAAAGTTGTTGGGAGGGGGGGGGGGCCCACTCTTGCCGCTATTGTGGCTTAATAGTGGGACCTGTGAACTTAGGATGCAGCCCAACATGTAGCCCCTCGCCTGCCCTATCCGTCACTGTGTCATTCCCATCACTTTCCTGAATTGCCCAGATTTTCACACATGAAAACCTTAGCGAGCATCGGCGAAATACAAAAATGTTCCGGTCGCCCATTGACTTCAATGGGGTTCGTTGTTCGAAACGAACCCTCGAGCATCACGGGAAGTTCGTTACGAATAACGAACACCCGAACATTTTGGTGTTCGCTCATCTCTAGAGCTGATCTCTGTTGGAGGTCTCCCCACCCATTTTTTGCAGTGGGTGTCTGCTATAATGTAGTCCTAACAGCAGCACAACAAATTCCCCCCTGCATAAAAAAGAGAAATACTATAATAAAACAAGAAAAAAAGTATACTGTTTCTTCAAAACTTACACAGAAACAATATGGACACATCAGCCCTATGTACAGGAAGAAATGGAGTCTATTTAATTTAGTATTACAGATATTTTAAAACAGGGTCATCAGAAATCAAACATTTCTTTCCATTTAGAAATGCATTTCCATTTGTATACTATAATCAGTAGCAAATAGTGCAATTTTCCTTTGTAACTTAGCTTTACTTTTAGACTTACTCTACTTTGGAAAGTTGAACAGTCCAATTGCTCAAAGGGAACCTGTCATCACAAATATGTTATGGGGCTCAAAGGTAAGGGAATGGGGAGTCTGAGGTGCTGTGCTTCGTACCGGGCACGCCATTCCATTGCCACGACCCCACAAAGTTTACACGTGCCAGAACTTGACTCTGTGTGTGCATCTCCCATTCATTTCTATGGGAAATGCATATGTAGAAAGTCACACTGTGCGTGGGGAAAGAGCACTCATACGGGGACACGGTAAGTATGATACACACACAGCTCCTCGGAATCCTCGTTCCATCATATTTGAGCCATAGCGTAGTTCTTGGGGCTCAAATATGATGACAGGTTCCGTTTAAACCATAATTTTTTTAATGAGCAGTATTTACAGAAAATGCTTCCCGTTAGTTATAGGATGAGTATAAATTGCATCTACAATCATATGTCCTTTAAAACAAGTAGGTAATTTTAAGAGACATAAAGGTTGATATTAAATGAGATTTTCCTGAAGAGCACTCCATATTACTTAGCACATCTTTTAAGAGATATTTAAGCTTTATAAAGAGCTAAATGTTTATACAGCAATTTGTTAGCATATGGTAATAATGGAAAATGCTACTATTGGCCATCATCCACTTGAACATTCTCATATGCCAAGATGTCAAATTTTGTAAAGGGGATGTACAATTTTTTTGTTTTCAGCTAAATTGCGGACTGGATAGTATTTTATGAAGTCTGCAGTATTTTAACATTTGTCCATACTATAGTCAGGGGCAAAGGAAAGGTTCAAATAAATTCAGTGTGCTATTGGCAATATCTTCTTTTGAAACATAGCTTTATTTTTCAAAGAGGACCTGTCACTGGATTGAATCAGGGTAAGAGGATCTGCAGCCGCTGCTCTGATGACTATACCAGCTTAGCTTACTTTTTTCCCATACTGACCTTCTTTCACCTTGATGGGCTCTTCTTAGGTCTAGCTGTCAGTGCGTTCAACATGTCAAGTGGGCAGTTTCCACAACTTGTTCTCAATGGCTGACAATGGGCTTGATTGACAGTCTGATGTTACCCACTAATAAAGAATGGTGGAAGCCACCCACTTGACACATTGAGTGCATTACAAGCCAGATCTGAAGAGACCCTGCTCAAACAAAGGAAGCGGAGTATAGAAAAAAATGGAATAGAATCAGTGGGGCCATGACTGTAGAGCCATGCAGCCTCCCTTGCTAATTCTATATAGTCACAGGCCCTCTTTAAACTAATCTAGGGAAGTGAATGCAACTTCAGATGGTTAATATTAATATTTATTTGCAGGGTTGGATTATCATTGGAGCTCTAGAAGGTGCAGCTCCAGGCCTCATTCACTTGCTCAGGGGTTCCCATTAAATTTCAGGATCTCCCCGTTCCAGCTTCAGTTGTATCTGCGTTGAGTAGAAAGTGAGATTACAGGTGGTAATGGGTGACCGGAACCCCTGGACTCCGGGAGGTGGTGAGTTCTCCTTCAATGGGAGTGTTCAAACAAAGGCTGGACAAATATCTGTCTGGAATGATTCAGGTAATTCCTGCACTGAGCAGGGGGTTGGACCCGATGACCCTGGAGGTCCCTTCCAACACTACCATTCTAGGATTCTCTGATTCTATGACTCCCTGCCATACTATATGTCCTTGTGCCGTCTGTGTCACTCAGAAAGAGAAAGGACTGCACAGAAGAGACCAGATCTTGTATTTATTGCTGGAGTACAATGGGCTAACATGATCAAGTGACCATTTTTTTAAAATGGCATTTAGTGTGACTTTGGTGAGGATGGTTTCTGCAATCATTTATAGTCAATGTGTGGCTCTGACATTTTTTTTTTAGAGGAACACTGTGATTGTGTGGCACTACTGTATATGTTGAACTGGAGGGCAATATCTGTGGCACAGATTTTTAGGAGGGCCCTAGGTGTTGTATAGATATTTAAAGGGGCACTATTTGTCACACTGTTTTACAGGGGCACTATCTGCAGTGGTGCTATATTCATGGGGCATAGCCTGTAACACCTATATTCTCGAGGCACAGTATATGGCACTATTATATTTAGAGACCAAATATAAAGGCGTAATTATATTTTCAATCACAGAAAAATGGCCGTTACTGACTGACTGAGGAGAGCATATAGATGCATTCTCCTCTCACCATGCAGGTGGCTGACTACCAAAATGGTTGCAAGGGACATGCTCATGCGTATTTTCGCCCACACGTGCTGCTCGTCTGACTGAGCCCAAATACTGTAGTCTGTAGCAAGCAAGACCTCCATGTCTCCCATCAATATCTGCATATTAGGTCATGTCTCTGCACTATACTGACAAGCAATAATGCAAAAAATTCCAAAAAATAATAACACTTTTTCATCGGTTTTTAAGTAAAAAAAATCTATAAAATAGTTCACTATAAGTAAATACATATGATAATGCCGAAATTGTAATACCCCTCAAAATAAAATTAACTTGTTACTTTTACCACACATTAAACAGCAAAAACCTGTGGAAGAACTGTAGTGTTTTTTTTGTATCCACATCCCTAAATATTTTTTTTGCCTAAAAATAAATTAATTGTATGTTCCCCCAAAATACTGCACGTGAAAGCTACAACCCACCTCACAAGGAACAAGCTATGACAGTGGGGAGATAAAGATGGGTCTCTTCATTTTACTAATGTAGGCTTTAGATATAAATGTCAAAAAAAACGAAACAGTTATTATATGTTTGAAGATTATTCTGTTTATTAATACAATAAATATGTTTATCGCACACATTAAAGTGAACATTTCATAAGTTTGAAGTGTAATTTTGTATGTTTAGTTATCCTCATGTAAATAGCTAGTGAGTGCAGGCTAGATTTACATAATTAGAACATTATGTAAATAGTTTGCAAATGAAGCTTGCCTTGCATTTCAATTCCTATTCACTGTATTTCATTACCTGTTCTTTTCTTATATATAGCACTCCTCTCCATGAACCTAGAACAAGAATGTTTTCTGAACGGGATTTACATAATTCATTGCCACATTCCTAAGCTTTTCATTTGTGCTGGAAAATCAGCAACCTGTAGAAGCTTGGTAGCTCTATGACTCACACAAGGAAAAGTATCAATACATTTCCTGTCCAATGGGACAACAGATTTCACCTTCAGAAACAAACAAAAAAAGAAAAAAAAATGTTGCTTGTTTTCAGTGATTAATACTCTTTTAGATGATGAATGGTCTAACAGAATGAAAAATGGGCTTGACCTATATACTAATTATACCAATTGCCATTTTACTTTAAGAAAAAGTCTCCCAAAACTTTTAGAAAGTTTTACACTTGTATAGACTGAGTAAGTGGAGGGAAACTTAAGAGTCAACCCCTTTCAGACTTGAGCAGTAGTTCATCCGAATGCTACATTTCTCTGGCAGCATCCACTGCAATGGCTAATACTTCCACAGCAAAAGCAACAGTTTCCCTGGGATGCCAAAAGTGGGTCCTGTGGTGATCAGTTTAATCACACCTTCTGTATTCTGGTGACCAGGATTGAAAAATCCCTGCCTCCAGAAAGCTCTGCCTCTGATTGGCTGAGCGCTGTGACTAATCAGAGACAGCGCTTAGCCATTCATTGAATGACAGCTGAGCGCTGCCTCTAATTGGTTGCAGAGCTCAGCAAATCAGAGGCAGCGCTTTCTGGAGTCGGGGATTTTTTAATCTCCGGCCACCAGAATACAGAAGAAGACTGCCAGGAATGGGGAGAAGAGCTGGACAGCGCTTCTAGGTGAGTTAACTTTTTTTTCTACAGCTAGGGATGATTTTTAGGGTAGGGCTTATATTTCAAGCCCCCCTGAAAATCATGTGTCACAGTGTTCAGTGATGAAGGGAGCTTTGTGGAGCTGCTGCGCTTCTTTAAGCACAGTTGCTCCAGTGAATGGGCAAAGTTTCATGCACTGCACATATGAAACTTTGCCTGTTCACACATTTTCCGTTCATGCGAGCAGCGGGTTTTCCGCTCATGCAAGCCCTCATTGAGTTAGCAGAGCTTAGCATACTGCTTGAAGGACAGTGGGCATGTGCTATTTTCAGACCCTCATGATTGCTTGTGGACACATCGGCATCCATGCCACGTATTGCATTGGCGTCTAATCATGGCGCCTGTGACTACTTGAGCATTTGATATGTTTGTTTGCAAATGGTAAATGTTGATAGCACCACAAGTTCTAATGTTTGTTTTATGTCATGTAACACTATATTTGTCTGATCTACAATGGGGCAAGTAAAGTTTACTATTATCTAATATCGTAGCTTGATTGTGTTTGTCATCAAGCAGCCTATGGTGTTTATATGCTGCATGTGGTGCTTGAATATGTGGCACTTTTGACATTTTTTAATTGTGTAGGTAGTATCTAGTATGCTGGTGATATTATACTGAGCATGTGCTGCACTTGTATTGTGATCCATGATAGTGGATATGGATATAGCAGATCTCAGTATTGGGCATATACTAGTTATAGAATACCATGGCTACATATGTACATACCAGTGCTCACATTACGCATGCATTAACATCTAGTTATGGCGCCTACAGCCACATGAGCATTTTATATGTTTATTAGAGATGAGCGAACGTACTCGTCCGAGCTTGATATTCGTGCGAATATTAGGGTGTTCGGGATGCTCGTTACTTTTAACGAGCACCACGCGGTGTTCCGGTTACTTTCAGTTTCCTCTCTGAGACGTTAGCGCGCTTTTCTGGCCAATTGAAAGACAGGGAAGGCATTACAACTTCCCCCTGTGACGTTCAAGCCCTATACCACCCCCCTGCTGTGAGTGGCTGGGGCGATCAGATGTCACCTGAGTATAAAAGTCGGCCCCACCCGCGGCTCGCCACACATGCCTTGTGAGTTAGCTGAGGGAAAGTACTATCGTGCTGGTGCTGCTGTAGGGAGAGCGTTAGGAGTTAGTGTAGGCTTCAAGAACCCCAAAGGTCCTTCTTAGGGCCACATCTACCTGTGTGCAGGCTGCTGCTAGCAGTGGTTTTTTTTTTTTCTTTCTCAAAATCGGCAGTGCAGAGCATTGCACCCGGTACTAGGGACAGAAGTGGTGCATAGGCAGGGAGAGTGTTAGGAGTGAGTGTAGCCTTCAAGAACCTCAACGGTCCTTTCTAGGGCCAAATTTAAGCGTGTGCAGTACTGTGCTGGCTGCTGTTAGCAGTGTTGCATTTTTTTTTCTTTCTAAAAATCGTCTGTGCAGAGCATTGCACCCTCCATTGATACTACAGGGACAGAATTGTGTAGGCAGGGCCACAACACAGTTATTGTTCATTGAATATACGCAGTGGGTCCTTCCCTTTGTCAGTACTGTGTCAGTCCTAAGGTCTCTGTGTACGTGTGTGCTGCGTGGAGAACGTACAAAAATCAGACGCAACCAGCTATGGTTTACTGCAGGCTTGCGCCCTTGTCTTTCCTGACTGGCAAATACCTGCTCTGCTAGAGTTAATAACTCTGCTACACTAAAGTTGTGTGTCACTTTTTCAGGGCCACACTACAGTTCTAAAAGTTATTGTTCATTGAATATACGCAGTGGGTCCTTCCCTTTGCAAAAAAGGAAAAGAAATTGTATTTGGCCTGCCTGTGTCAGTCCTAAGGTCTCCGTGTACGTGTGTGCTGCGTGGACAACGTACAAAAATCAGACGCAACCAGCTACGGTTTACTGCAGGCTTGCGCCATTGTCTTTCCTGACTGGCAAATACCTGCTCTGCCAGAGTTAATAACTCTGCTACACTAAAGTTGTGTGACACTTTTTCAGGGCCACACCACAGTTATTAAACGTATTGTTCATTGAATATCCGCAGTGGGGCCCTCCCTTTGCAAAAAAGCGAATTCAATTAATTATATTTGGCCTGCCTGTGTCAGTCCTAAGGTCTCCGTGTACGTGTGTGCTGCGTGGACAACGTACAAAAATCAGACGCAACCAGCTACGGTTTACTGCAGGCTTGCGCCATTGTCTTTCCTGACTGGCAAATACCTGCTCTGCTAGAGTTAATAACTCTGCTACACTAAAGTTGTGTGTCACTTTTTCAGGGCCACACTACAGTTCTAAAAGTTATTGTTCATTGAATATACGCAGTGGGTCCTTCCCTTTGCAAAAAAGGAAAAGAAATTGTATTTGGCCTGCCTGTGTCAGTCCTAAGGTCTCCGTGTACGTGTGTGCTGCGTGGACAACGTACAAAAATCAGACGCAACCAGCTACGGTTTACTGCAGGCTTGCGCCATTGTCTTTCCTGACTGGCAAATACCTGCTCTGCTAGAGTTAATAACTCTGCTACACTAAAGTTGTGTGTCACTTTTTCAGGGCCACACTACAGTTCTAAAAGTTATTGTTCATTGAATATACGCAGTGGGTCCTTCCCTTTGCAAAAAAGGAAAAGAAATTGTATTTGGCCTGCCTGTGTCAGTCCTAAGGTCTCCGTGTACGTGTGTGCCGCGTGGACAACGTACAAAAATCAGACGCAACCAGCTACGGTTTACTGCAGGCTTGCGCCATTGTCTTTCCTGACTGGCAAATACCTGCTCTGCCAGAGTTAATAACTCTGCTACACTAAAGTTGTGTGACACTTTTTCAGGGCCACACCACAGTTATTAAACGTATTGTTCATTGAATATACGCAGTGGGGCCCTCCCTTTGCAAAAAAGCGAATTCAATTAATTATATTTGGCCTGCCTGTGTCAGTCCTAAGGTCTCCGTGTACGTGTGTGCTGCGTGGACAACGTACAAAAATCAGACGCAACCAGCTACGGTTTACTGCAGGCTTGCGCCATTGTCTTTCCTGACTGGCAAATACCTGCTCTGCTAGAGTTAATAACTCTGCTACACTAAAGTTGTGTGTCACTTTTTCAGGGCCACACTACAGTTCTAAAAGTTATTGTTCATTGAATATACGCAGTGGGTCCTTCCCTTTGCAAAAAAGGAAAAGAAATTGTATTTGGCCTGCCTGTGTCAGTCCTAAGGTCTCCGTGTACGTGTGTGCCGCGTGGACAACGTACAAAAATCAGACGCAACCAGCTACGGTTTACTGCAGGCTTGCGCCATTGTCTTTCCTGACTGGCAAATACCTGCTCTGCCAGAGTTAATAACTCTGCTACACTAAAGTTGTGTGACACTTTTTCAGGGCCACACCACAGTTATTAAACGTATTGTTCATTGAATATACGCAGTGGGGCCCTCCCTTTGCAAAAAAGCGAATTCAATTAATTATATTTGGCCTGCCTGTGTCAGTCCTAAGGTCTCCGTGTACGTGTGTGCTGCGTGGACAACGTACAAAAATCAGACGCAACCAGCTACGGTTTACTGCAGGCTTGCGCCATTGTCTTTCCTGACTGGCAAATACCTGCTCTGCTAGAGTTAATAACTCTGCTACACTAAAGTTGTGTGTCACTTTTTCAGGGCCACACTACAGTTCTAAAAGTTATTGTTCATTGAATACACGCAGTGGGTCCTTCCCTTTGCAAAAAAGGAAAAGAAATTGTATTTGGCCTGCCTGTGTCAGTCCTAAGGTCTCCGTGTACGTGTGTGCTGCGTGGACAACGTACAAAAATCAGACGCAACCAGCTACGGTTTACTGCAGGCTTGCGCCATTGTCTTTCCTGACTGGCAAATACCTGCTCTGCTAGAGTTAATAACTCTGCTACACTAAAGTTGTGTGTCACTTTTTCAGGGCCACACTACAGTTCTAAAAGTTATTGTTCATTGAATATACGCAGTGGGTCCTTCCCTTTGCAAAAAAGGAAAAGAAATTGTATTTGGCCTGCCTGTGTCAGTCCTAAGGTCTCCGTGTACGTGTGTGCCGCGTGGACATCGTACGAAAATCAGACGCAACCAGCTACGGTTTACTGCAGGCTTGCGCCATTGTCTTTCCTGACTGGCAAATACCTGCTCTGCCAGAGTTAATAACTCTGCTACACTAAAGTTGTGTGACACTTTTTCAGGGCCACACCACAGTTATTAAACGTATTGTTCATTGAATATACGCAGTGGGGCCCTCCCTTTGCAAAAAAGCGAATTCAATTAATTATATTTGGCCTGCCTGTGTCAGTCCTAAGGTCTCCGTGTACGTGTGTGCTGCGTGGACAACGTACAAAAATCAGACGCAACCAGCTACGGTTGAGTGCAGCCTTGCGCCAATTTCTTTCCTGCCTGGGAAATCAAATCACTGGTAATACAGCATGCTGAGGGGTAGGGGTAGGCCTAGAGGATGTGGACGCGGCCTAGGACGCGGAGGGCCAAGTGAGGGTGTTGGCACAGGCCGAGCCAGTGCGGTGGCCAGGGGTAGAGGCAGGGCCAGACCGAATAATCCACCAACTGTTTCCCAAAGCGCCCCCTCGCGCCATGCCACCCTGCACAGGTCAAGGTGCTCTACGGTGTGGCAGTTTTTCACAGAGACGCCTGACGACCGACGAACAGTGGTGTGCAACCTTTGTCACGCCAAGATCAGCTGGGGAGGCACCACCAACAGCATGCGCAGGCATATGATGGCCAAGCACCCCACAAGGTGGGACGATGCCCGTTCACCGCCTCCGGTTTGCACCACTGCCTCTCCCCCTGTGCCCCAACCTGCCACTGAGATCCAACCCCCCTCTGAGGACACAGGCACTACCGTCTCCTGGCCTGCACCCACACCATCACCTCCGCTGTCCTCGGTCCCATCCAGCAATGGCTCTCAGGGCAGCGTCCAGACGTCGCTAGTGCCACAGTTTGAGCGCAAGCGCAAGTACGACGCCACGCACCCGCACGCTCAAGCGTTAAACGTGCACATTGCAAAATTGATCAGCCTACAGATGCTGCCGTATAGGCTTGTGGAAACGGAGGCTTTCAAAAGCATGATGGCGGCGGCTGCCCCGCGCTACTCGGTTCCCAGTCGCCACTACTTTTCCCGATGTGCCGTCCCAGCCCTGCACGACCACGTCTCCCGCAACATTGTACGCGCCCTCACCAACGCGGTTACTGCCAAGGTCCACTTAACAACGGACACGTGGACAAGCACAGGCGGGCAGGGCCACTATATCTCCCTGACGGCACATTGGGTGAATTTAGTGGAGGCTGGGACAGAGTCAGAGCCTGGGACCGCTCACGTCCTACCCACTCCCAGAATTGCGGGCCACAGCTCGGTGGTGGTATCTGCGGCGGTGTATGCTTCCTCCACTAAAGCACCTTCCTCCTCCTCCTCCTCCAACGCAACCTCTGTCTCGCAATCAAGATGTGTCAGCAGTACGTCGCCAGCAGTCGGTGTCACGCGGCGTGGCAGCACAGCGGTGGGCAAGCGTCAGCAGGCCGTGCTGAAACTACTCAGCTTAGGAGAGAAGAGGCACATGGCCCACGAACTGCTGCAGGGTCTGACAGAGCAGACCGACCGCTGGCTTGCGCCGCTGAGCCTCCAACCGGGCATGGTCGTGTGTGACAACGGCCGTAAGCTGGTGGCGGCTCTGCAGCTCGGCAGCCTCACGCACGTGCCATGCCTGGCCCATGTCTTTAATTTGGTGGTTCAGCTCTTTCTGAAAAGCTACCCCCACTTGTCATACCTGCTCGGAAAGGTGCGCCGGCTCTGCGCACATTTCCGCAAATCCCACACGCACGCTGCCACCCTGCGGACACTGCAACATAGGTTTAATCTGCCAGTGCACCGACTGCTGTGCGACGTGCCCACACAGTGGAACTCTACGCTCCACATGTTGGCCAGACTCTATGAGCAGCGTAGAGCTATAGTGGAATACCAACTCCAACTTGCGCGGCGCAGTGGGAGTCAGCCTCCTCAATTATTTACAGAAGAGTGGCCCTGGTTGGCAGCCATCTGTCAGGTCCTTGGAACATTTGAGGAGTCTACCCAGGTGGTGAGCGGCGATGCTGCAATCATTAGCGTCACCATTCCTCTGCTATGCATCTTGAGAAGTTCCCTGCAAAGCATAAAGGCAGACGCTTTGCGCTCGGAAACAGAGCCGGGGGAAGACAGTATGTCGCTGGATAGTCAGAGCACCCGCCTGTCTATATCTCAGCGCGTTGAGGAGGAGGAGCATGAGGAGGATGAGGAGGAGGGGGAAGAGACAGCTTGGCCCACTGCTGAGGGTACAGATGCTGCTGGGCTGTCATCCTTTCAGCGTGTATGGCCTGAGGAGGAGGAATAGGAGGAGGAGGATGATCCTGAAAGTGATCTTCCTAGTAAGGACAGCCATGTGTTGCGTACAGGTGCTCTGGCACACATGGCGGACTTCATGTTAGGATGCCTTTCTCGTGACCCTCGCGTTACACGCATTCTGGCCACTACAGATTACTGGGTGTACACATTGCTCGACCCACGGTATAAGGAGAACTTTTCCACTCTGATTCCCGAAGAGGAAAGGGGTTCGAGAGTAATGCTATACCACAGGGCGCTGGTGGAAAAACTGATGGTAAACTTCCCATCCGACAGCGCTAGTGGCAGAAGGCGCAGTTCCGAGGGCCAGGTAGCAGGGGAGGCGCAGAGATCAGGCAGCATGTACAGCGCAGGCAGGGGAACATTCTCCAAGGCCTTTGCCAGCATTATGGCTCCCCATCAAGACTGTGTCACCGCTCCCCAGTCAAGGCTGAGTCGGCGGGAGCACTGTAAAAGGATGGTGAGGGAGTACGTAGCCGATCGCATGACCGTCCTCCGTGACGCCTCTGCCCCCTACAACTACTGGGTGTCGAAGCTGGACACGTGGCCTGAACTCGCGCTGTATGCCCTGGAGGTGCTTGCTTGTCCTGCGGCTAGCGTCTTGTCAGAGAGTGTGTTTAGTGTGGCTGGGGGAATCATCACGGATAAGCGTACCCACCTGTCAACCGACAGTGCCGACAGGCTAACACTCATCAAGATGAACAAAGCCTGGATTTCCCCAGACTTCTCTTCTCCACCAGCGGACAGCAGCGATACGTAAGCAATACGTAGGCTGCACCCGCGGATGGAAGCTACGTTCTCTCTCACCATCCAAAACGGGGACATTTCTGCTTCATCAATCTGTGTCTAATATTCCTCCTCCTCCTCCTGCTCCTCCTCCTGAAACCTCACGTAATCACGCTGAACGGGCAATTTTTCTTAGGGCCACAAGGCTCAGTCATATAATTTTTCTAAACAATTTTTATATGTTTTAATGCGCTTAAAAGCGTTGGAACTGTAACTTGAACCAATTTTTCGTTAAACTGGGCTGCCTCCAGGCCTAGTTACCACTTAAGCCACATTAACCAAAGCGATTAATGGGTTTCACCTGCCCTCTTGGTTGGCCATGGCCAATTTTTTGGATGTACATTAGTACTGTTGATACAGCAATTTTTGTGGGCCCTCGCCTACAGTGTAATCAAATGAATTTTTAGCCCACCTGCATTACAGCTGATGTTACATCCGCTGTGTTGGGCAATGCAATGGGATATTTTTATGTACCGCCGGTGGGTTCCAGGGAGCCACCCATGCTGTAGGTGCACACGGAGTTTAACCTACATCTGTCCACTTGTAAAGAACCCCAGTCTGACTGGGGCATGCAGTGTGGGCCGAAGCCCACCTGCATTAAGCACGACATTACTACCTCAGCTGTGTTGGGCAATGCAATGGGATATTTCTATGTACCACCGGTGGCTTCCTGGCACCCACCCATGCTGTGGGTCCACAGGGAATTATAAATGCATCTGTTTCCACTTGTAAAGAACCCCAGTCTGACTGGGGCATGCAGTGTGGGCCGAAACCCACCTGTATTAAGCACGACATTACTACCTCAGCTGTGTTGGGCAATGCAATGGGATATTTCTATGTAGCGCCGGTGGCTTCCTGGCACCCACCCATGCTGTGGGTCCACACAGGGAATTATAAATGCATCTGTTTCCACTTGTAAAGAACCCCAGTCTGACTGGGGCATGCAGTGTGGGCCGAAGCCCACCTGCATTAAACATGACATTACTACCTCAGCTGTGATGGGCACTGCAATGGGATATTTTTATGTACCGCCGGTGGGTTCCAGGGAGCCACCCATGCTGTAGGTGCACACGGAGTTTAACCTACATCTGTCCACTTGTAAAGAACCCCAGTCTGACTGGGGCATGCAGTGTGGGCCGAAGCCCACCTGCATTAAGCACGACATTACTACCTCAGCTGTGTTGGGCAATGCAATGGGATATTTCTATGTACCACCGGTGGCTTCTTGGCACCCACCCATGCTGTGGGTCCACAGGGAATTATAAATGCATCTGTTTCCACTTGTAAAGAACCCCAGTCTGACTGGGGCATGCAGTGTGGGCCGAAGCCCACCTGTATTAAGCACGACATTACTACCTCAGCTGTGTTGGGCAATGCAATGGGATATTTCTATGTACCGCCGGTGGCTTCCTGGCACCCACCCATGCTGTGGGTCCACACAGGGAATTATAAATGTATCTGTTTCCACTTGTAAAGAACCCCAGTCTGACTGGGGCATGCAGTGTGGGCCGAAGCCCACCAGCATTAAACATGACATTACTACCTTAGCTGTGATGGGCACTGCAATGGGATACATTTATGTACAGCCGGTGGGTTCCAGGGAGCCACCCATGCTGTGGGTGCACACGGAATTCCCATTGCGGAGTTGTACCTGCCTGTGACTATTTATAAAAAACCGCGGTCTGACTGGGGCATGCAGACACCTTGACAGAATGAATAGTGTGTGGCACATAGGTTCCCCATTGCTATGCCCACGTGTGCAGCTCCTGATGGCGGTGGCACAGGATTATATTTCTCATTGCTTCTGTACAGCATTGTGGGCTATCGCCCCGCCCCTTTTAAAGAGGGTCGCTGCCTAGCCGTGCCAACCCTCTGCAGTGTGTGCCTGCGGTTCCTCCTCATGGCAGACGCACTTCTAAATTGACATGAGTGTGGCGTGGCATGAGGGCAGCTGAAGGCTGCGCAGGGACACTTTGGTGTGCGCTGTGGGGGGGAGGCGGGGGCGGTTGGGCAGCATGTAAGCCAGGAGAAGTGGCAGTGGAGTGTCATGCAGGCAGTGATTGTGCTTTGTTGGAGGTAGTGTGGTGCTTAGCTAAGGTATGCATTGCTAATGAAGGCTTTTCAGAAGTAAAAGTTTTTGGGAGGGGGGGGGGCCCACTCTTGCCGCTATTGTGGCTTAATAGTGGGACCTGTGAACTTGAGATGCAGCCCAACATGTAGCCCCTCGCCTGCCCTGTCCATTGCTGTGTCGTTCCCATCACTTTCTTGAATTGCCCAGATTTTCACACAAGGAAACCTTAGCGAGCATCGGCGAAATACAAAAATGCTCGGGTCGCCCATTGACTTCAATGGGGTTCGTTATTCGAAACGAACCCTCGAGCATCGCGAAAAGTTCGTTCCGAGTAACGAGCACCCGAGCATTTTGGTGCTCGCTCATCTCTAATGTTTATGCCGGCACAGGTCGATAGTACTACAAATTCTAGTTTTTGCCTTATTTAATATAACCTCATATTAGGGTAAGCAAAAACCTCTGTTATTATTACTATACTTAATTATGGACTTATACTTATCTTAATTTAATTGTTTTTGTCACTAAACATCTCATGATGTCACACATTTATATTGCATATGTACTTTGGGTACACATAACACATATATTATGCAGGCATAACTTCTATGCATACACAGGTAGGTAACCAAACGTCAGATGTTGACTAGAGATGAGCGAATACCAAAATGTTCGGGTGTTCGTTATTCGGAACGAACTTCCCGTGATGCTCGAGGGTTCGTTTCGAACAACGAACCCCATTGAAGTCAATGGGCGACCAGAACATTTTTGTATTTCGCCGATGCTCGCTAAGGTTTTCATGTGTGAAAATCTGGGCAATTCAGGAAAGTGATGGGAATGACACAGTGACGGATAGGGCAGGCGAGGGGCTACATGTTGGGCTGCATCTCAAGTTCACAGGTCCCACTATTAAGCCACAATAGCGGCAAGAGTGGCCCCCCCCCCCCCCAACAACTTTTACTTCTGAAAAGCCCTCATTAGCATGGCATACCTTTGCTAAGCACCACACTACCTCCAACAAAGCACAATCACTGCCTGCATGACACACCACTGACACTTCTCCTGGGTTACATGCTGCCCAACCGCACCCCCTCCCCCCCACAGCGCACACCAAACTGTCCCTGCGCAGCCTTCAGCTGCCCTCATGCCACACCACCCTCATGTCTATTTAGAAGTGCGTCTGCCACGACGAGGGACCGCAGGCACACACTGCACAGGGTTGGCACGGCTAGGTAGCGACCCTCTTTAATAGGGGCGGGGCGATAGCCCACAATGCTGTACAGAAGCAATGAGAAATATAATCCTGTGCCACCGCCATCAGGAGCTGCACACCTGGGCATAGCAATGGGGAACCTATGTGCCACACACTATTCATTCTGTCAAGGTGTCTGCATGCCCCAGTCAGACTGGTAATATGCACCTTAACAGTAACCGCGTTGGTGGTAATGTGGTGGTGACTGCGGACCTAGTAGCACGGTTGTATTTTGTTGGTTTTCGGAATGTGGCCAGGATTAAGTAGGCCTTGGCGGGGGGATGGTGGGGGGGGCTCTCTTGTAGTGTCGGTAAAGGTGAAATTCTTGGACTGCCACCAGACGAACCAATGCAAAGGCATTTGCCAACAATGTTTTCCCTGTTGGAGGAGGAGGGGGATGTTTTTGAGGCACTACATGTCCTCTCCACGTGTCCGTGGTTATATGCACCTTAACAGTAACCGCGTTGGTGGTAATGTGGTGGTGACTGCGGACCTAGTAGCACGGTTGTATTTTGTTGGTTTTCGGAATGTGGCCAGGATTAAGTAGGCCGTGGCGGGGGGATGGTGGGGGGGCTCTCTTGTAGTGTCGGTAAAGGTGAAATTCTTGGACTGCCACCAGACGAACCAATGCAAAGGCATTTGCCAACAATGTTTTCCCTGTTGGAGGAGGAGGGGGATGTTTTTGAGGCACTACGTGTCCTCTCCACGTGTCCGTGGTTATATGCACCTTAACAGTAACCGCGTTGGTGGTAATGTGGTGGTGACTGCGGACCTAGTAGCACGGTTGTATTTTGTTGGTTTTCGGAATGTGGCCAGGATTAAGTAGGCCGTGGCGGGGGGATGGTGGGGGGGCTCTCTTGTAGTGTCGGTAAAGGTGAAATTCTTGGACTGCCACCAGACGAACCAATGCAAAGGCATTTGCCAACAATGTTTTCCCTGTTGGAGGAGGAGGGGGATGTTTTTGAGGCACTACGTGTCCTCTCCACGTGTCCGTGGTTATATGCACCTTAACAGTAACCGCGTTGGTGGTAATGTGGTGGTGACTGCGGACCTAGTAGCACGGTTGTATTTTGTTGGTTTTCGGAATGTGGCCAGGATTAAGTGGGCCGTGGCGGGGGGATGGTGGGGGGGCTCTCTTGTAGTGTCGGTAAAGGTGAAATTCTTGGACTGCCACCAGACGAACCAATGCAAAGGCATTTGCCAACAATGTTTTCCCTGTTGGAGGAGGAGGGGGATGTTTTTGAGGCACTACGTGTCCTCTCCACGTGTCCGTTCCATGTCAGCAATAGTAGCACTCAAGACAGGCCCCAGTAACAATTCTGAAGCAGCAGTATAGCGGGAGCGCAGTCTTCGTTCCATGTAAGCAATAGTAGCACTCAAGACAGGCCCCAGTAACAATTCCGAAGCAGCAGTATAGCGGGAGCGCAGTCTTCGTTCCATGTAAGCAATAGTAGCACTCAAGACAGGCCCCAGTAACAATTCTGAAGCAGCAGTATAGCGGGAGCGCAGTCTTCGTTCCATGTAAGCAATAGTAGCACTCAAGACAGGCCCCAGTAACAATTCTGAAGCAGCAGTATAGCGGGAGCGCAGTCTTCGTTCCATGTAAGCAATAGTAGCACTCAAGACAGGCCCCAGTAACAATTCTGAAGCAGCAGTATAGCGGGAGCGCAGTCTTCGTTCCATGTAAGCAATAGTAGCACTCAAGACAGGCCCCAGTAACAATTCTGAAGCAGCAGTATAGCGGGAGCGCAGTCTTCGTTCCATGTAAGCAATAGTAGCACTCAAGACAGGCCCCAGTAACAATTCTGAAGCAGCAGTATAGCGGGAGCGCAGTCTTCGTTCCATGTAAGCAATAGTAGCACTCAAGACAGGCCCCAGTAACAATTCTGAAGCAGCAGTATAGCGGGAGCGCAGTCTTCGTTCCATGTAAGCAATAGTAGCACTCAAGACAGGCCCCAGTAACAATTCCGAAGCAGCAGTATAGCGGGAGCGCAGTCTTAGTTCCATTTCAGTAGCCTTAGTATAGCCAAGGCACAAGTGACATTTATGTAGCTAAAGTGTAGGCCAACCCCACACACCTTTCTGTACCATGAGTGCAGGCGAAGAACATAGAAATTACTATGATTACACTGTAGGTGAGGGCCCCAAAAAATTGGTGTACCAACAGTACTAATGTACCTCAGTAAAAATTGGCCATGCCCAACCAAGATGGCAGGTGAATCGCTTTGGTTAATGTGGCTTAAGTGGTAACTAGGCCTGGAGGCAGCCCAGTGTAACGAAAAATTGGTTCAAGTTAAAGTTCCAACGCTTTTAAGCTAATTGAAACTTATAAAAATTGTTCTGAAAAATTATTTGAGTGAGCCTTGTGGCCCTAAGAAAAATTGCCCGTTCAGCGTGATTACGTGAGGTTTCAGGAGGAGGAGCAGGAGGAGGAGGAGGAGGAATATTAGACACAGATTGATGAAGCAGAAATGTCCCCGTTTTGGATGGTGAGAGAGAACGTAGCTTCCATCCGTGGGTGCAGCCTACGTATTGCTTACGTATCGCTGCTGTCCGCTGGTGGAGAACAGAAGTCTGGGGAAATCCAGCCTTTGTTCATCTTGATGAGTGTTAGCCTGTCGGCACTGTCGGTTGACAAGCGGCTACGCTTATCTGTGATGATTCCCCCAGCCGCACTAAACACCCTTTTCGACAAGACGCTAGCCGCAGGACAAGCAAGCACCTCAAGGGCATACAGGGCTAGTTCAGGCCACGTGTCCAGCTTCGACACCCAGTAGTTGTAGGGGGCAGAGGCGTCACCAAGGATGGTCGTGCGATCCGCTACGTACTCCCTCACCATCCTTTTACAGTGCTCCCGCCGACTCAGCCGTGACTGGGGAGCGGTGACACAGTCTTGGTGGGGAGCCATAAAGCTGGCCAGGCCCTTAAAGACTGTTGCACTGCCTGGGATGTACATGCTGCTCGATCTACGCACATCCCCTGCTACCTTGCCCTCGGTACTGCGCCTTCTGCCACTAGCGCTGTCGGCTGGGAATTTTACCATCAGCTTGTCCGCAAGGGTCCTGTGGTATAGCAACACTCTCGAACCCCTTTCCTCTTCGGGAATCAGAGTGGGCAGGTTCTCCTTATACCGTGGATCGAGCAGTGTGTACACCCAGTAATCCGTCGTGGCCAGAATGCGTGCAACGCGAGGGTCACGAGAAAGGCATCCTAACATGAAGTCAGCCATGTGTGCCAGGGTACCAGTACGCAACACATGGCTGTCCTCACTAGGAAGATCACTTTCAGGATCCTCCTCCTCCTCCTCCTCAGGCCATACACGCTGAAAGGATGACAGGCAATCAGCCGGTGTACCGTCAGCAGCGGCCCAAGCTGTCTCTTCCCCCTCCTCCTCATCCTCCTCATGCTCCTCCTCCTCCTCCTGTACGCGCTGAGAAATAGACAGGAGGGTGCCCTGACTATCCAGCGGCATACTGTCTTCCACCGCCCCCGTTTCCGAGCGCAAAGCAGCTGCCTTTATGGTTTGCAGGGAATTTCTCAAGATGCATAGCAGAGGAATGGTGACGCTAATGATTGTAGCATCGCCGCTCACCACCTGGGTAGACTCCTCAAAATTACCAAGGACATGGCAGATGTCTGCCAACCAGGCCCACTCTTCTGAAAGGAATTGAGGAGGCTGACTCCCACTGCGCCGCCCATGTTGGAGTTGGTATTCGACTATAGCTCTACGTTGTTCATAGAGCCTGGCCAACATGTGGAGCGTAGAGTTCCACCGTGTGGGCACGTCGCACAGCAGTCGGTGCACTGGCAGCTTAAAGTGATGTTGCAGGGTGCGCAGGGTGGCAGCGTCCGTGTGGGACTTGCGGAAATGTGCGCAGAGCCGGCGCGCCTTTACGAGCAGGTCTGACAAGCGTGGGTAGCTTTTCAGAAACCGCTGAACCACCAAATTAAAGACGTGGGCCAGGCATGGCACGTGCGTGAGGCTGCCAAGCTGCAGAGCCGCCACCAGGTTACGCCCGTTGTCACACACGACCATGCCCGGTTGGAGGCTCAGCGGCGCAAGCCAGCGGTCGGTCTGCTCTGTCAGACCCTGCAGCAGTTCGTGGGCCGTGTGCCTCTTATCGCCTAAGCTGAGTAGTTTCAGCACGGCCTGCTGACGCTTGCCCACCGCTGTGCTGCCACACCGCGCGACACCGACTGCTGGCGACATGCTGCTGCTAACACATCTTGATTGCGAGACAGAGGAGGAGGAGGAGGAGGAGGGTGCTTTAGTGGAGGAAGCATACACCTCTGCAGATACCAGCACCGAGCTGGGGCCCGCAATTCTGGGGGTGGGTAGGACGTGAGCGGTCCCAGGCTCTGACTCTGTCCCAGCCTCCACTAAATTCACCCAATGTGCCGTCAGGGAGATGTAGTGGCCCTGCCCGCCTGTGCTTGTCCACGTGTCCGTTGTTAAGTGGACCGTGGCAGTAACCGCGTTGGTGAGGGCGCGTACAATGTTGCGGGAGACGTGGTCGTGCAGGGCTGGGACGGCACATCGGGAAAAGTAGTGGCGACTGGGAACTGAGTAGCGCGGGGCCGCCGCCTCCATGATACTTTTGAAGGACTCAGTTTCCACAACCCTATACGGCAGCATCTCAAGGCTGATGAATTTTGCTATGCGGACGGTTAACGTTTGAGCGTGCGGGTGCGTGGCGGCGTACTTGCGCTTGCGCTCGAACACTTGCGCAAGCGACGGCTGAACGGTGCGCTGAACTACACTGCTGGATGGGGCCGAGGACAGCGGAGATGAGGGTGTGGGTGCAGGCCATGAGGCGGTAGTGCCTGTGTCCTGAGAGGGGGGTTGCATCTCAGTGGCAGGTTGGGGCACAGGGGGAGAGGCAGGGGTGCAAACCGGAGGCGGTGAACGGCCTTTGTCCCACCTTGTGGGGTGCTTGGCCATCATATGTCTGCGCATGGTGGTGGTGGTGAGGCTGTTGGTGTTGGCTCCCCGGCTGAGCTTTGCGCAACAAAGGTTGCACACCACTGTTCGTCGGTCGTCAGGCGTCTCTGTGAAAAACTGCCAGACCTTAGAGCACCTCGGCCTCTGCAGGGTGGCATGGCGCGAGGGGGCGCTTTGGGAAACACTTGGTGGATTATTCGGTCTGGCCCTGCCTCTACCCCTGGCCCTGGCCACCGCACTGCCTCTTGCAACCTGCCCTGCTGATGCCCTTGACTCCCCCTCTGAAGACCTGTCCTCCTGAGTAAGCGTTGCACACCAGGTGGGGTCAGTCACCTCATCGTCCTGCTGCTCTTCCTCCGAATCCTCTGTGCGCTGCTCCCTTGGACTTACTGCCCTTACTACTACCTCACTGCAAGACAACTGTGTCTGATCGTCATCGTCCTCCTCACCCACAGAAAGTTGTTGAGACAGTTGGCGGAAGTCCCCAGCCTCTTCCCTCGGACCCCGGGAACTTTCGAATGGTTGGGCATCAGTGACGATAAACTCCTCTGGTGGGAGAGGAACCGCTGCTGCCCAATCTAAGCAGGGGCCCGAGAACAGTTCCTGGGAGTGTTCCCGCTCCTGAGCAGGTGTCATTGTAGTGGAGTGAGGAGGCTGGGAGGAAGGAGGAGCAGCAGACAGAGGATTCGGATTTGCAGCAGTGGACGGCGCAGAACTGCGTGTTGACGATAGGTTGCTCGAAGCACTTTCTGCCATCCAGGACAGGACCTGCTCACACTGCTCATTTTCTAATAACCGTCTCCCGCGTGGACCCATTAATTGGGCGATGAATGTGGGGACGCCAGAAACGTGCCTCTCTCCTAATCGCGCAGCAGTCGGCTGCGACACACCGGGATCAGGAGCTCGGCCTGTGCCCACACCCTGACTTGGCCCTCCGCGTCCTCGGCCGCGTCCACGTCCTCTAGGCCTACCCCTACCCCTCAGCATGCTGTATTACCAGTGATTTGATTTCACAGGCAGGAAATAAATTGGCGCAAGACTGCAGGCCAAATATAATTTTTTCCCTTTTTGGAAAACGAAAGGCCCCACTGCCTCTAGTGAATGAATAATCTAAGTTTAATAACTGTGCTGTGTCCTTGCTAATGTGTCACAGAACGTGAGGGTAGCAGAGTTATTATAACTCTGGCAGAGCAGGTATTTTTTTTCCCAATTAAGGAAAGCAAATGGCGAAGCCAGCAGTAAAGCGTAGCTGGGTGCGTATGATTTAGCAATGTTTTTCACGCAGCTCACACGTGTCCACCGCCCGTAAGGACGGACAGAGGCTGGACAAATAGATTTGTTTTCACTTGTTTTTCCACCAAAAGGCAGCACTGCGTATATTCAATGAACATGAGAAGTTTAATAACTGTGCTGTGTCCCTGCTAATGTGTCACAGAACGTGAGGGTAGCAGAGTTATTATAACTCTGGCAGAGCAGGTATTTTTTTTCCCAATTAAGGAAAGCAAATGGCGAAGCCAGCAGTAAAGCGTAGCTGGGTGCGTATGATTTAGCAATGTTTTTCACGCAGCTCACACGTGTCCACCGCCCGTAAGGACGGACAGAGGCTGGACAAATAGATTTGTTTTCACTTGTTTTTCCACCAAAAGGCAGCACTGCGTATATTCAATGAACATGAGAAGTTTAATAACTGTGCTGTGTCCCTGTTAATGTGTCACAGAACATGAGGGTAGCAGAGTTATTATAACTCTGGCAGAGCAGGTATTTTTTTTCCCAATTAAGGAAAGCAAATGGCGAAGCCAGCAGTAAAGCGTAGCTGGGTGCGTATGATTTAGCAATGTTTTTCACGCAGCTCACACGTGTCCACCGCCCGTAAGGACGGACAGAGGCTGGACAAATAGATTTGTTTTCACTTGTTTTTCCACCAAAAGGCAGCACTGCGTATATTCAATGAACATGAGAAGTTTAATAACTGTGCTGTGTCCCTGCTAATGTGTCACAGAACGTGAGGGTAGCAGAGTTATTATAACTCTGGCAGAGCAGGTATTTTTTTTCCCAATTAAGGAAAGCAAATGGCGAAGCCAGCAGTAAAGCGTAGCTGGGTGCGTATGATTTAGCAATGTTTTTCACGCAGCTCACACGTGTCCACCGCCCGTAAGGACGGACAGAGGCTGGACAAATAGATTTGTTTTCACTTGTTTTTCCACCAAAAGGCAGCACTGCGTATATTCAATGAACATGAGAAGTTTAATAACTGTGCTGTGTCCCTGCTAATGTGTCACAGAACGTGAGGGTAGCAGAGTTATTATAACTCTGGCAGAGCAGGTATTTTTTTTCCCAATTAAGGAAAGCAAATGGCGAAGCCAGCAGTAAAGCGTAGCTGGGTGCGTATGATTTAGCAATGTTTTTCACGCAGCTCACACGTGTCCACCGCCCGTAAGGACGGACAGAGGCTGGACAAATAGATTTGTTTTCACTTGTTTTTCCACCAAAAGGCAGCACTGCGTATATTCTATGAATAATAACTGTGTTGTGGCCCTGCCTATACAATTCTTTCCCTGCAGTATCAATGGAGGGTGGAATGCTCTGCAGAGGCGATTTTGAGAAGCCCAAAAAAAATGCAGCACAGCTAACAGCAGCCTGGACAGTACTGCACACGGATAAATATGGCCCTAGAAAGGACCGTTGAGGTTCTTGAAGGCTACACTCACTCCTAACACTCTCCCTGCCTATGCAGCACTTCTGTCCCTAATGCCAGGTGCAACGCTCTGCAGAGCCGATTTTGAGAAAAAAAAAATGCCACTGCTAACAGCAGCCAACACACAGCTATCAGTGGCCCTAATAAGGACCTTTGGGGGGTCTTGAAGCCTACACTAACTACCAATTCTTTCCCTACAGCAGCTCCGGTATAAACAGCACTGTCCCTCATCTAACTCACCAGGCATCTGAGGCGAGCCGCGGGAGGGGACGACTTTTATATTAGGCGAACACCTGATCTCACCAGCCACTCACAGCAGGGGGGTGGTATAGGGCTTAAACGTTGCAGGGGGAAGTTGTAATGCCTTCCCTGTCTTTCAATTGGCCAGAAAAGCGCGCTAACGTCTCAGGGAAGGAAGTGAAAGTAACCAGAACACCGCATGGTGTTCGTTACGAATAACGAACATCCCGAACACCCTAATATTCGCACGAATATCAAGCTCGGACGAACGCGTTCGCTCATCTCTAATGTTGACATATGTTTGGCTATTATTACCATTAAGGCTTGATGTTTTGAAATCGTGTGATCCCTTATTAGTGAGATCAGGTGTGATGTAAGTTTGGTTTTAAATATGTTCTGTTTGAACTTATGTGCTACAACTAAGGGTGCTGTTCACATGGGAAACACGTCAGCAAAGCTGACATGTTTTTTAATGTATTGTGGTCAGTGCCCTAATGTTCCATATTTTTAATATTTTTATAATAAAGGGTGTTTTTTAAATTTCTTGTTCTACCATTAGCCGAGATGAATTTTCTCCTTTGTGCTACTGGCCTACATGCGATTGTTCGAATGCTTCCATGTCTGTCCTTTTGGTACCAAGGTAGTTGGTGAGCTGCAATTTCTTTTGTAATTTTTCTATGGCTTTACTGGGCTCATCATCCATTGCTTAATCTTAACTCTAAAACTAAAAAAGTCGCCATGGCATTAGAGACCGAACTTTACAGGAAGCTTACCGCACCTACATTAGAGCTTAAGACTTTGGAGAAGTTATCTAGTATTTTAATCAAATGAGGAGTATAGGAAAGAGTGTCAAAATTGGGTTTTAGCAATGAGGGTACAGGACTACATTGCATCAATTTAAAAAAATCACAATGAGGATTCTGTATATATAGAAATGACTGTGCGGCATATGCAGACAAATGTGTCATAATTAGAGATGAGCGAACACCAAAATGTTCGGGTGTTTGTTATTCGGAACGAACTTCCCGCGATGCTCGAGGGTTCGTTTCGAACAACGAACCCCATTGAAGTCAATGGGCGACCAGAGCATTTTTGTATTTCGCCGATGCTCGCTAAGGTTTTCATGTGTGAAAATCTGGGCAATTCAAGAAAGTGATGGGAATGACACAGTGACGGATAGGGCAGGCGAGGTGCTACATGGTGGGCTGCATCTCAAGTTCACAGGTCCCACTATTAAGCCACAATAGCGGCAAGAGTGCCCCCCCCCACTGTCAGCATAAAGATCGTCCTCCTCTGGCACAGCTGTAACAGCTGTAGCAGAGAAGAATGATGTTTGCCCATTGAATTCAATGGAGCGGCAATACAGCATGTTCCACTGAATGCAATGGGCTGCCCGCGATCGCAGGATGAATGGTCGGAAAGGGGTTAAATATATAACCCCTTTCCTGCAATTCATCCAGAAATGTGTTACACTAAAAATATATACCGGCGTATAAGGCGACCGGGCGTATAAGACGACCCCCCAACTGTCACCTTATACACCGGCAATACAGTGGAGCAAAGAATAAAAAGCATTACTTACGTTTTTAGATGATCTGCGGCGCTCCTGCAGGCTGTCACTCCCTCCTGGTCCACGGCAGAGTATTGCTTTCTCTATGAAAGGCTTTAAATCCCTGCCTCCAGAAAGACACGTGCCTTCAGCCAATCACAGCCAATGACAATGATGTCATTGAATGGCTGTGATTGGCTGTGTTTCTGGAGGCGGGGATTTCAAGCCTTGAAATCCCCGCCTCCAGAAACACAGCCAATCACAGCCATTCAATGACATCATTGTCATTGGCTGTGATTGGCTGAAGGCACGTGTCTTTCTGGAGGCAGGGATTTAAAGTCTTTCGTGGAGAAAGCAATACTCTGCCGTGGACCAGGAGGGAGTGACAGCCTGCAGGAGCGCCGCAGATCATCTAAAAACGTAAGTAATGCTTTTTATTCTTTGCTCCACTGTATTACCGGCGTATAAGGTGACAGCTGGGGGGTCGTCTTATACGCCCCGTCGCCTTATACGCCGGTATATATTTTTAGTGTAACACATTTCTGGATGAATTGCAGGAAAGGGGTTATATATTTAACCCCTTTCCGACCATTCATCCTGCGATCGCGGGCAGCCCATTGCATTCAGTGGAACATGCTGTATTGCCGCTCCATTGAATTCAATGGGCAAACATCGTTCTTCTCTGCTACAGCTGTTACAGCTGTGCCAGAGAAGAAGGATTTGTCTTCTATATGTTCTCAATGGGGTCAGCGCTGCTGCCGCTGGCCCCATTGAGCGCATATAGAATGCATCCATAGCGAACCGCGGGAGGGGCAGACTTTCATATCAGGCGGACACCTGATCTCCCCAGCCACTCACAGCAGGGGGGTGGTATAGGGCTTAAACGTTGCAGGGGGAAGTTGTAATGCCTTCCCTGTCTTTATATTGGCCAAAAAAAAGCGCTAACGTCTCAGGGAAGAAAGTTTAAGTAACCCGGACACCGCATGGTGTTCGTTACGGATAACGAACATACCGAACACCCTAATATTCGCACGAATATCAAGCTCGGAAGAACACGTTCGCTCATCTCTAGTCATAATGTATGAAGAATATGTTACATAAACACTGTTTATTGCAGCTTATGCAAGTATACACAGTACACCAATTATTAAAAGTGACTTTTAATAAGACAAATTTTCACTTTATCAACTGTTTTGTATTTTCAATATACCCATGCATTTTCATAATCTTATAAAATGCTCCACTATCATTTGAAATTATCCAGACAGAACAGGCAGAGGGGCAGAGTAAACAATTTAGGCAGGTTTTCTGCTGTAAATACATTACAAAACATAAAATTGAACTGAATGCCTTATTTATGAAGACCTGGTACCAAGTTTTCTGACACTTACAAATGTGTTGGAACAGTGGGAGGGCTTCAGAACTGCACCAAATACAACTCATTTATTAAGGATTTGCAACTCTCCTCTAACCTGCCATCATTTTCCCTCTATGACAACTTAACAATGCATTTTTTGTCGATTAACATATATGGAATAAGTTGTGCTAAGATATATGCAAAATCTGCTGATAGAATATGCAGAAAATATATAAAAGAAATGTACTTAGTATTGTACGTAATAGTGACATGAATTTACATTCCAAAGTGCATAACCTTATTTTATTAGTGTTAAATAGAGATGAGCGAACGTACTCGGATAGGCACTACTCGTCCGAGTAATGTGCCTTATCCGAGTACCGCTGTACTCGTGCTGAAAGATTCGGGACGCGCTGCGGAGCGGGGAGCTGCAGGGGAGAGCGGGGAGGAACGGAGGGGAGATCTTTCTCTCCTTCTCTCCCGGCCGCTCTGCCCCGCTCCCCGCTCCGACTCACCTGTCAGCAGCGGAGCGCCCCGAATCTTTGAGCACGAGTACAGCGGTACTCGGATAAGGCACATTACTCGGACGAGTAGTGCCTATCCGAGTACGTTCGCTCATCTCTAGTGTTAAACTTTATTTGGTTCTTCTCTATCAGAGCCTACAACTTATCCAAATCTATAATATAATACTGGCCTCTTCTGAGTTAATTACTTTTTATGGTTTATTATCTTCAGCAAAAATTTATTTTATTTACTCAGTACGTATTCTACAGAATCATTAATAAATGTATTAGGGTCCTAATATTGGCTCCACTAGTAGTGGTGATTAATTTTTAATGTGTTCCAGTAATGATAACAGTTTATATTCTATCCCTGAACCAGTAATTTACCCAATTATATGCATTACCACCCTTCTCCCTTCACCCTTCCCCATCCATTTTGCTGCTTCCAGGAGTGCTGGGTTTTTCTTAGTAGATACTAGGTCAGACCATAGACTTTGATGGGCCTACACGTGAGTTTCCCAAGATTAAACAAATACAGGTAACGAGAGCAGAATAGAAACTCCTTCCGTGTAATGATTTGATTTCAGTCAATTGCACATTTATGACATTTCCTATTGATGTTCTTTACATTTTTAAATCTAAATAATAAGGCCCATATGACATCTGCAGACCGAAGACCAGAAAAAAAAGTTTGGTAAGATGAAATTGTAGCATACCATTCTGTATGCCTATTCTTAATGAGTTTGGCCAACTTCTATATAGTCGTGTCAGAAAAGTGGGTAATGGGGACATTGACAACTTACTAATCCAGTTCTTCAGAAGTACTTTGGAATTTTCTCTTTTTAAGGCCATGCCTCTGTTGCTTCTACTTTGACAGTCTTGCTATTCCATCCTGCAAATAGCCACTGATTGGAGGGGCATGTGGCATGATCCCATACATCAGTGACTCCCATCAAGAGTCATGGCATCTTTGTCACTTTCCTTCGTGGACACAGATCCTGGATAAGTAAAGACATGGCACAGGCACAGTGGGAATTGCTAATGTTCGGGATCCAACTCTCCTCCATTAGTGGCATTTGCAGAATGGAGTGGCAGTACTGTCAAGGAAGAAGGTGACAGAG
The DNA here is from genome assembly GCF_035609145.1 of Eleutherodactylus coqui. Classification (NCBI taxonomy): domain Eukaryota; kingdom Metazoa; phylum Chordata; class Amphibia; order Anura; family Eleutherodactylidae; genus Eleutherodactylus; species Eleutherodactylus coqui. The sequence continues at coordinate 125,195,710 of NC_089843.1, read as the reverse complement.
CGTGGCATTAGAAAGAGAAAATGTAGCAGTATTTCTGAAAACTGTACTGTATATTGGTGAGTTATCAAGTGTCGTCATTACCCACTGCCCTCTCCTGACCATATATAAGGTGGTCAACCCCTTTGAAAGATGTACTATATTAACACCTTTCTACTAATATCATCTGTCACAGATGGGAGTGGGGAGACCCAACAGATCCCGCCTCTATCACCAATTTGTCACAGACCAACTATTCTAAGCACTCTCACTGTTACGAACTCTGATCACAGCCTTGATCGATCACTCTAGTAGGAATTGCAAGCTCAGAGTCATTATAATACAAGCTGATTTGTACCCATCTTTCCCAAGCTTCTGCATGCATGCAAAACAAAAGTTCAAATCACAACCTGTTTGGGTCTAATGGCTCCCGCACTCTACAATGCCCAAACACACACTCACTGCCAATACCAGTTGTTAAAGGTAGGCTGGAACTCACGCTATGAATTATTAACACAATCTTCAGAGTTCTGGTTCATTTTAAAACAGAGACGTTTTAACTTATAAGTTGCATTTATTCTAAAAAAGTCTAGCAGTGCAGATATATATACATATATATACACACACAAAGGATATACAAAAAGGTTGTTACATGGGAGCATAAGGGTATACAGGCATACACACACAAAGTATTTTAAAATAAACAGGAAGAAAATAAAAGAAAGATACCAGATTTGGGATATCCGGACCAAAGTTCTAATTCATGCAGAGTCCCTGAAGCAAATGGGAACAGCCTTGTGCCATGGTGTATCTCTGAAGTCTAACACATGGGTGGGGGAGCCCCTCTGCTTTAAGGTTTCCTCTGACCACAGCTCCTCAGACCTTATTTCGACATCACCGAGTGCTGTGTTGAATGTATGCGTAGCCCACTTCGATGGAAACCCAATTTAATTTTTTGGCCATATTTCCACAGGAAATCTTCCGATTGGGAATATATGCCTGGCATATTTCCGGTTATGATTTTATCTACTCAGCGATACCAAATATGATACAGAAATTATTATCAGGTACACCATTTGGGGATGTTATGGGCTCCACACCCCAATGAGTTTAGGTGTGTTTTGTTCAGGTGGCCCACCCCCTTTCTGAAAACATAACTCATATTGGGCTAGGACCTTCACACAACTAATAATCTTTATTAAAAGATCTTTCCTTAATTTGCATCCCAGCTCCACAATGTCCTCCAGAAAGAAAGGGGTTTATTTACATCAAAGCTCTGGTCCAGGGGAATTGTGGTGTCCAAGAAGCGTGCCCACAGCTGAGGAGATGGTGGGGTAGATAACGATTTCTGTCATGGTGGCTCTACCATCTCCTCACCAGGCGGTTGCTCGGGACCAGTCCAAGTCACTGCTGTGGGAGGTCAGAGGGGAAAAGTAATCAGGAGTTACCTTAAAGTTCTTTGCCACTCGTGATGCCACCATTCCATCCTCTGCGGTGAATCTTGGTGAAGTAAATACGGTAACAGTCCACACACAGGGGAACTTTCTGGACAAACCAGGAATGGTTGGTAGTGTCTGTTTACTGTAACTTCAGCAAATTTCAATTTACAACAGTAGTTTGGCACAAGTACTACAAGTCAAGGGGGTGTGATAGGGAGGAGTCTCAGGGTAATCCAGAGAATCCACAGTCCTCGTTATCTGTGTAATCCTACTCCCGGTGGCTCTCTCTCTCCTACTCTTTACCGGTCAACACTCACGCTTCTTGTGTCTTTCTTCTGGCCAAGAAACAGCCCTTCTCTCACTCAGCATTCAGTGATAGCACTGGCATATCCTGGGTAGACTGCTCCCAGGCCAAGCAGAAGAGAATTGCTCAGCCTCTTCCATTCTGTACACACACAGACCAACCCATGTCTGTGGGGTTCACTTACTGGCAGACTAGACTCTATTAGATTGCAGACTGACTTACATAGACTAACTTTCACAGCCTCTCTAGCATATGCTAACTTAGATCCACTTGCAAACACATATATAAGACATAGTCACATGACATACAACATGATACATTTTCCAGACATAACCCAGACATTAACCCATTCAGTGCTGCAGAGGTGCAATACACATAACTCTGATGCATTCCACAATTAAAACACTGACAGGGCAATGGCACTCGACAGACATATAATATTATGGAGGGGGCCCACTAATTCTGGGCCACTACAGAATGTCAGACAATGGCCTTTCTAAATGTGAATATCAACAGGCAGGAGTGATGAAATAGCTGGAAGGTTGACTGAAAACTACCAATGCACTCTAACTACACATAAAATAGATGACACACGCAAAATGGCTGACGGCCAACCAGTCTCTATATCACAACATCTGCATTCTCTCTTCAGCAGCATGAAACCCCATGAATATACTTTTCTTGAACATTATTTTTTTGTAGCTCCAGCACCACTTTTTTCGACATGTGCAACACTTTTAAATTGTGTTGACGTCTCATTAAAAAAGGTGGCAGAAAAGAATGGCAGGTGTTTAGGAGCATGTGCCATTTTCCTATGTCTGTCTAATCAAAGAGTGTGACTGCCAAAATGAAACGATAGGGACATTTTGGACTGTGCTGTACGGTGTATGGGAGATTTAAATTGACAAAGCAAACGCTGTAAAATTTATTTCTGAGACTCCGTAGATTGAATGCTAGGCTGGATGAAAATAACATGCAAAAAGATCCGAAAATGAAAGAAGGGAGTGTCCAGACAGGATTATGAGGCTGACAGCTGCCTATCTGAAAATACATTTCCCACCTCCTTCGGTGTCATTCCAGAGTTTAGGTTTGCACTGTATAGCTAAACTGAGCCATCGTTACTGTACTGGTAACAACAGGCGTAATCATCAAGTATCTGGAACTATTTAGTGTTTGTATGTAACTTTAGATTGTGTTCTTTACAGTACTATTTTTTGGAGGACGCAGAAGGTGATGGGCATATAAATCATCTGGGAATTGCATAGCTGAATTCTTACTGTGCACATAGTTCTCAAAGCTTTTAGGTAACCTATAATTAATACATGAATAATAAAAAAAACAACATAGAGGAAAAAATACAAACAGCAGCAAACTGGTGATTAGGTCAATTATATTTTTACAGTATAAGGCGGTACTTTTTCCTAAGGCGAACAACGTGCAAAAGTAGTTTTCTTTCCCAGCAACATTTTAAAAAACCCCGTTCAGGTTCTGTAAATTCATTACACTCCTGTCTTTGCGCCCATCAGATCATGCTTTATGCCTGTGGATAATCAATCCCATTATTTTGCTTGTCATGTTCAATAATTATTAGATGTAAATGTCAGGAGGTCACATAAAAGTAAATAATATATTATAGCGGAATGAAAAACCTGAAAGTGATCAATGTAGTGTAGGAAGAAAAGAAAAAAAAGGAAATAGCCAAGTCTGTTTTCATTTTCTTTTAAGAGAACCTGTCACCTTCTATTTTTTATGTTAGTCAGTTTATTACAGAAGCTACATTTTTTTCTGTTTTCTTGCTACAAACATGCATTGATGCCTTTATTTTGAATAAAGTTCCAGTTCTTTTCAAGTGCACTCCAATTCAGTATAGACATGGACGTCTTGTTTATAGAGTGTGTTCACACGTTACGGATTTGATGCAGATTTTGATTTGGATCTGTAGCAGCTTTCACGTTTTCAATTGAATTCAAATTGAAGGAATGAAATCTGCTGCAGCAAAATCTGCAGTAGATCAATGCCGTGTGAATGCACTCTTAGGCCTCATTCACACGAGCGTGTTTATGTGCGTACATACGTGCACACAAAACCATGTGTCTATTTAGAACCATTGGTTCCCTATGCTGTGTTCACATGTCTGTGTTTTACAGGCATGCAAACGCATGTTCCTGCAAAACATAGGACATGTGTGCAACCATAGGTCCATGCTGCGTGTCAATATTCCCCCGCGGAGAGTCCCCTTACCACTGAACACTTGAACGGCACTGTCACTGTGCTCAATGACAACAGGACTCCCCGCGGGTAGTAAAGAATTCCCTGTCACAGCTGTGACAGCTGTGGCAGAGGATCGCGATGTTCTACCATTACCTTCAATAGGCTGCTGGCAACCCCTGCAGTGATTTTTGGGGAAGGTCTTTAAATAAAATACCCACCTGCTGAAAGGGCTATATTTGATTGGCTGAGTGCTCAACCAATCACAGGCAGCGCTCAGCCATTCATTGAATGACAGCTGAGCGCTGTCTGTGATTGGTCACAGTGCTCTGCCAACCATAGGCAGCGCTCGGCCATTCATTTAATTTGATGAATGGCCGAACGCTGCTCTGATTGGCTGAGTGCTCAGCCAATCAGATTTTAAATCCCCGCCTGCTGAAAGAACTTCACTGCTGGGGACCCAAGCGGCTAAACACGCCTGAGCCTGAGAGCAGCAGAGAGGTGAGTATATGTTTTTTTTAATTTTATACACAAACCAGGGATGATTTTCAGGGAAGGGCTTATATTTAAAGCCCCTCCCTGAAAATCACTGCAGAGGTTGCTGGCAGCCCATTGCTTTCAATGGGCATGGGCCTGTGTTCACGTGTTTTTGCATGTACGTAGGCAAGTATTTTTGTGTGCACCTATGTATGCACATAAACATGCTCTTGTGAACAAGGCCTTAGGCCTCTGTCAGATGAGCGTTTTTCTGCACTTATATGTGCAAAAAAATTGCAACTATTAGAACCATTGGTTTCTTACACAGTGCTCACATGTCCATTTTTTAGAGGCACAAAATACTCGCACCTGCAAAAGATAGGACATGCATGCCTATAATGCGTATTGGTAAGGTCCGTCCTGTGCATAAAGACATCATGGGATGTACCATTAATCCCCCAGGGAGTCACCTCATCACTAAACACTGTTACAGCACTGTTACAGTGTTCAGTGATGATGGGACTCCCCGCAGGGATGAAAGAATTCCCTGCTACACATTCATTGAATGACAACTGAGTGCTGCCTCTGATTGGTCATCGCGCTCAGCCACCAGAATTCAGATGAAGACTGCTGGGGATTGGAAGAAGAGCCAGACAGCGCTTCTAGGTGAGTTAATTGTCACAGTACTGTCACAGTGTTCAGTGATGATGGGACCTTTGTGGAGCAGCTGCACTTCTACAAGCGCAGCTGCTCCAGTAGCACAGAGCTTCGGTCATGTGCATTTTGCACATCCATGGAGCGCATTTTTATTGCGCACATTGGTGCGCAAAAAAAAACGTACATCTGACCGAGGCCTTAAAGAGTTGTGGGAATGCAAAGAGAAGGCTTTATGTAAAGGCTGCTGGTCAGGTGTCTTGAGTCTGAGGGCCTTAACACATATACGTGTTTTTCTCCCCTTATACAGCTGTGATAATCATGGCCGTGATGAAGTATGTGTGGGTCATACGTCTCTTGTCCACAAAGGAGGGGGTGAGAATCTTGAGCAGCTAGTAAAAGTTTTTTGTTTCCTCAAATTTGATGAGACATTGCAGGCAGGATCAGATTAATAATGAATTTGCTTAAAGAATATCACATTTCAAATATTAATAGGTGTTTGTAGATTATTCTGCCCTAATGTAACTCATGTCTCTGTTATTGGCGCTAACATTTTACAGGCCTTATCTGTATCCATCAAATTCTTACCAGATGTTGCTACTACTTTGAACCTGGCTACTCTTCTTCCAATTGAGTACCCTGGTTCAAAAGGGGGGAGGAGGAGGAATAGGTTATCTAGGTATTACAGATCAGCTATTTTTTTTTTTTTTGCAACAAGATTCTGAATTATTTGAAATAGAACATCAGCATGATTGTCTAGCATTGATGCAACAATAAAATGTAAGTTTTAAAAAGGTTACTGAAACCCCTTGTTAACAATGCATATTTTGAGCCTTTTGTAGATGGTCCCAGGGTGAAGATTGGCGACTCCACACCGGATATGCAGTGGTCACACAACAAGATGTCCTAAAAGCAGAAGCTCTGCCTCCGCATGTCTCAGCACAAGAAGCGGAACTAAAGGCCCTCACTGAGAGTGGCAGAAGGTAAGACGGCAAGCATTTACACTGATTCCCGGTATGCATTTGGCATAGCTCATGATTACGGCCCAATATGGAAGGCCAGACAATTTTTTACCTCAACAGGACAGCCAATTAAGAATGGTGCAGCGGTGCAGAGTCTCATTGAGACCCTACTTCTACCTGACAAAGTGGAGAGCTCACACCAATTTTTAGTCTGGAGAAGCAAGAGGCAACACCCTCACAGACCACACAGCAAAGGCAGCGGCCCTCAAGCCGTGGAAGAAAAGAAGAAAAGAAGACATTGACAAAATTTTGGACATTAAAAAAACTTTGGACTTTGATATGCTAAGGACTTTACAGTTACAAGCCAGCAAGGAAGAAAACGAAAAAATGGATTAAAAATGGGAGCAGCAGAAACAGGACGGCGTAGGGCGAACAGTCAACAGAACTTGCCTACCACGGTCCCTGTGCCCCATGATGGCCCAGCTGATTCCCCGAAAGACGCACCTATCAAAGCAGCAATGATGTCGGCACTTGAACGAGGACAGGTGGCTCCTGGGTTCGCTGTAGGTGCTGCATCATTTGTCCAATTTTGCATGATCTATGCCGTAGGCAACAGGGCAGATGTAAATTTGCCACATAACACTTGCCGGGGCCACTCTACCCATTTAAGGGATTGCAAATTGACTACATTCAGCTCCCACTTGTTGGGAAGTATGAATATGTGCTTGTTGTTGTTGATGTCTTTTCAGGTTGGAGACCTACTTTGTTACCAAAGTAAATAAGCAGGTAACCACACAGAAGCTCATGAATGAGGTAATCTGCAGATACGGGGTACCAGAAGTGATTGAGTCAAACAAAGGACACACTTCACAGGTGAAATAATACAATACATCATGTCTGCTCTGGGTGTATCCCAGGCCTTTCACACACTCTACCATCCACAAAGTAGGGGGAAAAGTAGAAAGCGTGAACAGTACCCTAAAATTTAAGATACAAAAGGCAATGGAGGAAACGGGCAAATCTTGAATTGAGTGCCTTCCATTAGTTTTTCCTCAGGAGGGTACATACCACAGTAGCTGAGTTTGGGGAATGATTCTCTTGTTAATTTTGTCATAGGCCTCTCCAAAGAAATTGTCAATAACGCATTCGGCAGTCTCTGCTTCTCTTTCAGGTCCTACAGACGAGTGTCACAATCTGAAATCAGGTGACACGGTCTATGTGAAAAGGTTTGAGAGAGAAACTCGGTTTGAAGGTCCCTACCAGATGTTGCTCACTACCCCAACTGCATTCAAGCTCGAAGGAAAGCCCACTTGGATCCACACCTCGCACTGCAAAAAGGCCCTGGGTCCCGAAGCACAGAACTCATGATCCTGCATATCCTTTGCATGCCGATAATAAAACAGAGCAATGTACCCCACTATGGATCTGTCTCAGCAGAAGCAGGGGTGACCACTCTAGTTTCCCAGCCATTAGAATAGAATAGCATGTGTATTGTAGATCCCTTCTGTGTCTATTAGGTCTTCGCGTTTAGTTAGTTAGGATTAGTTGTCGGGGAAGGGATTAGCCCTTGAACAGTTGACCAACAATGATAGTTAGGGCATAGATCATAAGCTAGAAATAGGGAAAGCAAACCTTACCCGTCCTGTAGAAGTTATAAAAGTATTGTTTATTTTGAGACAGTTTCTAGGGGTAATTGATGAAGTACGTGTGCATTAAAATAAAGAATCTGCCTCAAAATGGACGCTAAATACAAAATGGAGCATTATAAAATGAGAATAGACTTGTGTGTAGTAGAACAATAATTCAAAGCAGAGATAAGCTCAGTGCAGGAGGTACGCTACAGTGTCTAATGATTTGTTTCTGTTTTTCCGAGAAACCATATCTGGATCCCTGATGTGCAGCTGTTATCAGTAAAAGCTCCCCCACGCCTCCAGGTTTGGACAAAGGAACTGACTGTGCTGACAAGACACTACGACCGTCTAAATCACAAGGGAAGAACCAGACCACGCCGGATAAACAGATATTTGAAGGACGTTTCATAGACTCTCACGCTATGCGATTGCCGAACAATGCATAATTCATAATCTCTACCTAATCCAATGAGATGTTTGCTGTGACTAACAAGACATTCCTTTCCTGTATAGAAAGCAATAAAGGGTAATAAATGCTCAGTACGTGCCGCCTCCTTACAGAGTAAACCACTTGTTACCTGCCGTGGCTCTTCTCTACGTATCTGAGGAAACTGATAACTGTCTCAGTGTTTAGTTCTTGGTTTCCGGGGTGCACCCTGATACGGGGCTAATTTGGATCTCTTGACCTGAAAGGTTATGTGACCAGGAGCGGTCCTTAACAGCCGTATAAGGGGACAAAATGAAACCACTGATTTCAATAGTTCAGTGGTTTAGTTTTCACTGCTGGAATTTCTAAGCTGTGAATACTACAGCCGAGAAAAGATAGGACTTGCCCTATCTTCCCCGCATGTAGTGAATACATCGTGCGAGGAAGATTGGGCAGCCGCTATCTTCTCGCCTCTTTTTTTAAACTCCTGCGCTCAGGCGCAGAGTTGGAACTGCTGGCAAAAAATAATTGTTGTGCTAGTAGTACTTTAAATTGTCACCTTCTAACTTATTTCCCCGTCTATTTAAACCAGTGTAAAATATTCTAGGTAAGGTAGATTTGAAGTTGGGTCAGCTGGCGTGAACCCCCTCAGCAATAGGTCCCTTGGATGACGAGGGCATCGGCATACCTCCCCTTTCACTGCGTATCGGTGACTCCAATACTTCCAAATGGGGATCTGACCAAATCCGGTCTACATGGGGCCAGGTCAGGAATAGGGTCTGGCTGTAGGGGGCACACTGCCATGTATGTGGAAAGGATTCATACTCCGGGTTATATTAGAATAGTAATTTTTTTCAACAGTTCACAACTTTGCCTTACTCCACAGCTTGGGTGAAGTGGTATGCACAGAAAAGTAAAAACTTGGGCATGGTAAGGAGGTTTCAATCAAAGTCCGTTTAACCGAGGTTGCTGTAGTTGAGACAACTTCCTTTTCTCACTGTTCACAGCTCATTAAGCCTACTTTCCACACATGTTTTAACGCGCTGCTACTGTGAGTAACTCCTTCTCACCACTCCTTGGGTTACCACATGTTTTTCGCTTAGCACATGAACCCAAAAATTACAGATGCTTCCGTTTCTGGAACTTTTGCCTCCTAGCCCCTAGTTAAAGTCACAAAAATATAGTTTTAACTTTCAACTCACTTATACTGTAATAAAACAGAGAACGCCCCTTACACCTTTACTAAAATTAAGCATTATTTTTTCCCAGCACTTTAACTCTTGATGATAGGCCATCAATTAAATTTGCTTTATTTGCATATCTTCCCTAGTAGCTCCAAGTCCATGCCCCCCATCATATCACCCCCATAAATCAAACTCTGCATTTGTTGTACTCCTGGAAAACTCATTCAACAACCATAATTAGCACAACTAAAAAACATTAAAAACTGGCACTAAACAAGAAATGTTATTAAAATGATAAATATTGGTTTGTAGAGAAATTAAGAATCATGCAGTTTACAGAGTGATCTTACTGTTTTAATGTCTCAGTCACATCAAGTATATGCACAGACCAGCACAAGACTATCCACAGTACATCTGACACAACATATGGTTTTGGGACACACATGCCATCTGCTATGTCCACATTAACAAGTGTTTCCCTGCACGGTATGACAATAAGAAATACAGCACTATACATTGATATGTAATGTGATAAGACAATATGAAGGGACCTGTGGAGACCTGCACATCATTTACATTGAAGTAACTCTTATAGTCTTAACAGCTTCTAATCTTACATTCTGCAGCTTTTTTTAAGCAGAGAGGAATTAGCTAAGCATTACACATATCATAAAAAGGGCCATCTATCTTTGATCAATTCCCCGCTGGATGAAACTACTCCAGATGCTTAGCTGAGCGGGATTTAATCCCCCCCCCCCTCTCCCCTATAGTTTACCACCATCAGTTTTAGCAGTTGCTGAACTGTGTTGCTTGCAGTTGTATCCCCTGAAGCAAAAACACGACATAACTGTTCTTCCATAGCAAACCAACAAGCTGTGCATTAGTTCCTATAATTGCCGTAGATTCATGTTACAAGATATAGGGATGGGCAAATTGTAGCCTAATAAAGTATTGGAGAGAATGTGTGATCAGAAAATGTTCTATTCGATAAATCAAGTTTTTATGTTAGAAATGGATTTTAAGAATTTGGGGTGATTTTTACTATTTTTTTAAATTTGATGTTACAATCTATATTCTTAAAAAAATCTCAAAACAATGATTATTGAAGGGGCTCTGAATAGCTAAGAAGAGGCTTTGGCAGCATGCAGGGGTGCTAGACAAAAGTAGACTTTATTGCCCCATCACAGTGGATTGCAGCGAAGTTTTGGCTGTTAGGCCTTTCTCAAGCTTGAATTCATTAAATGGCCAAGCACTGCCTGTGATTGGCTGAGCACCTTCATCAATCACAGGCAGCGCTCAGCTATCATTTAATGAATGGCTGAGCGCTGCCTGTGATTGGCTGAGCGCTCAGCCAATCAGATGCACTTATTTCAGCAGGCGGGGATTTTAAATCTCCACCTGCTGAAAGAGCTTCATTACAGTGCCGGGACCCAAGCGGCTAGACATGCCTGAGCCCCATCAGTGGCGGAGAGGTGAGTATATATATATTTTTAACACGAAATAGGAATGATTTTCAGGGAAGGGATTATATTTAAAGTCCTTTCCCGAAAATCACTGTGGGGGTGCTGGCATCCTAATGCTTTCAATAGGGCCGCTGGCAGGGGCGGCTCCATAGAAATTAGTGGGAGAGATTCTTGATCCTCTGCCACAGCTGTCACAGCTGTGGCAGGGGATTCTTTACTTCGCATGGGGAGTCCCAGTGTCACTGAACACTGTGACAGTGCTGTCATAGTGTTTAGTGATGAGGGGACACTCCACTGGTAATATTGACGTGCACCACGGACCTATGGTGCACGCATGTCCTATGTTTTGCAGGTACGTGCGTTTGCACGCCTGTAAAACACGGACATGGGAACACACTATAGGGAACCAATGGTTCTAATAGACGCGTGGTTATGTGCGCACGTATGTATGCACATAAGCACGCTCGTCTGAATGCACCCTAGTGTTCAAAAACATCAGGACAAAGATATCTAGTTTTATACTATCACAGAAACTTCCACGGGCGCTTGTCAACAGTCTGTCTCTTCCCAGGATTGTGATCCCCTTTTAAGAAAAACACCTTTTCATTGAGCCCTCTCAGTTCCCTCCTAATTATGCTCTTTATACAGCCCAACACCTTTTGTTCTCTGGGATTCACACTTAACCCAATATTGCAATATTTTATAACATGGCCCTTTAGTGGAGGAGGAGAAGAATTATTACAGATAAGTGCTATATAAGGGCGCCCACCCACTGGCGTTTGCGATTTCCGTGCGTGAAAAACGCAGCGTTTTCGGCGCGTTTTTCGCGGCGTTTTCGCGGCTTTTTCGCGCCATTTCCATTGACACTCATGGGTGCATTAAGAGAAAAATAAGGACACATATGCAACTGACAGTTCCTATGTTAAAAATCGCAACGGACCAAAAAAAAAAAGCCAGTGGACAGGAACACATGTTATCTCTATGCCTGTGCAGGAAAAATGCAAAACGCAAACGCAGGTAAAAAAAACGCCAGTGGGTGGGCGCCCTAAAGCAAAACATAAGTGAGCATGCGAGCTGAGGGAGTGTGCATGCTGTATTCTAAGTGTGTTATTTCTTAAGTGTGTGACTTGTAAACACTGACTTTAGATTCGGGACTTTGGAAAAATCACTAGAATTTAATTACTGCTTATCTGTTTCAATTTTTGCATGTATGACTTTTATTTAATCTATCTGTACAATCCCCATTTAGAATGTGCTCCATGATTAACAATGCCATCCAATGTACCTCATGTGCCATGTATGCTTCCCTTGAACAGCCATTTAAGGTTGCTTAGTGCTGTACAGGATGTGAATGTGTTGCGCATTTAAAAGCCCAGATCCTGGATCTAAAATGCGCAGTTTGCAACACTGAAATCCATTCGCAACATGGAAAACAATTTGCTGCTCACTGAGCAGGCACTCGCTGGAGCAGATATGGGGGTGGATACTAGAATGGGAGTGCAGAATAATCAGGCAGATAGCTGGGTGACAGGTTGGAGTGGAACAAATCCAGAGAGACATGTTCTGAACTGCCACACCCCAACAAGTTTGTAAAGACAGATGAGGGGAATGCCATTATAGGATTAGAGCTGCTGCAGGAATGAATTGTACTCTGACTGCCAGAGGGATGTCTGCTCCAGTAAGAAGGGGAATAGCAGTGCAGGGTAAGCTAGACAGGTCCTGGATATGGGGGACTGAACTATTAGGGGGACAGATAGGTTAATCTGCCACAAAGTCCAGGATCATTGAAAAGTGTGTTGTCTTCCTGGCGCTCGAGTTTGACACATTGCGGATTGGTTTGACTGATTACTGGGAGGGGGTGGGGAAGATCCAGTACTCATGGTACACACTGGCACCCATGACAAAATTAGACGTAGGTGGAAAGTCCTTAAAAACGATTTTATGGAATTAGGATGTAGCTTAGGCCAATGACCTCCAAAGTAGTATTTTCTAAAATATTACCTCTGCCAAATGCCACACCAGAAATGTAGAGGAAGATTAGGGAGGTAAACAATTAGCAAAAACATTGGTGTAGGAAAGAGGGGGTTGAGTGCCTGGAGAAATAGGACAGCTTTGCTGTTAGATACAGTTTTTACCATAAGGGTGGGCTGCATGTTAATTGGCAGGAAACAGCTGTGCTTGGAGAGGGGATGGCTAGAGGATTTGAGGAGAGCTTAAACTAGGGAGATAGAGGGGAAAACAGTGTAGACAGTGATCTGGGATTAACTAATAGAAATGGAGCAGTATTGGGGTGGAGCAGTGGGATGGCTTAGTATAGTTAGAACTGGCAGAACAGTTAATAGGGATACACTTAAAATAAAAAAAACTCCAAACCTTCTAAATTGTATGGTGACTAATACTAGAAGTCTCACCAATAAGGTTGATGAACTAGAAGTGATAATGTTTAAGGAAAAGTATGGCATTATTGAAGCAAATGGATGAAGCAGCGAATCACAATGAGCTAATTATTATGGGGTACTTTAACTATCTGTATATAAACTGGGAAGCTGAAACCTGTGGATCTCTTCAAGGAAACGAGTTTCTGTGAATAACTAAAGATAATTACCTTACCCAACTTGTACAGGACCAAACTAAAAGGATGGCCATTTTGGATTCAATAGTAACCAACAGACTTAACAGAATAACAGGGGCACATGGGAAATAGTGATCATAATATAATACAGTAAATATCCACTTGTCTTTTAAAGGGAGTCTTACTTGGGGAGCTACAAAAATATTAAACTTTAGAAAGACAAATTTCGATCAGCTTAGAGAGGCCATTAATCTTATTGACTAATGTCTTTGTTTTAAAGCATCTTAAATACTTGCTGTGAGAGGTTCATACCTTATAGAAATAAAGGAAATAGGAATATGAGTAAACCAATGTGGCTTAATAAAGATGTATAGGGGGGCAATAAGCAGCAAAAAGAAAGTGTTTAAACTATTAATAAAGAAGGCAGCAAAGAAGCCTAAAAACCTATAAAGGAAAAAAAATAATTATGTAAAAAGCAGATAAAAGCAGTAAAGGTGGACTGGATACTTATTGCCATTGAGGGTAAAACTAACCCTAAACTGTTATTCAATTAGATAAATAGTAAAAAGATTAATACCGAAAGTGATGGCCCTTTAGTAAATAATGTAAGAAAAATTGTAGAGGGTGATGAGGAGAAAGCAAATCTATTAAATAGTTTTTTCTCCAGTGTATTTACAGATGAAAATGAAGTCTCAGATGTTAGAAGGATTTCGAAGAGGTTCTGTCCTGGAGTACCTCAAAGAAAATAGTTGTATTACTACATATCAGCATTGGCTTATGAGAGGTCGCTCCTGTAAAACCAATGTGATCAGCTTCTTCGAGGAGGTAAGTTCTAGACTAGACAGGGGAAAGTTATTAGATCTTGTATATCTTGACTTTTACAAAATGTTTGAAACTGTGACACATAAAAAGTTGATATATAAAATGAGAATGCTTTGCCTGAATGAGAATTTGTGAAAGTGGGTAAGTAACTGGCTCAATGATAGAAAGCAGAGGGTGGTTATTAATGCTACATACTCTGATTGGATCACTGCTACTAGTTGGGTACCACAGGGGTCAGTATTGTGCCCTATTCTTTTAATGTGTTTAATAATGACCTAGTAGAAGGATTGCACAGTAAAATATCAATATTTACAGATGACACTAAACGATATAAATAGAGATGAGCGAGCATACTCGTCCGAGCTTCATGCTCATTCGAGTATTAGGGTGCTCGAGATGCTCGTTACTCGAGACGAGCACCACGCGGTACTCGTCTCGTTTAAACGAGCACTAACCATTGAATTCAATGGAGCCGGCAATACAGCCGGCTCCATTGAAAGCAATGGGCTGCCGGCGAGCGCTGAGCCAATCAGAGGCAGCACTCACTCACCCATTCATGAATTCATGAATGGGTGTGAGTGAGAGCTGCCTCTGATTGGTGAGGCTGTGACCAATCAGAGGCAGCTCATTCAGCAGGCGGGGATTTTAAATCCCCACCTGCTGAATACTACAGAAAGCAGTTCAGGAGAACTGCCAGCCAGACACGGCCGAACTCCGGCTGCAGCAGAAAGGTGAGTATACATTTTTTTATTTTTTTTTTACACATTTTAGGATGATTTTCAGGTAAGGGCTTATATTTTTAAGCCCTTCCCGAAAATTCATCCCACGCTCGCCGGCAGCTCATTGCTTTCAATGGAGCCGGCTGTATTGCCGGCTCCATTGAATTCAATGGGGTAACATCGTTCTTCTCTGCCACAGCTGTTACAGCTGTGGCAGAGGAGAACGATCGTTATGCTGACAGTGTGTGTGTGTGTGTGGGGGGGGGGGGTCTCACACTTGCCACTATTGTGGCTTAATAGTGAGACCTCGGAGCCCGAAATGCAGCCCTGCATGTTGCTCCTCGCCTGCCCTATCCATTTCTGTGTTTTTTACATGACTTTGGTGATTTGCTAAGATTTTCACAAATGAAAACCTTAGCGGAGCACCAGTCATATACAAAAATGCTGGAGTCGCCCATTGACTTCAATGGGGTTCGTTACTCGAAACGAACTCTCGAGCATCACTGAAAGTTCGACTTGAGTAACGAGCACTCGAGCATTTTGGTGCTCGCTCATCTCTAGATATAAAGTAATTAACTCAAGAGAGGATAGAATGTCGTTGCAGATGGATCTGAATACGTTTGGGGCTTAGGCAGAAAATTGACAAATGAGCTTTAAACACTGATAAAGGTAAGGTTATGCACATGGGCAGGGTAAATACATGTCACCATTACACACTGAATGGGAAACCACTGTGCAAAACTGTCATGCAGAAGGATGATTTTAGTTAATTGTAAACTTAACTGGAGCAACCAGTGTCAGGCATCTGCTGCGAAGGCAAATAGGATCATGGGGTGCATCAAAAGAGGTCTAGGGGCACATGATGAGAGTATTGTTTTTTTTCTATTTACAAGTTACAGCTCAGACCACACATGGAATATTGTGTACAGTTTTCAGCACTGGTACTCAAGAAGGACATATCAGAGCTTCAGTGGGTTCAAAGACAGGCAACTTAACTAATAAATGGCATGGGTGGACTACAATACCCAGAGAGGTTATCAAAATTGTGGTAATTTAATTTGAAAAAAAAAAAACAGCTGAGGGGCGACCTAATAACTATGTATAGGTATATCAGAAATCAATACAGAGATCTCTCACATTATTTACTTATATCCTGGACTGTGACTGTAACAAGGGAGCACCCTTTGCATCTAGAGGAAAGAAGGTTTCTACACAAACATAGAAGGGGGGTTCCTTACTGTAACAGCAGTGAGACTATGGAACTCTCTGCCTAAGGACATGGTGGTGGTGAATGCAATAAAAGAGCTTAATGGGGCCTGGTCGCCTTTCTTGAGTGTTACAATATTACATGTTATAGTCACTAATTACTTTACAAGGGTTGTTAATCCAGGGATTATTCCCATTGCCAGACTTGGAGTCAGGAAGAAATTTTTTCCCTGAAATGAGGAAAATTGGCTTCTACCATATTGTTTTTTTTTGCCTTTCTCTGAATCAACATGGCGGGTGGAGGGTGTGTGTGTGTGAGGGATAAACTAGTTGAACATATGTATTTTTTGAGCCTAACATGCTATGTTAGGCCTTAGTCAGACAGGCATTTTTTCGCACGATTTGCCCATGCGCATGCGTCCAGTGATTTTATACAACCATTTCTTTGCAATGGTATCAGACACATGAGCGCTTTTTATGCGCTCGTCCGATAAATTATAGAACAGAAATCGCAGATCGCACATATCTGCGCTCTGCGATTCCTGTTCTCTTCTCTATATGCACTCAATGAGGCCGGCGGCAGCAGCGCCGACCCCATTGAGAGCATATACTAGACAAATCATTCTTCTCTGCCACAGCTGTAACAGCTGTGGCAGAGAAGAACGATGTTTGCCCATTGAATTCAATGGAGCCGGCAATACAGCCAGCTCCATTGAAAGCAATGGGCTGCCGGCGAGCGCTGGATGAATTGTCGGGAAGGGCTTAAATATATAAGCCCTTCCCTGCAATTCATCCAGAAATGTGTAAAAATAAAAAAAAATATATATACTCACCTTGTCCCAGCAGACGGAGTTCAGCACGGCCGGCCGGCAGCTCTCTGAACTGCTCTCTGTAGTATTCAGCAGCCGGGGAATTAAAATCCCCGCCTGCTGAATGAGCTTGCCTCCTGATTGGCTGGAATCGGCACACGTGACAGGGCGGAGCTACGCGATGACGCGTAGAAGGGGGCAGAGCAGAACGCCGCTGCTGCCGGACAGACCCGAAGGCAGAAGACCCTTCTGCGCAAGCGCGTCTAATCGGGCGATTAGACGCTGAAGTTAGTCGGAGCCATGGAGACGGCGACGCCAGTGCAGGGAAGGTAAGTAAGCATGTATGCCATGCGGGTGGCTGCCACGCGAATTATGCTCTGTCTTAAGTGTGGGCTGGATGAAGTGTGATGCAGTTTGACCATGGAGGTTGTCCGCGATGAACCTATATTAATTTTTAGATATGAGCGGAAAGTCACGAGCAATCTTCTGCTCGTGTATATTGGGCTGCGCTTCCCATAGTTATCCTATGGAAAGCGTGTCATGCGTGCTCCGTGTGCGATTTATCGCTGCGGATCACGCTATGACAAATCGCCCATGGACAGCCAACTTAATTGTCCAGCATTCTGCAGGCTTATCACTATTTCTAAAAAATACATGGTTATGGTTTAAATGAGCTAAATAAAGCAAACATGAATCATATCATTCACTATTTGTGTTTTCCTTTCATAAATTATGATATATTCATATAAAACAAATATTTTGTTATGTTATCTAAATATATCTCCGTTTTTGACAAGAGATAGAGAGGTAAAATGTTCAACATTATCAAGAATATAAATCCAAAATTACACTGTAAATGAGTTCACCGGAGATAGGAAATTGCAGTTACCTGCAGCGCAGATGTATTTTGTTGTTCAGTCATACATCACCTACTTGCTGGGACTTGATAAACAGTAATCACAGCAGAACATGGTATTTATTGTAAGCTTAGGATTCTGTTCATCAACTTATTGCGAAAATGAGTTTGTCTACCTATGAGACACCCTGCAAGAAACCCTTGTTTAGTATCTACTCTGAATGTCTTTGCATAGTTGTTGATACTTGCAGAGTATCTAATGTACTTTCTCTGCATGCTTCATTGAGCAGCACTGAGGCACTGCAAAGAGTCCCTGCTCTAATTTTGTCTCATCTTCCTCCTATTCCTCTATGGAATTAAATGGATACAATGCAATGATGAAACAATAATGCTGCAAAGGCTTTCCCATTGCCTCAAAAAAGGTACACCAAATGAAGATACTCGTAAACTGTAACAATTTATAAGACAGTGGGCATCAGAGTGACTCAGTCAGTAATTACCATTGTTGCCAATAGCATTGAAAATGATTGCATGCATTTGGTATACTTCACCATCCATTATTTCATATGCACTACGTACAATAGGGAGATTATAAGATTATAGTTGAAAGAGGTGATCTGGGACTTTGACTATTGATAACCTTTTTTTCAAGCTAAGTCATCAATGGTTCATTGGAGGGGGTCCATTACTCGGGACCCCATCAATCAGCTGATCCCACAGACTTACTGTCAGGATGGACAGCGTTGGAAGCAGATAGTGCTGTCTGTATTGCAGCAACCTGGTTTGGTACTGCAGACTTCACTCCCACTGCTGATCAACTATTGATGACCTATTCCGAGAATGAATCATCAATAGCCAAAGGTGGGGATGGACACAGAGTGCAAAGGATGCATCTGGGTTTCCTTCCCCCCAAAAAAGCAAACAGAAGCAAAGGAAAAGAGCCTCTACTTTTGCTGCCCACACAGTAATAATGTAAACACAGTAAATCGTTTCTCCTTTTGTGTTCCAGTGGTCATAAATTTTATTGTTTTGTCCATGTAGCTGTATGACAATTTTGCCGGATGAGTTCTAGTTTTTATACAAATCAATTTAGAGTACATATAAATGTATTGAATAACTTTTATTAATTTTTTTTGTTGGGAGTCAATGGAAAAAAGCAATATCAGCGTTTTGGGGGATTTATTTTTATGGGGTGGTATAAAAAATATGTTAACTTTATTCTGTGGGTCAGTATGGATATGAGAGCACTAAATTTATAGAGGTTTTTATAGTTTTATTAGTTTTGGATCTAAAAACTTTTTTTGTGTGACACATTCCAGGATCCAAGCATTTTTATTTTTCAGTCAACAGAGTTGTATCAGGCCTGTTTCTTGTGGGACAACTTGTAGTTTTTATTGCTATAATTTTAGATGCATAAATGTAATGTTTTATAGTATAGGGCCTTATGAATGTGGTAATACAAATTTTGCCTCCTTTTTTTTTTGCTCCTTTCCTTTCATTTTTTTCTATATTGAAAGCCTCATGTAAAAGGGGAGATTTAAAAAAAAACAACTTTTCTGTAAAAACAGGTAGATGGCCCGATGAGCGATGACTGCAGCATCTGTGGGTTTAAAGGTTATAGAAGAGTGAATCTATAACTTATTTGGCTCAGTGAGCACTTGTTGGTGGGTTTTTCCATTTTTGTTAGTATTCTACTTTGTTTTGGCACTCCCAAATTGTATCGGGGAGAAAAACCTCCACATAATTTGTTTTTGTTGTTAGTTTGTGAGCCTTACTAGTATGAATGTGTACAACATTATTGAATATTCTGGTACAACTGTACTGCCAGAAGAAGGGTCTAATAGGCTGGGAAACAAGGCAGGCACAGAGGCCTTTGTCAGGCCTCCAGCTGCATGAGAACCTGTTGGGACTTCAAGATCACATTAAAGGAGATGTCTCGAGGAAGCAGTGAATTTTTTTTTTGCCCAGTCCCCCTAATTAAACATACATTACTAATTACCCCTGTAAATGACTTTCCTAGCTGGTTTCTACTTACCGTTCCAGCGTTTCAGCAACTTATAAAACTTTTTCCCAAGATGGCCGCCAGCTCTTTTCGCATCGCTTGCTGTAGCCCGACGTGCGCGCTCCCGAGACGCTACCAGCTGTGTCTCCATGGCAACCAGACGCCCCGCAGCCGCCGACCGGACCCCTGGAGTGAACACGGCCAACCAGTCACCCACCGCCAGGCAGAAGGTAACCGGCGCAGCCCCCCCCCATCACAGCGGCAGCCCCCCCGGCCCAGCGACAGCCCCCCCGGCCCAGCGCTAGTTCCCCCGGCCCAGCGACAGCCCCCCCCGGCCCAGCGCTAGTTCCCCCAGCCCAGCGCTAGTTCCCCCGGCCTAGCGACAGCCCCCCCCGGCCCAGCGACAGCCCCCCCCCCGGCCCAGCGCTAGTTCCCCCGGCGCAGCGACAGCCCCCCCCATCGCAGCGACAGCCCCCCCATCGCAGCGGCAGCCTCCCCCATCGCAGCGGCAGCCCCCCCCCGGCGCAGCCCGGTGCAGCGGCAGCCCCCCCCGGCCCATCACTTACCAGGACAGCTGGACGGCGGGACAGCTGGGCGGCTTCTCCGGACAGCTCGGCAGCTCTGCACCTTCCTCTAACAGAGGAAGGTACAGACTGGCCGCTCCAGCGCGCTCCCGAGCAGTGACAGCTCGTCTGCGCATGCGCAGAAGAGCTGTAGCGGGGAGCACACTGAAGCGGCTCGTGCTGAAAGGAGAAGACCGGACTGCGCAAGCGCGTCTAAAAAAGCAAGCTGCCAGCGAATTTAGACGGAACCATGGAGACGAGGACGCTAGCAACGGAGCAGGTAAGTGGAATAACTTCTGTATGGCTCATATTTAATGCACGATGTATATTACAAAGTGCATTAATATGGCCATACGGAAGTGTATAACCCCACTTGGTTTCGCGAGACCACCCCTTTAAGGGGTGTCGATGGGTGACATGGCGAACCCCTTTGCCCTGTCAACTGCTTACATGCACAATCACTATTGACCACAGTATGTATGGAGTTAAAGGGGTTGTCTCACGAAAGCAAGTGGGGTTATACACTTCTGTATGGCCATATTAATGCACTTTGTAATATACATCGTGCATTAAATATGAGCCATACAGAAGTTATTCACTTACCTGCTCCGCTGCTAGCGTCCCCGTCGCCATGGATCCGTCTAATTCTGCTGTCTTCTGGCGTTTTTAGACGCGCTTGCGCAGAAGGGTCTTCTGGCTTCTCTTTGGTCCAGCACGAGCGGTGTTCTGGCTCCGCCCCCTTCTACGCGTCATCGCGTAGCTCCGCCCCGTCACATGTGCCTATTCCAGCCAATCAGGAGGCTGGAATCGGCAATGGAATGCACAGAGCCCATGGTGCACCATGGGAGAAGACCCGCGGTGCACCATGGGAGAAAACAGCAGTGCATCCCTGGGAAAGGACCGGCGGCCATCTTGGGGAGAAGATCTTTTAAAGTTCATATTTCGTCGGATCGGTGAGTAGCAAGCGGCTTAAAAACCGCTTTAAATTGCTAATTTATGCCAGGGGGGTGACAGGGGGAATGGGGTAATGTAAAATTTTGATGTTTGCCGCGAGACAACCCCTTTAAACAGCCCAAACCTGAGATTTCTCCGCTCCCAGCCTTTTGAGCAGAGGCTAATTGTCAGGGGCCACCTGAGCCTAGGCTCTTCCCAGGATGACATGCTTGTGCCAAGTAAAACATGCAGCACTGTAAAAAGCTGTATGTGCAGCTTTAAAACACGTTAGTGACCACCATAAAAGGCATATTGGCAGCCACTAAGGTGTAAAGATATGAGTGATTACTGGACCTCTTAACGTTTTTAATTGCTGTAATTATCATTTAAACTTTCCTCAATCCTTCCTTAAATAAAGCCGAAAAGGCCTGGAATTATGAATGCATGTGTATGAGAAATTAGTGTAATTGTTCTCAGTAAGAGAAACCAAATAATCTTGTAGATATGATACTTTTTAATGGCTAACACAAATACGTGATGTTATAGCGAGCTTTTGAACCTACTCAGGTTAAAATGCCATGTTTTTCTCATACTAAAAAATCCAAAGGATACCAAAAAGTTTGCATTACATATACCATGGAACAGTAAAGACTGTCATCAAGAAGTGGATTAAATTTGGCACAACAGTGACATTACCAAAAACTGGACGTCCCTCAAAAGTTGATGAAAAGACCAGAAGAAAATTGGTGCCAAGAGGCCTACAGCAGCATTTTAACAGGGATGTGTAGACTTCTTACATCCACTATACACATTTTAACACCTTTGCTCTATTATTATATAATGCCAGACGTACAGCTGTTAGTGCCAGAACCCTTTCTCAATAAACGAAAGAAGTGGAGCAGCCAGTATCTTTCATTGAAAGCTATTATGTGTTTTATACTTCTTTGCACTTATGCAAAACACTAGGCTTAAATGATTCAGAAAATGTTTTTCTCTGGTCTTCAATTTACTCTTTGTTTCATTTGCAAAAGATCTCTTCAGATCTTTAGCCAAAACAGCATCATTAAAGGCCTATACTTTGCCAGGACTGATCAATGCAGTTTTTTGTCTCACAGAGTCTAAAATTCAAAGATTTATAAAAGCTTTACACCAGTTAGTTGTGCAGGGTAGGCCTTCGAAGTACTTTATAATACTTCCTTCCACTTAGACTTTCTTGCTCAAATGCCTTTTCACATAGATCAGAATCTCCATGTGCTATAATGTTATTACTTCAACCTGTAATATTTAATTAATGTTTAAATAATATAAATATATGTAACTTGCCAGGATTTTAAAATGATTGTGATAATAGTTTTGCAGTAATGTAAGAGGGTTCAACTCATGTTGCGAAACCATTTGCACTTTTTGTGATGTAAAGGAGCAGCGATACCACCATAAATAAGGGTAGACCCAATCTTATTTAAGCTCCATAAAGAAACTGGAGGTGTTTGATGCTGTAGTTTTGCTGGTCCGAATGGAGAGAGAGTCATGAGTCTTGCTGTATGTTGTTGCAGAATACAGCAACTAAGCTGAATGAAAGAGCCAGAAATTGAGTTGATAATCCTGACAATTCACCTATGCTGTCTAACACTAAGTGAACCGAGTATACAGAAAAGTATTACTGGCATATTGCCGAAGCTGAGTGTTAAACAATCTAGTTTGAAGCAAGCAATCATGTGGTTGGCCCAAGGTTATGTTAAAACGTGCCATATAATTCCAAGTCAGGCCTGTGACTAGCATTTCCCGGTAGTGCTCAGAAGAGAGGAGCTGGCCTGTCTTGTGGTATTTCCACGGTAAGATTAAAGTAGCACCTGTATGAGGACTTCCCTACTAGGAAGTCTTTTCAGTAAAACTAACGTATAAGGTGTATGTACTTACATATGGTTTTTACACAGTACATTAATGGTATGGCTCATTCTGTACTATGTTTAGCTGAGAGCCATACCAATGGTCAAAAAGTTCACTTGCCATACTGAAGGCATCAATGATGGCAGCAATAATAATACTATGGCACGGGACTGCTGCAGCCACTGATTGGATGTGGCAGCCAAGAACAGTATAAAATGGCATTGCTGCCCTCTTGTAAACACAGACAGGTGGAGGACCACCCCACCGGTGCTTCAGTTCTGGATCACTGGGGAAAACAAGATGTGAGTTCTTTTGTTTCATACCAATGGCAGTTTTTAATTTTCTTTTCCACACTTGCGTTACTTTGCATCATTTTATCCATTAAAATAAAAAACCCAGAACCCAACAAACCCATAGAGATTAAATAGATCACAATGAATTAGCCGAATTTATCAATATGGTTCATAGTATATTGTAATGAATCATAAAGGACATCACAGAGTCATGGTTTTCATTTTTAATGGGTTTATGAGAAATATGCGAACAGACTCTTAATTTCTGGTTCCTACTTGGACAAGCTGATAATGGTTGAGTGCTTATGTTGAGAGTCTTTGCAAACATCTGTCAAAAGAATAGTGTACATGTTAGTGCTCAGAGCAGGAAAAACATACTATTAGGGCGCCTACCCACTGGTGTTGCCGATTTTCGTGCGTGAAAAACGCGGCGTTTTCGCGCGTTTTCCGCGGCGCGTTTTTCGCGCGTTTTTTGCAGCCCTCCATTGACAATCATGGGTGCATTAAGAGAAAAATAAGGAGACATATGCAACTGACAGTTCCTATGTGAAAAAACCCCACGAAACAGAAAAAAAAAACCCAGATGGACAAGAACACATTCTATACTAATTGCTCTTGAGAAAAAACGCAAAACATCACAGGAAAAAAAATCGCAAGTGGGTAGGCACCCTTAGGGTGTCTTCACATGGGTTTATGCACAATTGTGCTTGCCTAAGTGCTATGTACAAGGCTTTTTTGTATGTGTATTGGCATATTTTACTGTACTTTTTCTGCATACAGGGCACATTTTTTTGCACATGGGACACTACCACACCCCAATTTAAATGCCTATTTAGTCTTATGAGTTCAAGATGTGTTGTCTTTCATGGAATTTCGCAGTGCTTCATGCATCACCTTACATACTGCATGCTCATTTGTGCAACTATGCATACGCCCGTGTGTGAGGGATGAGAGCTGAAGTCCCTCCTGAAATGGAACTCTTGAAATTACCATCAACCACAATGGACATTGGACTTTTTCAAAATGGACATTGGACTCTTTCTAAATGGACAATTTCAAATGGGGGATTGTGAGGGATGAGAGCTGAAGTCCCTCCATCTTGTCTTTTCATAATCACAGTTAATGGACAATACTAACATGATTTTTACTAACACTCACATGATGATCTCAGCACAAGATAAAAATACTAACCTGCTGACCATGACCACTATGCAGCTGGCATCCTGTTTTCTGTACTTTGGTTTCGGGTGGAACTCAATCATAAGTAGTTTTGCCTCAAATACTGTAATCTCTAAAATATATGGGAAATTACAGATTGTCGAGAATACACGTACGCTTTTTGGCATAAAGCCTTCATATCTTTGGAATGGTATATAAACTAGGGGTTCTGCAATTAAAATCAGAAACTTCTTTGCACACAGCCTGTTGTCCATGTCGCATTGATTTCTCCAAGCCGGCTTCATACTCTGCTAATTTGGCAATCGGTAACATATTGGTAGGAGGCCCTTAGATTTCCCCGACACCGTGTGAATCCTTTTTTACTATATAGCTCTTACTCTAGCTGATGGTTGGTAGACCCATCAAGGGATATCTCTTTCTGTTAGCTTAGCTTACTCTAACAGAGTGGATATTTAAAGCAGCTCTATAGACTCTTTGCTAAAGCTCATTAGTGTTAGTAAATGATTAGCAATTACTGGATAAACAACATTCTCTGACTTGCGATTTAGTTGTCTGCACTTTCTAACCATTTTGCCCCAGTTGTAATAGAAATCATCCCCCCATACACAGACTTCCTAGTGAGCCTGTAATAGATTTAAGTTGTACACAGCAGCCAATTAGAAAAGATTGAGCTGCAGGGAGAGTGACAAAGCAGCAGACTGAACCAATTATAAAACAGGAGGTGTGTCTCAGACTACCACAGACTTCCTGTAAACACGGTAAACAAACTGTAGTATCACATTACAGCTCCACTGCACCTCAGTGACATAAAACCATTCAAAGAGTAAGAGCTTAAGAAAATAAATAACACATAATCATCCACTGTAGGTACTGACTTACATGAGGCTTTTGAACTGTGTGCTGATAACCAGCTGAATGGTCCCTCTCCTTTTGAGTCTGCAGGACACACCGTCTGTGGTTTTCAAAAAGAATTTCCAATTTTGATTCATCTGACCACAGAACAGTTTTACATTTTGCCTCAATCCATTTTAAATTAGCTTTGGCCCAGAGAAGAGGGCGGGGTTTCTAGATTGTGTTGATATATGGCTTCTTATTGCACTATACAGCTCTAACTTGCATTTGTGGAGTGTTTGGCGAACTCTGCTCACAAGCAATGATTTCTGGAAGTATTCCAAAGCTCATGCCCATGCTGGTTTTTAATGCAGTGATGCCTGAGGGCCTATAGATCTTGAGCATCCAATATTGACTGTCAGCCGTGTCCCTTATGCACATGAATTTCTCCTGATTCCCTGAATCTTTTGATGATATTATGTACTGTAGATGATGGGTTATTCAAAGTCTGAAATTGTTCCACAATTTTTAGGAACAGAAGCAAAAATAATCAGAGGTTCACCAATCTGTGAAAAACTGAGAGACTCTACCTCTCGAACATGTTCTTTGTAGCTCATTAGTCTTAGTAAATGATTGGCAGTTACCAGATAAACAACATTCTCTGACTTGTGGTTTAGTCGTCTGCACTTTCTAACCATTTTGCCCCAACTGTAGTAGAAATCATACACTGACTTCCTAGTAAGCCTGTGATAGATTTAAGTTGTACACATCAGCCAATTAGAAGAGACAGAGTTGTGGGGAGAGTGACAAAGCAGCAGACTGAACCAATTATGAAACAGGAGGTGTGTTCTTTGTATACATAGTCCTGTGACTTAGTAGAAAATTTACCCTCTGGCTCTTTTTCATTAACTT
This sequence comes from Eleutherodactylus coqui, assembly GCF_035609145.1. Classification (NCBI taxonomy): domain Eukaryota; kingdom Metazoa; phylum Chordata; class Amphibia; order Anura; family Eleutherodactylidae; genus Eleutherodactylus; species Eleutherodactylus coqui. Next base: position 125,169,401 of record NC_089843.1, on the reverse strand, counting down.
TTCATTAACTTTTCCAGCCTTTTGTTAACCTTGTCCCAACCTTTTTAAATGTGTTGCTGCTATTAATTTCTAAATTAGTTAATTTTTAAAAATGAAATGGAGAAAGGATCTTACTTTCAATCTTTAATATGTGTTCTATTATGAATGAAATATAGTTATATAAGATTTCTAAATCATCGCATTTTTTTCTTTACCTTCACAGGTAAGATTCTAAAATATAACTTTTACTGATTATTTAAAAAAATGATAGAGAAGGCTGACAAGACCAACAAACAAAAAGGTGTGGTAGCTGCTATAATCCTTCCACAATTCACGGAAACTAAGATGCTAGGATGACAACATATGTCATAGTGTCTGAGATTGGAGTGGAACTGGGCCACTAATAGGCAACTTATTGTGTGTTGGTCAATGGCGTTAAGACCAGACAGTTATTGTGTGTCAGTCGGTAGCATTAAGACCAAATATTTATCACAGAGTGGATTTAATTGCAGTTACTTAACGGGTAAAGGCCCAGAAATTAAAGAAGAACAGAAAAGAGGTAGGAACCACTTGAGTAATATGTTAACCGTGGCTCCTGTCTTTCTAAATTTTACTCTGAATGTGTAGACATAAAAAAATGGTTCGTGGTTCGACGCGTTTCAGCCTTTTAACAGCTCCTCAGGAACCCATTGTGAACAAATCGGTATAGAGATGCTACCTTAGTTTGGGCATTATCTGCATGGTGCTAAACCAATAAAGCAATGGTATGCACCATACCTGCAGCAGTAATAAACACACCTGATAATAAAGGTGAGCTTTGATAGCTGACCAAGAAAAAGGGGGGGGGGGTATAAAATAATCCCAAACAGAATCCTTAATTGAGTATAATTAAGATAGACCATTGTCAAGCAGACATAATGCATAAAGAAAGCCTGCTTCCTCTAGCTGTAACTACAGAAATAATAATTACTAATACTAAGCTTAATAGCTGCTGGTCTATCAAATTAGGATTTCTGCCCCCAATGGCTTAATAACGCCACCTCAGTATGGTGTACAATGACACCAGCATAAGTAGAGTAAGAGAGGAAGGTCAGGTAGCATAACCTCCAGCCTTAGTGGTGGACTGGAGATATCTGAATGCACTAGCAAGGTGTGCTGTCTTATAAGCCTGTAAGGAGCCTCCCCTATAGTGGGAGGGTACGTCCTCCACCAATCACATCCAGCTAATTCGTATCACACCCCCAGTGGCAAAAGTATAAACATTGCCTAGAGTGCCCGATCGCTTGCAGGAATGGACTTATGTATCTACTGAGATGTATGTTAGTGCTTGAAATCACATTCTTAATATTCCTAATATGTCAGCAAGTCTTAAATGATACGCGTCAATGTGATAACTTTAAAAACATACCCCGCACTTGTACCCAGAAGCGGAAGATCCCAAAGGGAGTAGTTACCTGGGAAACTGCTTGGGACACAGGGGATTGTAGTGAATAGCACGCCGGAGGCAGCCGCTGCGTGATGTTGGTGGGTTGGGGTGTGTGAGGGGGGGGGGGGGGTAGAAGAATTTTTGATTTTAGACAGAATTAGTGTGTTTCCAATAAAACTAAAGTTTACACAACTTTTTTTAAATACATTTCCCAAGAGAAATATACCTTCATAACTATAAAGAACCTTTTGGTACAGATTGCATTTCGGAGGCCACCAAGGACAGTGAACTGGTGTTATATTGGAAAACCATTGATTATCTACGTCTTCCCTCTCGCAAAAAAGTAAACATCACTTGTCTCATGAGATTTAATAGTGGCTAGGGTTCATGAAAGGTTACTGAAAGTAGAAAAGCATACGACATTTAAAAATATATATATTAACTGACACTCTGCTACAAGTAAACAGTTGTTGAAAAAAGTGTAGAATGAAATTGAAAGTTACACATAGGTCATATTTTAAAATTAAGACTATGTTTGATAACGTATCTGACATTTGACATTATGAAATATATAAGAACATACATGTTGATCTAATAAGTTGCCACAAAATAATGGCGAGATGTCTTCCCTGGAGATCAGGATGTAGCTTATTTCTTTCAAAAATAAGGAGTAATGAGCATATATGTCACCTGAATGTTTTGTGTCATAAAACATTGTGATAATAAACAGTTCATCTTCAACAAGCTGCATATTGTGTTCCATTCATAATATGGCCATGAAAAGTATAAACTTATTGTCTAAAAAAGAGATTTAAAAGCATATCTTTAAATAATAAAAAAATACTTAATTTTGTACATCTCAATTTCAGACTTGTTCTAGTTTATATTTGCTTTTTTGTTTTAATCGATTACAAATTACTTAAAACAGGTAAGTCAAGTTAAAGGTCCATTTACACAGGACGAATGTCGGGCAAAGGATACCGACACTTGTCCCTGTGTTTCCTCGCTCCTGTGCTCCTGCACTGGAGCTAGCAGAGCTGGCAGGGTCACGGAGCAGCGAGCATGGGGGTGGGGGTAGTGCCGGAGATTTCTCTCCTTTCGCTCCCCCACCCCTCTCCATTGAGATAACACATCGGCCATTCACTACTGAACGGCCACTGTTTAAACTGAACGATGAGCGATAAAGCTCATCGTTCAGTTTAAACAGTGGCCGTTCAGTAGTCAACAGTCGCTGTGTTATCTCAATGGAGAGCGGCGGGGGAGTGAGAGGAGAGAAATCTCCTGCACTGCCCCGCACCCCTGCTGGCCGCTTCACGAGCAAGACAGCTCTGCTAGCTCCCGTGCATGAACACGGGAGCGAGGGTACACAGGGACAATTGCTGGCATTTGCCCCGACATTCGTCCCGTGTAAATGGACCTTAAGACTTTTCACATAATGAAGAACTCTGTACTCCAATATGTGATTCAAACATTTTTATTGAGCTGGCAATCCAAACAATGTGAAGTTTTAGTTCATATGAACCTTTATCAAACACAATTTCTGCTGATATAGAAGAAACTCCAAACAGGAATAACTAGAAGCACTAAGAAAATGGCATCAGTAAGAAGATATGAGAACATTTGGTATGTGGAAAATGCATATTGGAGTACAGAGTTCCTCATTTTGAAGAATTTTGGAATAGGGCTCCTGCTTTATCATACACATTTTTGATACAAATATAGTCGATTTTTTTGGTTCTAAAGACTTTTTACATGTCACTTAATATTTCATCAGTTGATTATCAATTGCACTGTGGAGCCTATACACAGGGCCACTTTACTATAGGGCAAATGGGGTATCCTAACCATGGCAATATTTTCAACTGTATCCAAGTCTTTAAAATGCTGCTGGTATAGTTAAAAATGAAAAAAAATACCAAACTAATATATACTCACCTCTTGCATCCCCCCCTCTGCTCCTGTTCTCACTTCCAGCATGACCATTACAGCCAATCACCAGTATCAGTACCATTGATGCAAGCAATTTTCAGTGATTGGCCACAGAGGGTTATATGCTTAGATAGGCCCATGACTGCTAGACCTGAAAGTAAGTGGGAACAGAGGTAGTGGAGAGGGTGACTACATGGGGTGATGGTGTGTTTGGGAAACCCTCACGATATCTGTACACTGGGCCCACTAGGGTCTTAAAATGACCCTGCCTGTACAGCACCATTAACATTGTAACATAGTAACATAGTTCGTTAGGCTGAATGAATACAATGTCCATCTAGTCCAGCCTGTCTATCCTCCTGTGTTGATCCAGAGGAAGGCAAAAAAACCCCAAGAGCAGAAGCCAAATAGCCCTTTTGGGGGAAAAAAATCCTTCCCGACTCTCTAATGACAATCAAACTGTTCCCTGGATCAACACCTAATATTTCCTACCTACCTGTAACCCGGATTAGCAATTGACATAAGATTTATAACCTATAATATCCTTCCTCTCCAGAAAGACATCAAGTCCCCTTTTAAACTCCTCTATGGATTTTGCCATCACCACTTCCTCCGGCAGAGAGTTCCACAGTCTAACTGCTCTTACAGTAAAGAACCCCTTTCTATGTTGGTGATGAAACCTGCTTTCCTCTAAATGCAACGAATGCCCTCTTGTTACCGTAATTGAACTTACTATGTGTGTTGTGCAATACAGTTGTCTGCATGATCCCTAAATAAGAGTTTTCTCTATTTAGAATCTAATGCCAAAGTTATCTATTCAATATGCCTTAGCAGTCAATATGGTTTTTAGAACAATTTTCCATGATGCCTTTTATTGTGGTCATCATTGGCACCACTACTGGCTTTATTTTTTTTATTGAATCTGTATTATCTAGATTTAAGGGATGCTGTGGTTGCAATTACACCCAGGTCCGGTGCTTGAGGTCCTTAAAGCCCATCTATGTAGCAGTATGAGTTAGTGAAAGTTAGATCTCGGATACAGAATTTGCATCCGAACTGTTACATGAGATTCTCCTCTTGTTTCATCTTCTGGTGTACACTTACCCCTGTTATATTTTGTTATTGTGTTCATTATCCTTGTTACAAAACCAATAAAAAATCTTTGAAATAAAAGAACTGACATGAAATGGTGGCACTTTAAATCACGGCATTAATGTACTGATGAGATTATTAGGAATTTAGATTGTATGCCAAAGTGATGCTTGTCCGGCGGAAGCATTGCATTTCTACTTAGGCAATAAAAAATTGGGATTGACACCATATTATACTGCTGCTTCTTCTTTTTATTTTGTTTTACAGTGGTGCCAGGAACCGATTTGTGTGATGGTGTACAGTACTGTGGCATATGTTGGTGCTACATAAATGAGTAAAATAAATAGATGACTATGAAATATTAAAGGTTACCTATTATACATCAATCCAAAGCATAGTTGGAGGTTCTGTTGATGGCTTCTGCAGTCCTTAAGAAAAATGTATGTGCATAGTGATTTATGACATCTAAAATTGAACAGCACCTTGACCATAAGTAGGCTGGTTGTTCTTCTGCACAGTACAGACAGCAAGGGCAAGAACCATTTGGTAGTCCAGTCATACAGGTGAATGAAGTCGCCATGTAGCACAGGCCTCAATGATAGTCTACATTAGGCAGTCATAATATGTTATGCATAAACGCATTGTCATTGGTTAAAAAAAAAAGCAACTAACAGGCCAAAAACATAAACAAAAATAACATCAACTTTGTAGTGTAAGTAATAAAATGGTTCATTCAAATTTAAACAGCCATTAAGCTGCCATGACCTTCATTCTTCTTGTTTGTCTTGCAAAATGTTCTCATTGAAGTAAGGCAGCTTTGTGTTTGAGTCCTTTTGCTATCCTAGCTGAAGCCTGGCTGCCTTCCCAGCACCACTCAGCAGTACTGCTAACATTTTCTGTACAAATTGCCTTTACTTTAAGTTTTTGTTCTTGGTCACATTTTTCATTGGTTTCCTATTTAGAAAGAGTGATTTTTTTGGAATACATAAAACTTTTGTTCTTGCACTTTTGGCCTGATCACCAAGACAAGAAATGTTGTTGTCGAAAAAGTTTACACTGCTGTCTAGTAAGAACTCTGTTGCTGTGTGCTGAATGGTTAATTAATATGGGACTGAACCTCGATGTCTACTGATTGTCTAATGTGTTAAACTTGGTGTTCTTATTTATACAGCTGTAAGGAATAAAAGAAAAACACAAACATAGCCTTTACTTTCGACAAAAGTATTGAGGTAAAGGTAGCGTTGTATCATTCACGCGACGACTAACAGATCTCAGTGGTTGGTGAAGACAGTATTTCTTTATTTCCATTACCTATATAACTGCCTCATATTTTGCAGCACTGTGCTCAAATGCGAACATCTGTCCATGTCTTTAGTGAGACTCAATACGCAATTGATTTCAAAGGATTCATTCACATGCAGGCATTTTCGGCCACATAAAAAAGATAAAACATGCTCTATCTTTCTGCACACCAAACGTCCCCATTGATGTCAGTGGGGGATGCACAAATACGCACAGATTACGCAAGGAAATGCGCGAAAAATTGCATAATTTTCCTGGAAAAAGAACATCATCTGGAACTAATTAGCCATTTCAACCAGTGCGTTTGTTTGCCACAGTTGAACATGCCCTGTGGGCAATACTGTCAAATAACCCGATGTATGCACAAAAATGTCTCGTTCATAGCAGGGAAAAAATGCATTAAGGTGAGTGCAATTGTGTTTACGCTCCTGTGAAGCCGAATTTAGGGCTTAATTACACATGTGATTTTCATACCCATGTGCTGAAATGTCAAATATGTTAGAGTCAATGCATCTGCTGTGCAAATGTCTAATTTCATGGACACCAATCACCCATTCAAGTCAATGGGTGCGCAAAAAAATGTGCCACACGAATGTCATGGGTGTGCGCTCAGTTTTTAATGGATCATTGCTAAGCAATGCTAGAAAAGAAATTGGGCATCCTTTCTTCTTTTTTGTATGTAAGAAAAAAAATGGAGGATACACAAATGTAAAAAGCAGACACACGCAAAACATACTGATGCAGCATGGACATATGCATGGATTAAAATTGGTCCCATTGCCTGTAAATTTAAAATACATAGTAAGCAATCACCAATAATATATATGATACACAAAGAAGGCTGGAAAGTGAGAGAAATGTTTGATATTCTGAGATGCACTCAATGCACTCTGATACGTGTAACACCATGGCTTCCAGACTTGGCTAGTCTACATAGCACTGGTAAGTAGAGATGAAAGGGCATACATTTTCAAAAAGCTATCTAAAGCAGCCCAAGTCTTCTTTGGTCACTGCTGTTTGCACGCAGTTTGAGCTGGCCTGCTGCTTGCAATCCACTTCCAGATAGAGGGGGGTCCTAAGAGGCATACATGGCTTATGCCACATTATGCTTTTTACATGGTTACGCTAATTGCATAGCAGATTTATTTTCAAAATTTTTGCCACAATGAGATAAGTGGTAAAAGGAAATCAACAAAGTGTCTTAGGGTGCGTTTAGACAGAATGATTCGCGGACCAAAAATCGTTCAAAGGAATGAAAGTGAATGATATTCGTTCAATTTAAATGTGAGCCAATGTCCGAACGATGAGTGAGAATCGTGCACTTCTAGGTCATCATGCACTTTCAGCTGGCAGAAAAATAGTTGGCTTCTCGTTGCCTTTAACCCCTTCCCGCTCCAGGATGTACATTTACGTCCTGGAACGTCGGGGTATGTATGCAGAGAGGTCGCGGGGATTTGGTATTGCCGCGTCCGTAAAAGTCCGATCTATCAAAGTAGCAGATTATTTACCCCACACGGTGAACGTCGTCCAAGAAAAAAAAAAAGAACGCCAGAAATGCACTGTTTTAGATACCCTGTCTCCCAGAAAAAACGCAATAAAAAGCGATCAAAAAGTTGTATGTATTCCAAATTAGTACTATCAGAACTACTGGTAATCCCACAAAAAATGAGCCCTCACTGAACTACGTCGACGGAAAAATAAAGTTATTGCGCGCACAAGATGACGGCAGAAAATAATTGAACAAAATTAAATGTCTTTGAAAAAAAAAAGAGTAGTATAGTAAAAAAAAACTATACAATTTTGGTATCGTAGCAATTGTACTGACCCATAGAATAAAGTTATCATGTCATTTTTGTTGCAGTTTGTGCGTCGTAGAAACAAGACGCACTGAAAGATGGCGGAATGTCGCTTTGTTTTTAATTTTACTCCACCTATAATTTTTTAAAAAGTTTTTCAGTACATTATATGGTACTTTAAATAGAACCATTAAAAACTACAACTCATCCCGCAAAAAACAAGCCCTCATATAGCGACATCGATGGATAAATAAAGGAGTTATGATTTTTTTTTAAGTGGTGAAGAAAAAATGAAAATGGAAAAAAAAGGGCCGCATCATGAAGGGGTTAAACATTGAGCTTCAGTGTTTCACATAAATGTGAAAAAACTGCACAAAAGGTTCATGATTCCCAATGATGATTTGTTTGTCCAAACAGGCTGCATGAGTGTGAACAAGCTGGTGATGACATCACCAGCTCGGGTAAATGAGAATCGTGAGGTTCTTGTTCCATGTAAAAGGGCCACTAGGCTGTTGTGGGAGATAATTTGGGAATGATTGTTGATAATATTACAAAATCAGAACTTGGAAGGAATATTCTGCAGTTTGGCTGCAATGGTTTATTTCGTTCCTTGCATAGTTCTGATTCAATCCATCTTGATGCTAATACAGCATTAGCCTTTGTTGCTGAGTTAATACAAGAAGATTGGGCTTATTCGTTCTTAGTTAAAATTCTTGTTTCTCAGAATATGAGATAAATTTGCTTGTAGCACCTTTTGTGTTGGCTTTTTATACAGCCCTTAGAACTGGTGAATTAGTTTCTCAAAGTCCAAAGGCTTAGGGTTTTTTCGGATGTTTCTTTTAATTCTGATTTACATACAGCAAATTTGTTGCAGACATTTTTGCAACTAATCTTCAGTGGGTGTACAGATGTAGCAATTACCAACATGACAAATGATAAATATGCTATCAACTAGCGCATCGTTCTTACATGCTACATTAATAATGTAGTGCGATGTCTATCGTGATAACAATGATTTATACATACCCATAGGTTGCCTTTACATGGGCAAGAAAATTGTGCGAGATTTGTACATTGAGAGGCGTACAGATTTGAACCCTATTCTTTTGAATTGGGTCATACGTGTGAGTGATGTTTTCCTGCATTGCATTGCGGCATGTTCTATCTTTCTACTTGGTCTTGCATCTCAGCACCCATTGTCTTCAATGGGGTTGGCGGCAGCATCACACCACATGCTAGGTGCACACAATACGTGGTCTCCCATTGAAAACAATGAGAGAAACTCCGCAATCCTCCACTGCAGCTGTCACCTGCCAGCAGAGAATTACTACATCCATGAAGTGATGCAAGGCAGTTTTGATATAAAACGCCTCGCATTCACAAGGAATTCACATGTTTGCGAAAGCAATATAGGGCTGTGAATCATGGCCCCATATCGTGCTTGTCCATGTGATGTTAGCATTAGGCCGCCTGCACACGGGCGGAAATCCCGCGGTGGGAGTTCCCGCGGGATTTCCGCCACTCAAAGCCTGCATAGGAGTGCATTACAATACGCACTCCTATGCAGACGGCCGCGGTTTGGCCGCGCGAAATCTCGCGCGGCAAACAAGCCGCGGCATGTCCTATTTTTGTGTGGGGCTCGCAGAGCCTCGCACAGAAACGTCACTCACCCGGCCGCCGACTCCGGTCTGCGCATATGAAAGAGCCGGGGCCGCTGGGCGCGGGTGAGTATGCGCTCGTCTCTGCAGACCCTTGGGTCGGGGCTCGCGGCGAGAATTCTCGCCGCCGGATCCGACCCGCTCATCTGCAGGCGGCCTTAGGGCGAGTTCACACATCATGGATTTGCTCACAGAATCTTAGCTGCGAATTTAATCTCTATACAGTACAATGTAGAGGTGTTGTCTGGTTACCAGACAACATCACTTTAACCCTTTGCAATCCAATTTTGTATTCAGGGTTTCCTAGGGGTTTTTCTCTTTCTGCCATTATACAGTGGCGCTATCTGCTGGCTAGAGCCAGTACTGCGGTATGTGACATGCTGGAGAGGCCCCCTGACAACAGAGCGGCCAGTAATATACAGTAAGAATACCCTGCTGGACGTCTTCCGACATCGGAGCTGCACAGCCTTCAATCAGAATGATTTAGACGTCAGACAGTGGATTGGAAAGGGTTAATAGAACCTGCTGTACTAAAATAAACTGAGCAGTAATTACTACTTTGCCATTGCTGGGATTCAGAGCTGCAGACCCGCTGCTGTCCTAGTGTTTGTTGGGGCACCTGTTGTCCCTGGAAATAAAGTGACCGTTGCAGCCAATCAGAGGATGCAGCATCACATTCCCCAACTCCTGGTATCATGGCACTCAGCATGTGATTACTGATGCCATGAGAATGAGGGGTGAAACTGTAGCCTCTGATTGGCTGCAACAGTCACCTGATTTCCAGTGACGTTTGCTGTCACAACAAATACCGGGACCACAGTGAAACTACAGTGCTGGATCCTGGCGGTGCTGGAGGGTAAGTATAGCTCAGTTTGTTATTTTACTGCAGAGAGCTCTATTAAAGGGATGTTATCTGGTAACTAGACAACCCCTTTAACAAACCTTGTTTACTTTCAGCTTTAATTAAAAAAATCAGCAGTGGAAGAGAGTAATGCTGCAGTTTTTCAAATATGCAGTACGCTGTATTTGTTTTGGAAATGGCACAGATTTTCATAGCGGAATTCATTCATTGCAATACAGTGAGTAAATTCTGTGGTGGAATTGGATTTTGGTCCAGTTTTGGGCATGGATTTTCTATGCAATGTGTGAAATATAGAGATGAGCGAGCACCAAAATGCTCGGGTGCTCGTTACTCGAGACGAACTTTTCGCGATGCTCGAGGGTTCGTTTCGAATAACGAACCCCATTGAAGTCAATGGGCGACCCGAGCATTTTTGTATATCGCCGATGCTCGCTAAGGTTTTCGTTTGTGAAAATCTGGGCAATTCAAGAAAGTGATGGGAACGACACAGCAACGGATAGGGCAGGCGAGGGGCTACATGTTGGGCTGCATCTCAAGTTCACATGTCCCACTATTAAGCCACAATAGCGGCAAGAGTGGGCCCCCCCCCCCCAACAACTTTTACTTCTGAAAAGCCCTCATTAGCAATGCATACCTTAGCTAAGCACCACACTACCTCCAACAAAGCACAATCACTGCCTGCATGACATTCCGCTGCCACTTCTCCTGGGTTACATGCTGCCCAACCCCCCCCTGCACGACCCAGTGTCCACAGCGCACACCAAATTGTCCCTGCACAGCCTTCAGCTGCCCTCATGCCACGCCACACTCATGTCTATTTATAAGTGCGTCTGCCAGAGGAACCGCAGGCACACACTGCAGAGGGTTGGCACGGCTAGGCAGCGACCCTCTTTAAAAGGGGTGGGGCGATAGTCCACAATGCTGTACAGAAGCAATGAGAAATCCAATCCTGTGCCACCTCCATCTGGAGCTGCACACGTGGGCATAGCAATGGGGAACCTATGTGCCACACACTATTCATTCTGTCAAGGTGTCTGCATGCCCCAGTCAGACCACGGTTTTTTATAACTAGTCACAGGCAGGTACAACTCCGCAATGGGAATTCCGTGTGCACCCACAGCATGGGTGGCTCCCTGGAACCCACCGGCTGTACATAAATGTATCCCATTGCAGTGCCCTGGACAGCAGAGCTAACGTCAGATTAAATGCAGCTGGGCTTCAGCCCACACTGCATGCCCCAACCGGAGCAGGGTTTTTAATTCATAGACACAGGCAGGTACAACTACCTATTGTGAAGTCCCTGTGGACCGACAGCATGGGTGGGTGCCAGGAAGCCACCGGCGGTACATAAATATATCCCATTGCATTGCCCATCACAGCGGAGGTAATAAATTCATGTTTAATGCAGGTGGGCTTCGGCCCACACTGCATGCCGCAGTCAGACTGGGGTTCTTTAGAAGTGGACACATGTAGTTACAACTCCCTGTGGACCCACAGCATGGGTGGCTCCCTGGAACCCACCGGCGGTACATAAATATATCCCATTGCATTGCCCATCACAGCTGAGGTAATAAATTCATGTTTAATGCAGGTGGGCTTCGGCCCACACTGCATGCCCCAGTCAGACTGGGGTTCTTTAGAAGTGGACACATGCAGTTACAACTCCCTGTGGACCCACAGCATGGGTGGCTGCCAGGAAGCCACTGGCGGTACATAAATACATCCCATTGCAGTGCCCAACACAGTTGATATAACGTCAGCTGTAATGCAGGTGGGCTAAAAATTAATTTGATTACACTGTAGGCGAGGGCCCCCAAAAATTGGTGTACCAACAGTACTAATGTACATCAGAAAAATTGCCCACGCCCAACCAAGAGGGCAGGTGAAACCCATTAATCGCTTTGGTTAATGTGGCTTAATTGGTAACTAGGCCAGGAGGCAGCCCAGTTAAAATAAAAATTGGTTGAGGTGAAAGTTTCAACGCTTTAATGAGCATTGAAACGTATAAAAATTGTTTAGAAAAATTATATGACTGAGCCTTGTGGGCCTAAGAAAAATTGCCCGTTCGGTGTGATTATGTGAGGTTTCAGGAGGAGGAGCAGGAGGAGGAGGAGGAATATTATACACAGATTGATGAAGCAAAAAGGTCCCCGTTTTTGATGGGGATAGAGAACGCTGCTTCCATCCGCGGGTGCAGCCTACGTATTGCTTAGGTATCGCTGCTGTCCGTATGCTTATCTGTGATGATTCCCCCAGCCGCACTAAACACCCTCTCTGACAAGACGCTAGCCGCAGGACAAGCAAGCACCTCCAGGGCATACAGCGCGAGTTCAGGCCACGTGTCCAGCTTCGACACCCAGTAGTTGTAGGGAGCAGAGGCGTCACGGAGGACGGTCGTGCGATCGGCTACGTACTCCCTCACCATCCTTTTATAGTGCTCCCGCCGACTCAGCCATGACTGGGGAGTGGTGACACAGTCTTGCTGGGGAGCCATAAAGCTGTCAAGGGCCTTAGAGAGTGTTCCCCTGCCTGTGCTGTACATGCTGCCTGATCTCCGCGCCTCCCCTGCTACCTGGCCCTCGGAACTGCGCCTTCGGCCACTAGCGCTGTCGTATGGGAATTTTACCATCAGTTTGTCCGCCAGGGTCCTGTGGTATAGCAACACTCTCGAACCCCTTTCCTCTTCGGGTATGAGAGTGGAAAGGTTCTCCTTATACCGTGGGTCAAGCAGTGTGTACACCCAGTAATCCGTAGTGGCCAGAATGCGTGTAACGCGAGGGTCACGAGAAAGGCATCCTAACATGAAGTCAGCCATGTGTGCCAGGGTACCTGTACGCAACACATGGCTGTCCTCACTAGGAAGATCACTTTCAGGATCCTCCTCCTCCTCCTCCTCAGGCCATACACGCTGAAAGGATGACAGGCAAGCAGCATGTGTACCATCACCAGTGGGCCAAGCTGTCTCTTCCCTCTCCCCCTCATCTTCCTCCTCCTCCTCCTCCTCACCGTGCTGAGATATAGACAGGAGGGTGCTCTGACTATCCAGCGACATACTGTCTTCCCCCGGCTCTGTTTCCGAGCGCAAAGCGTCTGCCTTTATGCTTTGCAGGGAACTTCTCAAGAGGCACAGCAGAGGAATGGTGACGCTAATGATTGCAGCATCGCCGCTCACCACCTGGGTAGACTCCTCAAACTTTCCAAGGACCTGGCAGATGTCTGCCAACCAGGCCCACTCTTCTGAAAAGAATTGAGGAGGCTGACTCCCACTGCGCCGCCCATGTTGGAGTTGGTATTCCACTATAGCTCTACGCTACTCATAGAGCCTGGCCAACATGTGGAGCGTAGAGTTCCACCATGTGGGCACGTCGCACAGCAGTTGGTGCACTGGCAGATTAAACCGATGTTGCAGGGTGCGCAGGGTGGCAGCGTCCGTGTGGGACTTGCGGAAATGTGCGCAGAGCCGGCGCACCTTTCCGAGCAGGTCTGACAAGCGTGGGTAGCTTTTCAGAAAGCGCTGAACCACCAAATTAAAGATGTGGGCCAGGCATGGCACGTGCGTGAGGCTGCCGAGCTGCAGAGCCGCCACCAGGTTACGGCCATTGTCACACACGACCATGCCCGGTTGGAGGCTCAGTGGCGCAAGCCAGCGGTCGGTCTGCTCTGTCAGACCCTGCAGCAGTTCGTGGGCCGTGTGCCTCTTATCTCCCAAGCTGAGTAGTTTCAGCACGGCCTGCTGACGCTTGCCCACCGCTGTGCTGCCACGCCGCGCGATACCGACTGCTGGTGACGTGCTGCTGCTGCTGACACATCTTGATTGCGAGACAGAGTTTGCGTTGGAGGAGGAGGAGGAGGAGGAGGAGGAGTAGGGTGCTTTAGTGGAGGAAGCATACACCGCCGCAGATACCACCACCGAGCTGGGGCCCGCAATTCTGGGGGTGGGTAGGACGTGAGCGGTCCCAGGCTCTGACTCGGTCCCAGCCTCCACTAAATTCACCCAATGTGCCGTCAGGGAGATATAGTGGCCCTGCCCGCCTGTGCTTGTCCACGTGTCCGTTGTTAAGTGGACCTTGGCAGTAACCGCGTTGGTGAGGGCGCGTACAATGTTGCGGGAGACGTGGTCGTGCAGGGCTGGGACGGCACATCGGGAAAAATAGTGGCGACTAGGAACTGAGTAGCGCGGGGCCGCCGCCGCCATAATACTTTTGAAGGACTCCGTTTCCACAACCCTATACGGCAGCATCTCCGGGATGATAAATTTGGCTACGTGCACGTTTAACACTTGAGCGTGCGGGTGCGTGGCGGCGTACTTGCGCTTGCGCTCAAACACTTGCGCTAGCGACGGCTGGACGCTGCACTGACAGACATTGCTGGATGGGGCCGAGGACAGTGGAGGTGAGGGTGTGGGTGCAGGCCAGGAGACGGTAGTGCCTGTGTCCTCAGAGCGGGGTTGGATCTCAGTGGCAGGTTGCGGCACAGGGGGAGAGGCAGCGGTGCAAACCGGAGGCGGTGAACGGCCTTCGTCCCACCTTGTGGGGTGCTTGGCCATCATATGTCTGCGCATGCTGGTGGCGGTGAGGCTGGTGGTGGTGGTTTCCCGGCTGATCTTGGCGCGACAAAGGTTGCACACCACTGTTCGTCGGTCGTCTGCACTCTCAGTGAAAAACTGCCAGACCTTTGAGCACCTCGGCCTCTGCAGGGTGGCATGGCGCAAGGGGGCGCTTTGGGAAACAGTTGGTGGATTATTCGGTCTGGCCCTGCCTCTACCCCTGGACACTGCACTGCCTCTTGCAACCTGCCCTGCTGCTGCCCTTGCCTCCCCCTCTGAAGACCTGTCCTCAGTAGGCGTAGCAAACCAGGTGGGGTCAGTCACCTCATTGTCCTGCTGCTCTTCCTCTGAATCCTCTGTGCACTCCTCCCTTGGACTTACTGCCCTTACTACTACCTCACTGATAGACAACTGTGTCTCATCGTCATCGGCCTCCTCACCCACTGAAAGGTCTTGAGACAGTTGCCGGAAGTCCCCAGCCTCATCCCCCGGACCCCGGGATCTTTCCAATGGTTGGGCATCAGTCACGATAAACTCCTCTGGTGGGAGAGGAACCACTGCTGCCCAATCTGAGCAGGGCCCCGAGAACAGTTCCTGGGAGTCTGCCCGCTCCTCAGAATGTGTCATTTTCATGGAGTGAGGAGGCTGGGAGGAAGGAGGAGCAGCAGCCAGAGGATTCTGAGTTGCAGCAGTGGACGGCGCAGAACTGTGGGTGGACGATAGATTGCTGGAAGCACTTTCTGCCATCCACGACAGGACCTGCTCACACTGCTCATTTTCTAATAAAGGTCTACCGCGTGGACCCATTAAATGTGCGATGAATGTGGGGACGCCAGAAACGTGCCTCTCTCCTAATCCCGCAGCAGTCGGCTGCGATACACCTGGATCAGGAGCTCGGCCTGTGCCCACATCCGGACTAGGGCCTCCGCGTCCTCGGCCGCGCCCACGTCCTCTAGGCCTACCCCTACCCCTCAGCATGCTGTATTACCAGTAATGCAGAAACAGAACGCTGTAATTAAATGTGCCGCTTATTGGCCTGTGGTTGGAGGCTGACTTCGCTTACGGAACGCCAGGAAATAATTTGGCGTAAGCCTGCTGTAACACTTAGCTGGCTGCATATGATTTTGTAGAACTACTACACCCAGCACACACAGACCCAGAACACTGAGCACAGTCACAGGCAGGCCAAATAGATTTTTTGCCCAATATTTTTTAGAAAAGGCCCACTGCCTATATTCAATGAATATGTCTTCTGTCCCTGCCTCCACACTTCTGTCCCTGGAGTATGTCACAGAACTGCAGAGTGTTGCACTGTGGACTGCAATACAGCAGTGATTTCACAGCCCAGACAGAGCCAGGAAATAATTTGGCGCAAGCCTGCTGTAACACTTAGCTGGCTGCGTATGATTTTGTAGAACTACTACACCCAGCACACACAGACCCAGAACACTGAGCACAGTCACAGGCAGGCCAAATAGATTTTTTCCCACAAATTTTTTTGCAAAGGCCCACTGCCTATATTCAATCAATAATATTAATATGTCTTGTGTCCCTGCCTACGCACTTCTGTCCCTGGAGTGTGTCACAGAACTGCAGAGTGTTGCACTGTCAACTGCAACACAGCGGTGATTTCAGAGCCCAGACAGAGCCAGGAAATAATTTGGCGCAAGCCTGCTGTAACACTTAGCTGGCTGCGTATGATTTTGTAGAACTACTACACCCAGCACACACAGACCCAGAACACTGAGCACAATCACAGGCAGGCCAAATAGATTTTTTGCCCAATATTTTTTAGAAAAGGCCCACTGCCTATATTCAATGAATATGTCTTCTGTCCCTGCCTCCACACTTCTGTCCCTGGAGTATGTCACAGAACTGCAGAGTGTTGCACTGTGGACTGCAATACAGCAGTGATTTCACAGCCCAGACAGAGCCAGGAAATAATTTGGCGCAAGCCTGCTGTAACACTTAGCTGGCTGCGTATGATTTTGTAGAACTACTACACCCAGCACACACAGACCCAGAACACTGAGCACAGTCACAGGCAGGCCAAATAGATTTTTTGCCCAATATTTTTTAGAAAAGGCCCACTGCCTATATTCAATGAATATGTCTTCTGTCCCTGCCTCCACACTTCTGTCCCTGGAGTATGTCACAGAACTGCAGAGTGTTGCACTGTGGACTGCAATACAGCAGTGATTTCACAGCCCAGACAGAGCCAGGAAATAATTTGGCGCAAGCCTCCTGTAACACTTAGCTGGCTGCGTATGATTTTGTAGAACTACTACACCCAGCACACACAGACCCAGAACACTGAGCACAGTCACAGGCAGGCCAAATAGATTTTTTCCCACAAATTTTTTTGCAAAGGCCCACTGCCTATATTCAATCAATAATATTAATATGTCTTGTGTCCCTGCCTACGCACTTCTGTCCCTGGAGTATGTCACAGAACTGCAGAGTGTTGCACTGTCAACTGCAACACAGCGGTGATTTCAGAGCCCAGACAGAGCCAGGAAATAATTTGGCGCAAGCCTGCTGTAACACTTAGCTGGCTGCGTATGATTTTGTAGAACTACTACACCCAGCACACACAGACCCAGAACACTGAGCACAATCACAGGCAGGCCAAATAGATTTTTTGCCCAATATTTTTTAGAAAAGGCCCACTGCCTATATTCAATGAATATGTCTTCTGTCCCTGCCTCCACACTTCTGTCCCTGGAGTATGTCACAGAACTGCAGAGTGTTGCACTGTGGACTGCAATACAGCAGTGATTTCACAGCCCAGACAGAGCCAGGAAATAATTTGGCGCAAGCCTGCTGTAACACTTAGCTGGCTGCGTATGATTTTGTAGAACTACTACACCCAGCACACACAGACCCAGAACACTGAGCACAGTCACAGGCAGGCCAAATAGATTTTTTGCCCAATATTTTTTAGAAAAGGCCCACTGCCTATATTCAATGAATATGTCTTCTGTCCCTGCCTCCACACTTCTGTCCCTGGAGTATGTCACAGAACTGCAGAGTGTTGCACTGTGGACTGCAATACAGCAGTGATTTCACAGCCCAGACAGAGCCAGGAAATAATTTGGCACAAGCCTGCTGTAACACTTAGCTGGCTGCGTATGATTTTGTAGAACTACTGCACCCAGCACACAGAGACCCAGAACACTGAGCACAGTGACAGGCAGGCCAAATAGATTTTTTGCCCAAATTTTTTTAGCAAAGGCCCACTGCCTATATTCAATCAATAATATTAATATGTCTTTTGTCCCTGCCTACGCACTTCTGTCCCTGGAGTATTACTGCAGGGCGCAATGCTCTGCACGGCCGATATACCAAAAAAAAAAAAAAGTGCAACACTGCAAAAAGCAGCCTCCACAGTACTGCACACGGTTAGATGTGGCCCTAAGAAGGACCGTTGGGGTTCTTGAAGCCTAAAATACTCCTAACGCTCTCCCTGCCTAAGCACTTCTGTCCCTGGAGTATTACTGCAGGGCACAATGCTCTGCACGGCCGATATACCAAAAAAAAAAAAATGTGCAACACTGCAAAAAGCAGCCTCCACACTACTGCACACGGTTAGATGTGGCCCTAAGAAGGACCGTTAGGGTTCTTGAAGCCTACAATAACTCCTAACACTCTCCCTATAGCAGCTCCAACATGATAGCACTTTCCCTCAGCTATGTCAGAACGCATCTGTGGCGAGCCGCGGGAGGGGCTGATTTTTATACTCGGGTGACACCTGATCTTGCCAGCCACTCACTGCAGGGGGGTGGTATAGGGCTTGAACGTCGCAGGGTGAAGTTGTAATGCCTTCCCTGTCTTTCAATTGGCCAGAAAAGCGCGCTAACATCTCAGAGATGAAAGTGAAAGTAACCCGAACATCGCGTGGTACTCGTTACGAGTAACGAGCATCTCGAACACGCTAATACTCGAATGAGTATCAAGCTCGGACGAGTACGTTCGCTCATCTCTAGTGAAATACCATTAGATTTTTTATACAAAAGTCAAAAGCTGATTAGTTGGCTAATGGTTATGCATTTCAAAAGTTGTCACCAATTTTTGCCTTTCTCAGTATTTGTCAACATTTATTCTTAACAGATTGTATGTTAATGGGTTGTTGTACATTCATAGCAATTGTTCTTATTTGACCTATTTTTATTTTAATAGAGTTCTGAGTGGCTGTTTAAAGATTTTCGAGATGGATGGATTAAGATTGTCTACCCCTTTTTTTTTACTGAGGCCACAAAATTAGATCCGAGTGAAGAATGTATTATGCAGTTGAGAAAGTGAGAATCTAATAGATATTGAGGCCTATTTATTGAGTCCTGGATGTCAGAATTGTGTTACTCAAATGTTGCAATTTTTGTGCACACACCAAAGCTCTGACTTCTCAGGTATTTACACCACGCCCCACCACTTTTTGAAAAAGTGTTCAGGGGCCAGCTTTACGGGGCATGGCTGTACACGGCCAGTCACATTGGCTATAATCTATGCCAGAAACCGCTATAGATTATAGCAAAAACTTACTCCAGCTTGGAGCTGGTGTGGGTTTTCATGTGGCACTGGAGGTGCCACCAGATGACACAAGTGTACTAAGTGGCTTGTTCCTCTTAATACATTTATCGCTCATATACGTGTGTGAAACATCTGTCTAAGTAAGTAGGCCCCAATATCTTTGTGTTAAACTTTAGTTGTTAACTTAAATCTGACTTTTTATGGTCCGTAAGTGGTTAGTATATATGGATTATTGCAGGGATAAGTTTCAAATTTTTAACAGGTTCTTTACTTTACTGACCAAAATATGCTTCTTAGCTGCCTACGTGTAGCACACCACTGAAAATTTGTCCTGAACTAATAATCAAATAAAACAATTACAATACAAGTGCAGAACCAAGTTTACATTTACTTGGCTGATGCACCCAATATTTTACCTCCCCCACCTAATCCAAAATTTCATAAGGCCCTTGCCACTTGGCCAAAAACTTACTTTGTACTGTAGGAATGAAAACTAAGACCCTCTCACCAGGATTGAAATCTCCTATTTTATCAGACCTATTATAAACCCAGGAATGACTCTTCTGGGCTTGCTCGAAGTGTTCCTTTACAAGAGCATCACTTTTTCAATTCTGTCTTGCATTTGGGCAATAAGTTCTATGACACTTTTATAAGGGGTAACTTTATATTCCCAAGTCTCTTTGGCTATAGCCAAAAGACCTCTGGGGTATTGAAAATGTAACAACCAAGTATCTTTCAACAACCACAGCACAAGTTTATCGCTCTGTATCTTTGGAGTGCAAGGCAGAGTAGACAGCTCTAGCAAATAATACATTTTTCCACCTATTATCACACTCCATTGACTCATCCACAAGTTGGCCCAGTCCTTGACAACACCAACAAACAATATTCCTGGCCCTTAATGGCTAGGCTAATCGGTCTGTCCCCACTCCCACTTTATGGCCCTCCTTCCTCCTCTTCATTTAGAAATGTTCTTATCCAATTCGAGATCTTTTGGTTTCCTGGGGTTGGCCAAATAGGAGATAGTTAATGAAGATAGTCCTCGGTATTCAAATGCCACTTCACTAAGATGACTAGCTGACCCACATCCCAGAAATATGCCTTATAGCTAAGTGAAATAAATCATACATTTGTAACTGCACAGGCTTGTCTAAATGAAATGTCCAGGTGTGTACCCATTGGGCTCTGACAGCAGGCGTAACCCTCAAGTGAATAAGTACCTCGGCTTTTAGTTTAGCGCATTATTAGGCATCTTGCTCAGCTAAGTCATAATAAGCTTTTGGCGGCTCCCCAGAAAGTAATGTATCCTTCCATTGATCCACTAGAAATTTCTCTCTTTCGACGGCTATTCCAAATATTCTTAAAAATGTCTCCACATTGTCCTCCGATGTCATTTTCTGCAGTGAGACTTGCACTCTCCTAGCAGCAAAGACCGACTCTAGCTGGACTTGAAGCTTCTCTGCAAACACCTTTATATGCTCCCACAGTGCTTTATTAAACCCCTGCTGGTTAGCATTCATCTCTTGAGAATAGCCAGGATCAGCTACTCCAAAGCTTCTTCCATTTCTGCAGAGCTTCATTTTATAAGTGCAGCAGACTAAAACCCACAACATATATGTTACCGGATTCTATTTTCAGTGCTTCCTCCAACATTTATAACCAAGTAGCTTACAAGACTGTCATCTCCTGGGTTAGACAGACACTTTTGGTACTTCCAGAACTTCCCCTTATGCCCCAATGATTAAAAATGCTTTCTCCTATTGCTTCATCATTATTAATAATGCCATCATCAATACTTCTCCCCCTTATTACCTCAGCCAATAATAATGCTTCTTTTTATTACGCCTATCATTAATAATGCTCATTCTTATTGCCCTCTTATTGTCCCTGTCATTAATAATGATTCTCCCACAATTCTCAAAACTGCCCCGCATCACTTCAGGGAAATCATGAACCTCTGCCTCTGCCTCAGCTGACAGTCGCATTGCGTTCACCTTGCACATGGTGCAAAGCTGCCACTGGCCGCATTGAAAAAAAAATTGGAGATGTGATTTAGGAGCATGCACAAAGATAGGCCATGCCTTAATTTGCTTACTGCAGTGCAGCGCATCATGGTACGATGCTGGGGGAAAAAAAAAAAATCGCTTACGTGTATGATCCCATTCAAAATGTGTATGACGTAAAAATCTTGCACAATTTTCTTTTCTGTATGTAGCCGGTCCTTGGGCTTTTTATTGTACTGCACCATGATTCCTGTTGTGGAGGAGCAGAGAAGCAGTGATAGCAGAGCCTGGTCTGTTGTGAGACCTGCCTGTCGTTTAATTGAGTTGCAATGACAAAAGAAAAGAAGCTGGTGGTGCATGTGTGCTTCATGATGGTACTCAGGTGCAGGCATCTGTGAATGCTACTGTGAATACTTTGCACTGTGAGGCTGCACATGCAACATTGGAGGCAATATCGGAATGCACGGAATGTTTTAGCATTCTGATCACTTTACTGAGAAATGCCACGATGCAGCGAATAGGTTGGCAGAATTTGCTCGTTCAACTCTTCCCACAACCTTGGAATTCTCTGGAAACATCTGCAGCTTTATTTGTCTCCTCTGATGGGACTTTTAATACGTTCTCTCACTCTGTAATTAAGAAGGATAAGCATGGCCCTCTTTTATATACTTCATCTGCTTCATCTGCCTCTGTGAATACTATTATGCAGGTCATTTCAGTACAAACTAGTGGTGTGGATATGCAAAATAATATAAAAAACAAACTTACTCTATGTGATATTTTTCTAGCTGTGACTAAAAACAATAATGTTCTGGCTTCCCTCTCTGCTTAAGTTGGTAGACAGAAGGAGGATGCTGAATTTTAAGACACAATTTGCAGAAAGTTACTGATAGATTGTCTAAAGCAGACACATATTAATGAAATGGAAGAAAAAATGTTCCTATACAGGATAGAATTAGTAAATGAGAGCAGTCTATTTGTAGTTTGCAATATAAAGCAGATGATCCGGAAAATTGACTAAGGAGGAATAATTTGTGACTGGTGGGGGTTCCAGAAAAGGTGGAAGTATTGTATCTAAAAGATGGCTGAAATCAAGTATTGGGGAAAATACTTTGTCAGCTTTCTTTGCTGTGGAAAGGGCTCATAGAGTTTCTGCTAGACCACCTCTACCTGGTATCACACCAAGAACTGTTTTGATAAACCTCCTGCATTATAAAGATCAGGACATTATTTTAAAGAAAGCAAGAGAAATGAAAGAGTTAACTATGGCCACACAAAAAAAAAACCCTTAACTTTCTCTTAACATCTTGAGGCCTCAGTCACACGGGCGCATCGGCACCCGTACACCGGCGCCGATGCAGCTGTGTGACTGACACCAGCAGACAGCCATACCTGAAGACGGCCGTCTCTCTGCAGCACCGGAGGAAAGAACATCTGACCGGCTTCATTGCCGGTCATGTGTTCTTTCCTCCGGCGCTGCAGAGAGACGGCCGTCTTTAGGTACGGCCGTCTCCTTTCTGCAGTCACACGGGCGCATTGGCGCCGGTGTACGGGTGCCGATGCGCCCATGTGACTGAGGCCTCAAGATGTTAAGAGACAGTTAAGGGGTCTGCCTCATGTTACTTTGTGTCCAGCACGGCTGAGAGTGGTGATGCATGTGAAAACTTTTTTCTTTGATAGTTCTACAGATGTCGCCTCCTGGATTGCTAAACATATACAATATTTATAAAACAGTAATACGTTTTTATTAGTGGATTATTGGTACAGTATATAACCACCTGAAATGTGATTATTTGTTGGAAAGGTGGAGGTTTCTTGGAACTATTCCTTAGTATTAGTGACCTTACTGTGATATTGGGATTTTATTTGACATTTATTGCTAAGACTTGTTGATTAAAGCCCTTGGAGATATGGGCATGTGTGCATGGGGTTGGGTATGGCGGGGTGTTTTTTTGTTTGCTTTTTTTCTCTACTTGTCTCTCTTTCTTCTTCTCTACCATGCAATGCAGACAGTGTTATAAATTCCATATGTAAAATATAAAAAATGATTAGGATTTACCATGGTTCAAGAGGTTAATTACGTTTTGTGGAATATGTGGGGTATGGGGGATAAAACTAAAAGATATTCTGTTTTTTCATCTATTCAACAATTTCAATTAGCTATTGTTCGTCTATTAAAAACTCACTTAACAGGAGATTCTGTACAGATGCTTCAGCATTCTGTATGGGCACATTCTTTCTTTTCATTCTGCGCCCTAGGGTTATTCGCATAAAAGTGTACTGATTCATAAAAAATGTCTCTTTTAAGTCTGAGTCATCTTTTATAGATATTTCTTAAATATGTGTTATTGCACAAAATAAATATTTTTTGGTGACAATATATATCCTTTCTCCATATTCCAGTTAAAGTAGTAGGAAATTGATGGAATTCGTGGCTATATCTCCTGTTCCTACATTAATTGTGGGTGATTTTAATAACTGTCTGGTTCCCTATTTGGATAAATTTAATAAAGGCCCTATAGTGGCTTCTCCTTCCCCAATTACTTTTGCATGTTTATTAAAGGAATTAGTTTTATATGATCTGTGGAGGTTAACAAATGTTCGACCATACTCTTGTTATACTAGTTCACATAATATACTTTCTAGAATAGATCTTCCATAGATACTTGATCTATGCTTCCTTATGTTCGTAGAATGGAATATCGACCACAAACTATATCTGATTACTCTCCACACTATTTGCCTTTGATTATAAATTGTGGAGGATTTGGTTTGCATAGAGTTTGGAGGTTAAATCCCTTTTGGTTGAACCTGCTTGCCTCTTCCTCAGTGTCTATAGTGTGAGATGCTATGAAGGCATTTATACGTAGTCATTACATACAAAAGATTAACCTACATAAGTCTACATCTCAGGATGTCATTAGATGCAGAGTAGATGTAGATATGCATATATTCTCCCATTAATCAGGCAGAAATTAATTTGAAAGTAGCCTAGTCTCAACATGTGGATCATCTGAAAGGTGTTGCAAAAATAAGCATCTTTTTATGAAGTGGAAGATCTTTGAGGAAGGGCAAGTAGTGGGTCATTTTTTTGCTTCTATATCAAGACCCTGGAATCATCATCTTATTTTATGATTGAGAAGGCCTGAAAATTCTTTGTTTATAGGGCCTCGTTTACACGGGCAACAAAGTTGCGCGATTTTCTCATGGTGCGACAGTGGTACAAATCGCATGGATCTTAAGCCTATGCTTTCCTATAGGTTCCTTCATATTTGCGATGTTTTGTAACATGCTACATTGCGAGTCAAAAACCTTGTGGGTTTCACGATATGCACGCGACTTGTGAGGTTTTGTAGCCCATTTTTTACCTAAGGAGCCTTCCTCTCTGCTGCATCGCATCGCACGAAAATGTAGTTTTCGTGCGGGGCGATGTAACTTTGACAGAAATCTTACTGTCAAAGTTCCAAACTAAGCACTTTCTGTAGAAAAAGGGGAAGGCTGTGATTGGTTCATTGAGCACTGCCTCTGATTGGCTGAGCATCACAGCACTCAGCCAATCAGAGGCAGCGCTTCTCCGGCCAGAAGAGATGCTGATGACTAGTGTCGGGGAATGGGGAGAAGATGCAGCACAGCTGACCGCTGTTCTTAGGTGATGTATTCTTTTTTTAAAATATTTTTCTCTGCAGCTAGGGCTTATTTTCGGTGTAGTGCTTATATTTCAAGCCCCCCACCACCACAAAAATCCTTGCAATTGGTGCTACAAAGTCGCACGACTTTGTAGAACCACAAAATCATGGTATTGTAACGAAAAAGCGCAGCGATATCACTACCAATTTTTCGTGTCAATATTGTGTTGCCTATGTGAAGGAGGCCTACAGGAGGATGAAATTTTGGAGACATTTTTTTTCTGTTTAAAAAACCTATATGCTTCTAAGTTAAAAGGGTTGTCCCGAGCCAAAACCTCAAAATTTTCAATTAGCCCATTCCCCCTGTCACCCCCCGGCATAAAGCAGCCCTTTAAAGCGGTTATAAACCGCTTCCTACTTACCGTTTTGAAGAAATAATAACTTATAAAGTTCTTCTTCCAAGATGGCGCCTGTGATGTCCCAGGGTGAGTTCCACGGTGCACCGCGCATCCAGGAGGCTTTCATGCGCACTCCCGAGACGCCGATCACGTGAGCAGGTGACTGACGTCATCGGTGGAGGCGGCACTTGTAATGAATGAAACACTGCTCCCGTGCAGTGATAGCTCGTCTGCGCATGCGCAGATGAGCTGTATCGCGCGGGCACGCTGGAGCGGCTCGTTCACAGCTGGGAGAGTACAGACTGCGCAAGCGCGTCTAAAAAAGACTGCTGAGGAAGAAATTAGACGGCTCCATGGCGACGGGGACGCAGAGACAGCGCGAGGACGGAGACAAGTGAGTGAATAACTTCTGTATGGCTTATATTTAATGCAGGATGTATATTACAAAGTGCATTAATATGGCCATACAGAAGTGCTTAACCCCACTTGCTTTCTCGGGACAACCCCTTTAAGTGTTAGAGATGAGCGAGCACCAAAATGCTCGGGTGCTCGTTACTCGGGATGAAATTTTCGCGATGCTCGAGGGTTCGTTTCGAATAACGAACCCCATTGAAGTCAATGGGCGACCCGAGCATTTTTGTATATCGCCGATGCTCGCTAAGGTTTCCATTTGTGAAAATCTGGGCAATTCCAGAAAGTGATGGGAACGACACAGCAACGGATAGGGCAGGCAAGGGGCTACATGTTGGGCTGCATCTCAAGTTCCCAGGTCCCACTATTAAGCCACAATAGCGACAAGAGTGGCCCTCCCTCCCAACAATTTTTACTTCTGAAAAGCCCTCATTAGCAATGCATACCTTAGCTAAGCACAACACTACCTCCAACAAAGCACGATCACTGCCTGCATGACACTCCGCTGCCACTTCTCCTGGGTTACATGCTGCCCAACCCCCCCCCCCCCCCCGAGCACGACCAAGTGTCCACAGCGCACACCAAAGTGTCCCTGCGCAGCCTTCAGCTGCCCTCATGCCACACCACCATCATGTCTATTTATAAGTGCGTCTGCCATGAGGAGGAACCACAGGCACACACTGCAGAGGGTTGGCACGGCTAGGCAGCGACCCTCTTTAAAAGGGGCGGGGCGATAGCCCACAATGCTGTACAGAAGCAATGAGAAATATAATCCTGTGCCACCGCCATCAGGAGCTGCACACGTGGGCATAGCAATGGGGAACCTATGTGCCACACACTATTCATTCTGTCAAGGTGTCTGCATGCCGCAGTCAGACCGCGGTTTTTTATAAATAGTCACAGGCAGGTACAACTCCGCAATGGGAATTCCGTGTGCACCCACAGCATGGGTGGCTCCCTGTATCCCATTGCAGTGCCCTGGACAGCAGAGCTAACGTCAGATTAAATGCAGGTGGGCTTCGGCCCACACTGCATGCCCCAACATGACCGGGGTTTTTAATTCATAGACACAGGCAGGTACAACTCCCTATTGTGAAGTCCCTGTGGACCGACAGCATGGGTGGGTGCCAGGAAGCCACCGGCAGTACATAAATATATCCCATTGCATTGCCCATCACAGCTGAGGTAATGTCATGTTTAATGCAGGTGGGCTTCGGCCCACACTGCATGCCCCAGTCAGACTGGGGTTCTTTAGAAGTGGACAAATGCAGTTACAACTCCGTGTGGACCGACAGCATGGGTGGCTCCCTGGAACCCACTGGCTGTACATAAATGTATCCCATTGCAGTGCCCTGGACAGCAGAGCTAACATCAGATTAAATGCTGGTGGGCTTTGGCCCACACTGCATGCCCCAGTCAGACTGGGGTTCTTTATAAGTAGACACAGGCAGGTACAACTCCCTATTGTGAAGTCCGTGTGGACCGACAGCATGGGAGGGTCCCAGGAAGCCACCGGCGGTACATAAATAAATCCCATTGCATTGCCCAGCACAGCTGAGGTAATGTCATGTTTAATGCAGGTGTGCTTCGGCCCACACTGCATGCCCTAGTCAGACTGGGGTTCTTTAGAAGTGGACACATGCAGTTACAACTCCGTGTGGACCGACAGCATGGGTGGCTCCCTGGAACCCACCGGCGGTACATAAATATATCCCATTGCATTGCCCATCACAGCTGAGGTAATGTCATGTTTAATGCAGGTGGGCTTCGGCCCACACTGCATGACCCAGTCAGACTGGGGTTCTTTAGAAGTGGACACATGCAGTTACAACTCCGTGTGGACCGACAGCATGGGTGGCTCCCTGGAACCCACCGACAGTAAATAAATATATCCCATTGCAGTGCCCAGCACAGCTGAGGTAATGTCATGTTTAATGCAGGTGGGCTTTGGCCCACACTGCATGCCCCAATCAGACTGGGGTTCTTTAGAAGTGGACACATGCAGTTACAACTCCGTGTGGACCGACTGCATGGGTGCCCGTTCGGCGTGATTACGTCAGGTTTCAGGAGGAGGAGCAGGGGGAGGAGGATGAATATTATACACAGATTGATGAAGCTAAAAGGTCCACGTTTTTGATGGTGATAGAGAACAATACTTCCATCCGTGGGTGCAGCCTACGTATTGTTTAGGTATCGCTGCTGTCCGCTGGTGGAGAAGAGAAGTCTGGGGAAATCCAGGCTTTGTTCATCCTGATGAGTGTAAGCCTGTCGGCACTGTCGGTTGACAGGCGGGTACGCTTATCTGTGATGATTCCCCCAGCCGCACTAAACACCCTCTCTGACTAGATGCTAGCCGCAGGACAAGCAAGCACCTCCAGGGCATACAGCGCGAGTTCAGGCCACGTGTCCAGCTTCGACACCCAGTAGTTGTAGGGGGCAGAGGCGTCACGGAGGACGGTCGTGCGATTGGCTACGTACTCCCTCACCATCCTTTTACAGTGCTCCCGCCGACTCAGCCTTGACTGGGGAGCGGTGACACAGTCTTGCTGGGGATCCAGAAAGCTGTCCAAGGCCTTAGAGAGTGTTCCCCTGCCTGTGCTGTACATGCTGCCTGATCTCTGCGCCTCCCCTGCTACCTGGCCCTCGGAACTGCGCCTTCTGCCACTAGCGCTGTCGGATGGGAATTTTACCATCAGCTTGTCCGCCAGGGTCCTGTGGTATAGCATCCCTCTCGAACCACTTTCCTCTTTGGGTATGAGAGTGGAAAAGTTCTCCTTATACCGTGGGTCGAGCAGTGTGTACACCCAGTAATCCGTAGTGGCCAGAATACGTGTAACGTGAGGGTCACGAGAAAGGCATCCTAACATGAAGTCAGCCATGTGTGCCAGGGTACCTGTACGCAACACATGGCTGTCCTCACTAGGAAGATCATTTTCAGGATCCTCCTCCTCAGGCCATACACGCTGAAAGGATGACAGGCAACCAGCATGGGTACCCTCAGCAGTGGGCCAAGCTGTCTCTTCCCCCTCCTCCTCATCCTCCTCATGCTCCTCCTCCTCCTCCTCAACGCGCTGAGATATAGACAGGAGGGTGCTCTGACTATCCAGCGACATACTGTCTTCCCCCGCCTCTGTTTCCGAGCGCAAAGCGTCTGCCTTTATGCTTTGCAGGGAACTTCTCAAGAGGCATAGCAGAGGAATGGTGGCGCTAATGATTGCAGCATCGCCGCTCACCATCTGGGTAGACTCCTCAAAGTTTCCAAGGACCTGGCAGATGTCTGCCAACCAGGCCCACTCTTCTGTAAAGAATTGAGGAGGCTGACTCCCACTGCGTCGCCCATGTTAGAATTGGTATTCCACTATAGCTCTACGCTGCTCATAGAGCCTGGCCAACATGTAGAGCGTAGAGTTCCACCGTGTGGGCACGTCGCACAGCAGTCGGTGCACTGGCAGATGAAACCGATGTTGCAGGGTGCGCAGGGTGGCAGCGTCCGTGTGGGACTTGCGGAAATGTGCGCAGAGGCGGCGCACCTTTCCAAGCAGGTCTGACAAGCGTGGGTAGCTTTTCAGAAAGCGCTGAACCACCAAATTAAAGACGTGGGCCAGGCATGGCACGTGCGTGAGGCTGCCGAGCTGCAGAGCCGCCACCAGGTTACGGCCGTTGTCACACACGACCATGCCCGGTTGGAGGCTCAGCGGCGCAAGCCAGCGGTCGGTCTGCTCTGTCAGACCCTGCAGCAGTTCGTGGGCCGTATGCCTCTTCTCTACTAAGCTGAGTAGTTTCAGCACGGCCTGCTGACGCTTGCCCACCGCTGTGCTGCCGTGCCGCGCGACACCGACTGCTGGCGACGTGCTGCTGCTGACACATCTTGATTGTGAGACAGAGGTTGCGTAGGAGGAGGAGGAGGAGGAGGAGGGTGGTTTAGTGGAGGAAGCATACACCGCTGCAGATACCACCACCGAGCTGGGGCCCGCAATTCTGGGGGTGGGTAGGACGTGAGCGGTCCCAGGCTCTGACTCTGTCCCAGCCTCCACTAAATTCACCCAATGTGCCGTCAGGGAGATATAGTGGCCCTGCCCGCCTGTGCTTGTCCACGTGTCCGTTGTTAAGTGGACCTTGGCAGTAACCGCGTTGGTGAGGGAGCGTACAATGTTGTGGGAGACGTGGTCGTGCAGGGCTGGGACGGCACATCAGGAAAAGTAGTGGCGACTGGGAACTAAGTAGCGCGGGGCCGCCGCCGCCATCATACCTTTGAAAGCCTCCGTTTCCACAAGCCTATACGGCAGCATCTCCAGGCTGATAAATTTGGCTATGTGCACGTTTAACGCTTGAGCATGCGGGTGCGTGGCGGCGTACTTGAGCTTGCGCTCAAACACTTGCGCTAGCGATGGCTGGACGGTGCGCTGAGAGACATTGGTGGATGGGACCGAGGACAGCGGAGGTGAGGGTGTGGGTGTAGGCCAGGAGACGGTAGTGCCTGTGTCCTGAGAGGGGGGTTGGATCTCAGTGGCAGGTTGGGGCACAGGGGGAGAGGCAGCGATGCAAATCGGAGGCGGTGAACAGCCTTCGTCCCAGCTTGTGGGGTGCTTGGCCATCATATGTCTGCGCATGCTGGTGGTGGTGAGGCTGGTGGTGGTGGCTCCCCGGCTGATCTTGGCGCGACAAAGGTTGCACATCACTGTTCGTCGGTCGTCTGCACTCTCAGTGAAAAACTGCCAGACCTTTGAGCACCTCGGCCTCTGCAGGGTGGCATGGCGCGATGGGGCGCTTTGGGAAACAGTTGGTGGATTATTCGGTCTGGCCCTGCCTCTACCCCTGGCCACCGCACTGCCTCTTGCAACCTGCCCTGCTGCTGCACTTGCCTCCCCCTCTGAAGACCTGTCCTCAGTAGGCGTAGCAAACCAGGTGGGGTCAGTCACCTCATCGTCCTGCTGCTCTTCCTCCGAATCCTCTGTGCGCTCCTCCCTCTGACTTACTCCAATTACTACTACCTGAGTGATAGGCAACTGTGTCTCATCGTCATCGTCCTCCTCACCCACTGAAAGCTCTTGAGACAGTTGCTGGAAGTCCCCAGCCTCATCCCCCGTGCAGCAGTGGACGGCGCAGAACTCTGGGTGGTCGATAGATTGCTTGATGCACTTTCTGCCATCCACGACAGGACCTGCTCACACTGCTCATTTTCTAATAAAGGTCTACCGCGCGGACCCATTAATTGTGAGATGAATGTGGGGACGCCAGAAACGTGCCTCTCTCCTAATCCCGCAGCAGTCGACTGCGATACACCTGGATCAGGAGCTCGGCCTGTGCCCACACCCTGACTTGGGCCTCCGCGTCCTCGCCCGCGTCCACGTCCTCTAGGCCTACCCCTACCCCTCAGCATGCTGTATTACCAGTAGCGCAGAAACAGAATGCTGTAATTAAATGTGCCGCTTATTGGCCTGTGGTTGGAGGCTGACTTCGCTTACGGAACGCACAGCAGAGCCAGGAAAGAATTTTGCGCAAGCCTGCTGTAACACTTAGCTGGCTGCGTATGAATTAGGACAACTACCCCCAGCAGAGACGCAGTACACTGAGGACGGTCACAGGCAGCCCAAATAGATTTTTTTCCCCAAATTTTTTTGGAAAAGCCCACTGCCTATATAGACTGTATATGTCTTTCACTGTCCCTGCCTCACCACCACTACTGGCCCTGGACTATGTAAAATTACTGCAGACTGTTTCACTCTGGACAGGATGACAGCGGTGATGTAAGAGGCAACACAGAGCCAGGAAAGAATTTTGTGCAAGCCTGCTGTAACACTTAGCTGGCTGCGAATGAATTAGGACAACTACCCCCAGCAGAGACACAGTACACTGAGGACGGTCACAGGCAGCCCAAATAGATTTTTTTTTCCCAAATTTTTTTGGAAAAGCCCACTGCCTATATAGACTGTATATGTCTTTCACTGTCCCTGCCTCACCACCACTACTGGCCCTGGACTATGTAAAATTACTGCAGACTGTTTCACTCTGGACAGGATGACAGCGGTGATGTAAGAGGCAACGCAGAGCCAGTAAAGAATTTTGCACAAGCCTGCGTTAATACTTAGCTGGCTGCGTATGAATTAGGACAACTACCCTCAGCAGAGACGCAGTACAGTCAGGACGGTCACAGGCAGCCCAAATAGATTTTTTTTCCCAAATTTGTTTTGGAAAAGCCCACTGCCTGTATAGACTGTATATGTCTTTCACTGTCCCTGCCTCACCACCACTACTGGCCCTGGACTATGTAAAATTACTGCAGGACGCAATGCTCTGGACGCAATGCTCTGCACGGCCGATATAAAAAAAAAAAAAAATGTGCAACACTGCAAAAAGCAGCCTCAACAGTACTGCACACGGTCAGATGTGGCCGTAAGAAGGACCGTTGGGGTTCTTGAAGCCTAAAATCAATCCTAACACTCTCCCGATAGCAGCTCTGGCATCAGCAGCACTTTCCCTGATCTCTGTCAGAATGCATCTGTGGCGAGCCGCGGGAGGGGCCGATTTATATACTCGGGTGACACCTGATCTCGCCAGCCACTCACTGCAGGGGGGTGGTATAGGGCTTGAACGTGGCAGGGGGAAGTTGTAATGCCTTCCCTGTCTATTGGCCAGAAAAGCGCGCTGTCTCAGAGATGAAAGTGAAAGTAACTCGAACATCGCGTGGTGCTCGCCTCTAGTAACGAGCATCTCGGACATGCTAATACTCGAACGAGTATCAAGCTCGGACGAGTACGTTCGCTCATCTCTATTAAGTGTGAATTGTAAAGATCTCTATGAATATTTGGCTTGGGTGCAATCGTCAACTGTGTCTGGTGATTAGAGAACAATATTATAGGCTCCTTTGACACTGAATGAGTTAAGAGATGCAGTAGCAGCATTTCTAATGAAAAGTCTCCTGGGTTGCATAGTTTTCCAAATTAATTTTTTAAGCCCTTCCAGGATATGCTTCTGCCACATTTATTGACGGTATTTAATGAATCATTGCATGAAAGCATACTTTCACCATCAATGAGAGATGCTATGATTGTTTTAATTCCTAAGCCAGGAAAGGATTTGTCTCTTCCTGACTCCTATCATCCAATATTTCTGTTGACCACTGATGTTAAAATCTTAGCAAAGGTACTTTTAGTAATGACTTTAGTAAGATTACTTTTAGCAATGATTGATTCAATATATGAAGATCAGTCCGGCTTCAAGCCAAACAAATCAACTGCTATTAATTTAAGGAAGTTATATATGAATCTTTAGTTTGTGAGATCTGGGCTATTTTTTAACTGGACACTGCCAAAGTTTTCAAAATTGTTTAGTGGAACTATTTGTGAGCTGTTCTTCATGCTAGAGGCAAGAGTGACAGTAAATGGTCATATTTCTAGACAAATAGTGTTAGAGAGGGAAAAAAAGCAATGGTGTCCCCTGTACCCTTTTCTCTTTGCCTTGGCAATCAAGCCCCTGTCTGGTTTGATAAGGCAATCACCCCATATATTTGGATTAAAAGTATGGAGAAATTGAAGATTGTATGTCACTATATACAGATGATCTGTTATTGTATGTTAGGGATGTCAGTAGACCAATGAGTCCTATTATGTCCATTTTCTAAAAATATTTGGTAAGATGTCAGGTCTCACTATTAATTGGGGGAAATCTGTAATTCTTTCTTTCAGATCCCTTGCTAGTAGATTATTCTTTTGAATATACCCAACTACAAATAGTGAAGGAATTCAAATATTTGGGAGTTGCGGTATCTTCTAAGCCATGAGACTATATTTCTGCCAATCTGCTTCTACTGGTTCAAAAGTCTGAGGATAAGGTGAAGGTCTGTAATCATCTCTAACTATTGATGATTGGCAGAAGAAATCTTATCAAAATGGTTTTGATGTCACAACTCCCTTTTATAAAATTCCTCGGTTTGTATTCCATCACAATATTTTTTAGACTCCATACGATATTTAGGAGTTTATTATGGAATTTATGCTAGAATTAAATTGAAGAGCCTTCAAAGGGATAAGCATATATATACAGTGGATCAGACAGCGCCAACGGATACTACATCGACTTCAGACGTGCTTTATCTCCTATCCTCCGTGCAGGAGGAGAGCTGCAAAGACAATGAGGGGGGACTCTCACCAGGAGAGTGAGCCCCCAATAAAAACAAACAGCAGGGTTTCAGTAAAAAAAGCTATGCGCTCGTGAAGATTACAACAAGTCAAGCGGAGTTTAAACAATCTCCGTCCTGTGGAGGACGGAAAAAAGGAAATGAAATAGAATAGAAAGGCACTTACTCAAAAGGAGGGGGGGTGTATAAAACAAGAAGCCCCCTCCTCTAAGTGCTGACTCCTCTGGGTCCTCTTAGTCGCCGATGGAATTGGCAGGAAGCAAGATGGTTTCTTCGGTTTTATTTGTATAAAAGCAAATTTACAAAGAGGCAACGCGTTTCGGTGCAGCATGCACCTTTCTCAAGCCTATGTATACATCAGTATAAAACACACATTTACTCACATTTATAGGTCTCTAGATAGTGCTTTCGTTTTGTGTGTGACTCCATTTTCTGGGTGGATCTGTGTAGATCTAGAGGGAGGAGACTTAGCTGATAGGTCCATATGTGTCCCATGTTTAATGTGGTGACGTGGCTGGGTTCCCCGGATGTGCTACGTGGCACTATGTGTTTAATTTTCACTTTCAGTTGCGTGGTGACGACCGCGTCATAGGGTTATGTGACCACATTACTAACCCATCGGCCTCCCCATGATGACGCGGCACGCACTGACAGCGCGACCGCGTCATCAGACAAGGTGACCAATCACCTTGTGTGATGACGTGGAACGCTATAGCAGCGTAACCGCGCAACTGAAAGTGAAAATTAAACACATAGTGCCACGTAGCACATCCGGGGAACCCAGCCACGTCACCACATTAAACATGGGACACATATGGACCTATCAGCTAAGTCTCCTCCCTCTAGATCTACACAGATCCACCCAGAAAATGGAGTCACACACAAAACGAAAGCACTATCTAGAGACCTATAAATGTGAGTAAATGTGTGTTTTATACTGATGTATACATAGGCTTGAGAAAGGTGCATGCTGCACCGAAACGCGTTGCCTCTTTGTAAATTTGCTTTTATACAAATAAAACCGAAGAAACCATCTTGCTTCCTGCCAATTCCATCGGCGACTAAGAGGACCCAGAGGAGTCAGCACTTAGAGGAGGGGGCTTCTTGTTTTATACACCCCCCTCCTTTTGAGTAAGTGCCTTTCTATTCTATTTCATTTCCTTTTTTCCGTCCTCCACAGGATGGAGATTGTTTAAACTCCGCTTGACTTGTTGTAATCTTCACGAGCGCATAGCTTTTTTTACTGAAACCCTGCTCAAAGGGATAAGCGGTCTGGAGGTTTGACAAATTCAAAGGTTTGAACCTATTTTCTGGTGTCTCAATTGAAGCAATTAAAGGGGTGGGGAGAAAGAAATAGCATTGAGTTGAATGGCAGATTGGTTTCTAAAATGGCAGGTTGTAGATCTACTATAACGGTATATGAGAGAGGAATGAAAGAGGAAAAAAGGAACTATATCCAACTATTATGTGAATAATGAAATCGTGGAAAACATTTAAGCAGATTTTCTAATTACTCACATTTACTATATACCCCCTCTGGAAGACCCCTAAATTGCCAGCTCTTTTTTAAGTTGGAGGGATTTTCGCCATGTTAGTAGAGAGGGGTAATCTTTTTGAACCAGATACAGTCTGGGGTCTTTTTTATCGTTTTGAACAATTTAGAGAGCTTTATGATGTTCCTCATAGTTATTTTGTTGATCGGATTGATGGGCATACTCTTTTGGGAATTCAGAGAGCATTGTATCAAGTACAGGAGTTCATTACTGCTCATCAGCTGCAGCCTGTGCCCCCCTGATAGTAGATTTTGTCGCATAAATAAGAGAGGTTATATCTTTGGAAAGGGGATGTATCAAAAAGGACAAAAAAGAGGTTGTTTGACTAGGGGCTTATTTACACGAGCGTATATCGGCTGGAGTTTTCACTGACGGCTGATTTACACTTCCATCTAAGCAGTTCTCCCTTCCCTCCCCCTCAAAGACTCTCTCCTCTTCTCCGGCTTTTGCAATGGGAGGGGGCGGGGCGAGGGCAAAGCTAATCTCTGCTCTGCCACGCCCCCTTCCATTGCTGGCTATGGACAAGAGGCGGAGAGAGGGTGTGGTTTAGCTCCCCACCCCGCCCACTCTTTTTGAAAACCGCTCGGAGGGGAGGAGAGACGCAGAGAGGCGGTGAGGGGGAGGGAACTGCTTAGATGGAAGCGTATATCGGCCGGCCATGAAAACGCCAGCCGATATACGCTCGTGTAAATAAGCCCTAAGTTTGAGGAAATTTGGGGAAGATGGTCTGATATATCTAATTTACTGGGGAACAGAAAAATATATTTTTCTTGGTGCCTGGAATTTTCTACCTGATTCTGGGTATTTTTGTGCTATTGATTCCAGAAATGCTGTTCTTTTCTTTGTAGGATCTCTAGTTTTTGAGCTATCACTGATATTATTAATTACTATCACTTTATTTTTGCAGCAGAATTTGTTTACTGTTTGTGTACATTATATCCTTGATTTTGCTGATGTTCATATGTATTTTGTTTCTATTACAGATATAGAAGAAAATGTGTCCATCATTAAGAAGAAAATGTGTCCATCACCCTGATCTTTTTTGTTTAATTTGTGGGTAATACGCATTCCCTCAGCAGAGACAAGCTATAATAGACTTTGTGAAAAGAGCTTATTTAGCTTACTTCGCAGTCAAACTGGGGGACCAAGACAAGCCTTGGGCACCACATATTGTGTGCAAAACATGTACAGAGCACCTGTGACAATGGTGGAACAGGAAAAGAAAGTGCATGAAATTTGGTACACCAATGGTATGGCGAAAGCAGAGCAACCATAGCAATGACTGATACTTTTGTTTGGTGACTATAAAGGGCATAAATGAGTAAAACTGGGTTTAGTCTCCGCTAAATAACCTGTACAACATTCAGAAGATATACCTGTCTCTGCATGTAGCAGCCTTTCAGAGCTCTCCAAAGAAACAGGTGAACCGGCTGGTGAGAAAGAAAGCTATGCTGAGCAACATGACAGTAATTTCGAAGGACCTTCATCAGCTGCATTAGGTTTCAATTAGAGATGAGCGAACGCGTTCGTCCGAGCTTGATATTCGTGCGAATATTAGGGTGTTCGGGATGTTCGTTATTCGTGACGAACACCATGCGGTGTTCTGGTTACTTTCACTTCCTTCCCTGAGACGTTAGCGCGCTTTTCTGGCCAATTGAAAGACAGGGAAGGCATTACAACTTCCCCCTGCAACGTTTAAGCCCTATACCACCCCCCTGCTGTGAGTGGCTGGCGAGATCAGGTGTTCGCCTAATATAAAAGTCGGCCCCTCCCGCGGCTCGCCTCAGATGCGGTGTGAGTTAGATGAGGGACAGTGCTGTTTATACCGGAGCTGCTGTAGGGAAAGAATTGGTAGTTAGTGTAGGCTTCAAGACCCCCCAAAGGTCCTTATTAGGGCCACTGATAGCTGTGTGTTGGCTGCTGTTAGCAGTGGGATTTTTTTTTCTTTCTCAAAATCGCCTCTGCAGACCGTTGCACCTGGCATTAGGGACAGAAGTGCTGCATAGGCAGGGAGAGTGTTAGGAGTGAGTGTAGCCTTCAAGAACCTCAACGGTCCTTTCTAGGGCCATATTTATCCGTGTGCAGTACTGTCCAGGCTGCTGTTGGCTGTGCTGCATTTTTTTTGGGCTTCTCAAAATCGCCTCTGCAGAGCATTGCACCCTCCATTGATACTGCAGGGAAAGAATTGTATAGGCAGGGCCACAACACAGTTATTATTCATAGAATATACGCAGTGCTGCCTGTTGGTGGGAAAAAACTGAAAAGAAATCTATTTGTCCAGCCTGTGTCCGTCCTTACGCCTGTGGAGACGTGTGAGCTGCGTGAAAAACATTGCTAAATCATACGCAGCCAGCTACGCTTTACTGCTGGGTTCGCCATTTGCTTTCCTTAATTGGGAAAAAAAAATACCTGCTCTCCAAGAGTTATAATAACTCTGCTACCCTCACGTTCTGTGACACATAAGCAGGGACACAGCGCAGTTATTAAACTTCGCAGGTTCATTGAATATACGCAGTGCTGCCTGTTGGTGGGAAAAAACTGAAAACAAATCTATTTGTCCAGCCTGTGTCCGTCCTTACGCCTGTGTAGACGTGTGAGCTGCGTGAAAAACATTGCTAAATCATACGCAGCCAGCTACGCTTTACTGCTGGGTTCGCCATTTGCTTTCCTTAATTGGGAAAAAAAAATACCTGCTCTCCAAGAGTTATAATAACTCTGCTACCCTCACGTTCTGTGACACATAAGCAGGGACACAGCGCAGTTATTAAACTTCGCAGGTTCATTGAATATACGCAGTGCTGCCTGTTGGTGGGAAAAAACTGAAAACAAATCTATTTGTCCAGCCTGTGTCCGTCCTTACGCCTGTGGAGACGTGTGAGCTGCGTGAAAAACATTGCTAAATCATACGCAGCCAGCTACGCTTTACTGCTGGGTTCGCCATTTGCTTTCCTTAATTGGGAAAAAAAAATACCTGCTCTCCAAGAGTTATAATAACTCTGCTACCCTCACGTTCTGTGACACATAAGCAGGGACACAGCACAGTTATTAAACTTAGATAATTCATTCACTAGAGGCAGTGGGGCCTTTCGTTTTCCAAAAAGGGCAAAAATTATATTTGGCCTGCAGTCTTGCGCCAATTTATTTCCTGCCTGGGAAATCTAATCACTGGTAATACAGCATGCTGAGGGGTAGGGGTAAGCCTAGAGGACGTGGACGTGGACGTGGCCGAGGACGCGGAGGGCCAAGTGAGGGTGTGGGCACAGGCCAAGCTCCTGATCCAGGTGTGTCGCAGCTGTCTGCTGCGCGATTAGGAGAGAGGCACGTTTCTGGCGTCCCCACATTCATCGCCCAATTAATGGGTCCACGCGGGAGACGGTTATTAGAAAATGAGCAGTGTGAGCAGGTCCTGTCCTGGATGGCAGAAAGTGCTTCGAGCAACCTATCGTCTACCCGCAGTTCTGCGCCGTCCACTGCTGCCAATCCGAATCCTCTGTCTGCTGCTCCTCCTTCCTCCCAGCCTCCTCAGTCCACTACAATGACACCTGCTCAGGAGCGGGAACACTCCCAGGAACTGTTCTCGGGCCCCTGCTTAGATTGGGCAGCAGCGGTTCCTCTCCCACCAGAGGAGTTTATCGTCACTGATGCCCAACCATTCGAAAGTTCCCGGGGTCCGGGGGAAGAGGCTGGGGACTTCCGCCAACTGTCTCAACAACTTTCTGTGGGTGAGGAGGACGATGACGATCAGACACAGTTGTCTTGCAGTGAGGTAGTAGTAAGGGCAGTAAGTCCCAGGGAGCAGCGCACAGAGGATTCGGAGGAAGAGCAGCAGGACGATGAGGTGACTGACCCCACCTGGTGTGCAACGCTTACTCAGGAGGACAGGTCTTCAGAGGGGGAGTCAAGGGCATCAGCAGGGCAGGTTGCAAGAGGCAGTGCGGTGGCCAGGGGTAGAGGCAGGGCCAGACCGAATAATCCACCAAGTGTTTCCCAAAGCGACCCCTCGCGCCATGCCACCCTGCGTAGGCCGAGGTGCTCTAAGGTCTGGCAGTTTTTCACAGAGACGCCTGACGACCGACGAACAGTGGTGTGCAACCTTTGTCGCGCAAAGCTCAGCCGGGGAGCCAACACCAACAGCCTCACCACCACCACCATGCGCAGACATATGATGGCCAAGCACCCCGCAAGGTGGGACAAAGGCCGTTCACCGTCTCCGGTTTGCACCCCTGCCTCTCCCCCTGTGCCCCAACCTGCCACTGAGATGCAACCCCCCTCTCAGGACACAGGCACTACCGCCTCATGGCCTGCACCCACACCCTCATCTCCGCTGTCCTCGGCCCCATCCAGCAGTGTAGTTCAGCGCACCGTTCAGCCGTCGCTTGCGCAAGTGTTCGAGCGCAAGCGCAAGTACGCCGCCACGCACCCGCACGCTCAAACGTTAACCGTCCGCATCGCAAAATTCATCAGCCTTGAGATGCTGCCGTATAGGGTTGTGGAAACGGAGTCCTTCAAAAGTATCATGGAGGCGGCGGCCCCGCGCTACTCAGTTCCCAGTCGCCACTACTTTTCCCGATGTGCCGTCCCAGCCCTGCACGACCACGTCTCCCGCAACATTGTGCGCGCCCTCACCAACGCGGTTACTGCCACGGTCCACTTAACTACGGACACGTGGACAAGCACAGGCGGGCAGGGCCACTACATCTCCCTGACGGCACATTGGGTGAATTTAGTGGAGGCTGGGACAGAGTCAGAGCCTGGGACCGCTCACGTCCTACCCACCCCCAGAATTGCGGGCCCCAGCTCGGTGCTGGTATCTGCGGAGGTCTATGCTTCCTCCACTAAAGCACCCTCCTCCTCCTCCTCCTCCTCTGTCTCACAATCAAGATGTGTTAGCAGCAGCATGTCGCCAGCAGTCGGTGTCGCGCGGTGTGGCAGCACAGCGGTGGGCAAGCGTCAGCAGGCCGTGCTGAAACTACTCAGCTTAGGCGATAAGAGGCACACGGCCCACGAACTGCTGCAGGGTCTGACACAGCAGACCGACCGCTGGCTTGCGCCGCTGAGCCTCCAACCGGGCATGGTCGTGTGTGACAACGGCCGTAACCTGGTGGCGGCTCTGCAGCTTGGCAGCCTCACGCACGTGCCATGCCTGGCCCACGTCTTTAATTTGGTGGTTCAGCGGTTTCTGAAAAGCTACCCACGCTTGTCAGACCTGCTCGTAAAGGCGCGCCGGCTCTGCGCACATTTCCGCAAGTCCCACACGGACGCTGCCACCCTGCGCACCCTGCAACATCACTTTAAGCTGCCAGTGCACCGACTGCTGTGCGACGTGCCCACACGGTGGAACTCTACGCTCCACATGTTGGCCAGGCTCTATGAACAACGGAGAGCTATAGTCGAATACCAACTCCAACATGGGCGGCGCAGTGGGAGTCAGCCTCCTCAATTCCTTTCAGAAGAGTGGGCCTGGTTGGCAGACATCTGCCATGTCCTTGGTAATTTTGAGGAGTCTACCCAGGTGGTGAGCGGCGATGCTACAATCATTAGCGTCACCATTCCTCTGCTATGCATCTTGAGAAATTCCCTGCAAACCATAAAGGCAGCTGCTTTGCGCTCGGAAACGGGGGCGGGGGAAGACAGTATGCCGCTGGATAGTCAGGGCACCCTCCTGTCTATTTCTCAGCGCGTACAGGAGGAGGAGGAGGAGCATGAGGAGGATGAGGAGGAGGGGGAAGAGACAGCTTGGCCCGCTGCTGACGGTA
Source organism: Eleutherodactylus coqui (assembly GCF_035609145.1). Lineage (NCBI taxonomy): Eukaryota > Metazoa > Chordata > Amphibia > Anura > Eleutherodactylidae > Eleutherodactylus > Eleutherodactylus coqui. Next base: position 125,128,400 of record NC_089843.1, on the reverse strand, counting down.
CACCGGCTGATTGCCTGTCATCCTTTCAGCGTGTATGGCCTGAGGAGGAGGAGGAGGAGGAGGAGGATCCTGAAAGTGATCTTCCTAGTGAAGACAGCCATGTGTTGCGTACAGGTACCCTGGCACACATGGCTGACTTCATGTTAGGATGCCTTTCTCGTGACCCTCGCGTTGCACGCATTCTGGCCACGACGGATTACTGGGTGTACACACTGCTCGATCCACGGTATAAGGAGAACCTGCCCACTCTGATTCCCGAAGAGGAAAGGGGTTCGAGAGTGTTGCTATACCACAGGACCCTTGCGGACAAGCTGATGGTAAAATTCCCAGCCGACAGCGCTAGTGGCAGAAGGCGCAGTTCCGAGGGCCATGTTGCAGGGGATGTGCGTAGATCGAGCAGCATGTACATCCCAGGCAGTGCAACAGTCTTTAAGGGCCTGGCCAGCTTTATGGCTCCCCACCAAGACTGTGTCACCGCTCCCCAGTCACGGCTGAGTCGGCGGGAGCACTGCAAAAGGATGGTGAGGGAGTACGTAGCGGATCGCACGACCATCCTTGGTGACGCCTCTGCCCCCTACAACTACTGGGTGTCGAAGCTGGACACGTGGCCTGAACTAGCCCTGTATGCCCTTGAGGTGCTTGCTTGTCCTGCGGCTAGCGTGTTGTCGGAGAGGGTGTTTAGTGCGGCTGGGGGAATCATCACAGATAAGCGTAGCCGCTTGTCAACCGACAGTGCCGACAGGCTAACACTCATCAAGATGAACAAAGGCTGGATTTCCCCAGACTTCTGTTCTCCACCAGCGGACAGCAGCGATACGTAAGCAATACGTAGGCTGCACCCGCGGATGGAAGCTACGTTCTCTCTCACCATCCAAAACGGGGACATTTCTGCTTCATCAATCTGTGTCTAATATTCCTCCTCCTCCTCCTCCTGCTCCACCTCCTGAAACCTCACGTAATCACGCTGAACGGGCAATTTTTCTTAGGGCCACAAGGCTCACTCAAATAATTTTTCAGAACAATTTTTATAAGTTTCAATGCGCTTAAAAGCATTGGAACTTTAACTTGAACCAATTTTTCGTTACACTGGGCTGCCTCCAGGCCTAGTTACCACTTAAGCCACATTAACCAAAGCGATTAATGGGTTTCACCTGCCCTCTTGGCTGGCCATGGCCAATTTTTGGGATGTACATTAGTACTGTTGATACAGCAATTTGTGTGGGCCCTCGCCTACAGTGTAATCAAATTAATTTTTAGCCCACCTGCATTACAGCAGACGTTACCTCAGCTGTGTTGGGCAATGCAATGGGATATTTTTGTGTACCGCCGGTGGGTTCCAGGGAGCCACCCATGCTGTAGGTGCACACTGAGTTTTTAATACTTCTGTACACTTCTAAAGAACCCGTCTGACTGGGGCATGCAGTGTGGGCCGAAGCCCACCTGTATTACGCACGACATTACTACCTCAGCTGTGTTGGGCAATGCAATGGGATATTTCTATGTACCGCCGGTGGCTTCCTGGCACCCACCCAGGCAGTGGGTCCACAGGGAGTTAAACCTACATGTGTCCACTTGTAAAGAACCCCAGTCTGACTGGGGCATGCAGTGTGGGCCGAAGCCCACCTGCATTACGCACGACATTACTACCTCAGCTGTGTTGGGCAATGCAATGGGATATTTTTGTGTACCGCCGGTGGGTTCCAGGGAGCCACCCATGCTGTAGGTGCACACTGAGTTTTTAATACTTCTGTACACTTCTAAAGAACCCGTCTGACTGGGGCATGCAGTGTGGGCCGAAGCCCACCTGTATTACGCACGACATTACTACCTCAGCTGTGTTGGGCAATGCAATGGGATATTTCTATGTACCGCCGGTGGCTTCCTGGCACCCACCCAGGCAGTGGGTCCACAGGGAGTTAAACCTACATGTGTCCACTTGTAAAGAACCCCAGTCTGACTGGGGCATGCAGTGTGGGCCGAAGCCCACCTGCATTAACCCTTTCCAGTCCACTGTGTGACCTGTGAAGACATTAGGGTTTAAGGCTGTACAGCTCCGTTGTTGGTAGACGTCCGTCGGGGTTCTCTTACTGTATATTGCCAGCCTCTCTGCTGTCGGAGCCTATCCTACGTGTCAGCTCATGCAGTACTGGCTTTAGCCAGCATATAGCGCCGTTGTATAACAGCAGAAAAAGAGTAAGCCCCCTAGGAAAACCATATACAAATTGGATTGGAAAGGGTTAAGCACAACATTACTACCTCAGCTGTGTTGGGCAATGCAATGGGATATTTCTATGTACCGCCGGTGGCTTCCTGGCACCCACCCATGCTGTAGGTGCACACGGAGTTTTTACTACATCTGTACACTTATAAAGAACCCCAGTCAGACTGGGGCATGCAGTGTGGGCCGAAGCCCACCTGCATTAAGCACGACATTACTACCTCAGCTGTGTTGGGCAATGCAATGGGATATTTCTGTGTACCGCCAGTGGGTTCCAGGGAGCCACCCATGCTGTGGGTCGACAGGGACTTCACAATAGGGAGTTGTACCTGCCTGTGTCTATGAATTAAAAAGCCCGGTCTGACTGGGGCATGCAGACACCTTGACAGAATGAATAGTGTGTGGCACATAGGTTCCCCATTGCTATGCCCACGTGTGCAGCTCCTGATGGCGGTGGCACAGGATTCTATTTCTCATTGCTTCTGTACAGCATTGTGGGCTATCGCTCCGCCACTTTTAAAGAGGGTCGCTGCCTAGCCGTGCCAACCTCTGCAGTGTGTGCCTGCGGTCCCTCGTCATGGCAGACGCAATTCTAAATAGACATGAGCGTGGTGTGGCATGAGGGCAGCTGAAGGCTGCGCAGGGACACTTTGGTGTGCGCTGTGGGGGGGAGGGGGGGCGGTTGGGCAGCATGTAACCCAGGAGAAGTGTCAGTGGAGTGTCATGCAGGCAGTGATTGTGCTTTGTTGGAGGTAGTGTGGTGCTTAGCAAAGGTATGCCATGCTAATGAGGGCTTTTCAGAAGTAAAAGTTGTTGGGAGGGGGGGGGCCCACTCTTGCCGGTATTGTGGCTTAATAGTGGGACCTGGGAACTTGAGATGCAGCCCAACATGTAGCCCCTCGCCTGCCCTATCCGTCACTGTGTCATTCCCATCACTTTCCTGAATTGCCCAGATTTTCACACATGAAAACCTTAGCGAGCATCGGCGAAATACAAAAATGTTCTGGTCGCCCATTGACTTCAATGGGGTTCGTTGTTCGAAACGAACCCTCGAGCATCACGGGAAGTTCGTTACGAATAACGAACACCCGAACATTTTGGTGTTCGCTCATCTCTAGTTTCAATCAAATAGAATTGAACAACTCAAAAGAGACCTAAATCTTCCAAAGAAAACGTCTGAGTTGTTAGCTTCCCGGCTGGCAGAAAAAAAGTTTATTATTACCAGGAACTAAAATCACAGTGTATCACAAGAAGAGAAGAAGAGTTTCTGCCATTCTTCACCAAAGAAAATGATTTTGTTTTTTGCAACAATGTACAAGCATTACTCATGAACCTGAATGTGAGTGAACACACACCAAGCGAATGGCGGTTGTTCTTAGATAACTCCAAACACAGCTTAAAATGTGTATTTCTACATAACAAAAACAGATTCAGGTCACTTCCAATTCGTCACTCAGTTAGCATGCGGGAAGATCAGGCAGCAATAGCCACAGTCCTACAGAAGATAGCGTATCGCGATCACCTATGGATGGTGTGTGTCGATTTGAAAATGGTGAACTTCCTTATAGGGCAGCAGGGTTGGTACACCAAGTACCCATGTTTTCTATGTCTGTGGGACAGCAAAGCTAAAGATCAACACTGGGTGAGAAGGCAGTGGCCTTTATGAGAAAACATTGTTTCTGGAGAACAAAATATCACAGAACCTTTGGTGGACAGAGAAAAGATCATATTGCTACCATTGCACATTAAACTTGGTTTGATGAAGCAATTTGTAAAGGCTCTCAGGAGAGAGGGAATGTGTTTTGACTACATATGTAGAAAAGTTCCTGGACTGGGCATGGAGAAACTAAAAGCAGGTAAATTTGATGAACTGCAAATCAGGTAACCCATGAAAGACCAGCCTTTTAAAGGCTCTGTGAACAATATTGAAGCATGTGTTGTCATCCTTCTGTATGGTTATAAAGAAATTTTCTTGGAAATAACAAGTCCCCTAACTACAGTGCACCCATGGACAATATGCTTAATGCATTTTGTACATTTGGTTGAAACATGAGTATCAAGTTGAACTATCTGTACAGTCATTTGGATCGATTTTCATTGTGTCTTGGTGATGTCAGCGACGAACAGGGGGAATGATTTCACCAAGAAATAAGGATCATGGAAGAATGGTACCTTGGATGATGGGATACACATATGATGGCAGACTACTGTTCCAACTACTGTAAACATCCATCACGAATATCCAGGAACATCGCATCATAGGACATCACAGAAACGAGGATTCAGGGGCATTTCCATATGAAGAGACTTGTTTGTAGTTCATTTTCTAATCTTCGTGGAATATATCCTTCCAATACCATATATTTTTAAATAATATAGTTATTAATAGTTAATGGTGGTATTATATGGAAATAAAATAGTTTGTAGGGAAAAGGAAACCTGCTGAGCAGAAACAAATGCCATTTTCAGAATCTACAACCCAGAAATATCCAAAAATTGTTCTAACGTTTTAGGCACTGAAAGTTGTGTTCCCCAGTATAATAGATAGTTCACTGAGTGCTGGATGCATTGGGGTATCGTAGAAAAGCTGATGGTATTTGAAGGTAGAGAGGTGAGAAGTTGGCGGAGAGTTCGTTTTTTTTGGTGTCTTGGCCTAAATATTTTTCTTTTTCGGTGGGGGAGATGGATGTGATGAAATATAGTTATGATTGATTGTATTCTTTGGGTGGGGTAATGATATCTTCTATGTATAATATACTTGTGCATGTAACAATGTCTTGAATTTAAGAGGTAATTGTGTTCAAAAACATAATTTCAATAAAAATGATCTGATTAAAAAAAAAAGGTTTCAGAAAAGTTAATAGGTCATTTGTCAAGTTCATTGATCAGTGGTAGGTAATTCTTTAGCTTGCAGAATTATAAGGTTTTGAACTCTGACTTTCCAGAGATGATTTAATTAAGCTTTCTGATGTGGGTTTATTGTTGTTTAAATCCACAAAAGCTTTCAGTAAGGATCGGCAATTGGGAGCATTAAAGTGCTTCTTCTTTGCTCATGCTTCAATTAAAAACATACAAACAGAAATTCTAATGGAGAGTACTACTCAACATGTGCCATATCAGCTACAAGGTCGTCATGTTGTGTGGGCTGAGTAATCCAGATTCGGGTCTGGTTGCACATTAGTTTTACTTCTTTTTATGCTATTGTCAGAAGCTGAGCAATTATTTTTATTTTATTTATGTATCCATAATAAAGCACTGCAGCCTGTTTAATCTAAACAAAATTAATGTGTCTTGTTTATTATTTTTTTTACATGTGGTTATAGTTGAATTTATATTCCCATGATTTTATTGGTGCATTGTACTGATAAACACACAGATGCAAGCCCAATTGTGGTTATGACTAGAGATGAGCGAGCACCAAAATGCTCGGGTGTTCGTTAATCGAGATGAAATTTCCGCGATGCTCGAGGGTTCGTTTCGAATAACGAACCCCATTGAAGTCAATGGGCGACCCGAGCATTTTTGTATATCGCTGATGCTCGCTAAGATTTTCATTTGTGAAAATCTGGACAATTCAAGAAAGTGATGGGAACGACACAGCAACGGATCGGGCAGGCGAGGGGCTACATGTTGGGCTGCATCTCAAGTTCCCAGGTCCCACTATTAAGCCACAATAGCGGCAAGAGTGAGCCCCCCCACCTCCCAACAATTTTTACTTCTGAAAAACCCTCATTAGCTAGGCATACCTTAGCGAAGCACCACACCACCTCCAACAAAGCACAATCACTGCCTGCATGACACTCCGCTGCCACTTCTCCTGGGTTACATGCTGTCCAGCCCCCCCCCCCCCCCCCGCACGACCCAGTGTCCACAGCGCATACCAAATTGTCCCTGCGCAGCCTTCAGCTGCCCTCATGCCACACGCTGGCCTCATAGCCACACCACCCTCATGTCTATTTATAAGTGCATCTGCCATGAGGAGGAACCGCAGGCACACACTGCAGAGGGTTGGCACGGCCAGGCAGCGACCCTCTTTAAAAGGGACGGGGCGATAGCCCACAATGCTGTACAGAGCAATGAGAAATCCAATCCTGTGCCACCTCCATCAGGAGCTGCACACGTGGGCATAGCAATGGAACCCATGTGCCACACACTATTCATTCTGTCAAGGTGTCTGCATGCCCCAGTCAGACCGGGGTTTTTTATAAATAGTCACAGGCAGGTACAACTCCGCAATGGGAATTCCGTGTGCACCCACAGCATGGGTGGCTCCCTGGAAACCACTGGCTGTACATAAATGTATCCCAGTGCAGTGCCCAGCACAGCTGAGGTAATGTCAGCTTTAATGCAGGTGGGCTTCGGCCCACACTGCATGCCCCAGTCAGACTGGGGTTCTTTAGAAGTGGACAAAGGCAGTTACAACTCCGTGTCGACCGACAGCATGGGTGGGTCCCAGGAAGCCACCGGCGGTACATAAATATATCCCATTGCAGTGCCCAGCACAGCTGAGGTAACATCAGCTTTAATACAGGTGGGCTTCGGCCCACACTGCATGCCCCAGTCAGACTGGGGTTCTTTAGAAGTGGACACATGCAGTTACAACTCCGTGTGGACCGACAGCATGGGTGGCTCCCTGTAACCCACCGGCGGTACATAAATATATCCCATTGCAGTGCCCAGCACAGCTGAGGTACTGTCAGCTTTAATGCAGGTGGGCTTCGGCCCACACTGCATGCCCCAGTCACACTGGGGTTCTTTAGAAGTGGACACATGCAGTTACAACTCCGTGTGGACCGACAGCATGGGTAGGTCCCAGGAAGCCACCAGCGGTACATAAATATATCCCATTGCAGTGCCCTGGACAGCAAAGCTAACGTCAGATTAAATACAGGTGGGCTTCGGCCCACACTGCATGCCCCAGTCAGACCGGGGTTCTTTAGAAGTGGACACATGTAGTTACTAGAGATGAGCGAACGTACTCGTCCGAGCTTGATGCTCGGGCGAATATAAGGGTGTTCGGGATGTTCGTTATTCGTAACGAACACCACACGATGTTCGGATGTTCGGGTTACTTTAACTTTCTTCCCTGAGAAATCATTTCTATATGCGCTCAATGGGGCCGGTGGCAGCAGCGCCAACCCCATTGAGAACATATAGAAGACAAATCCTTCTTCTCTGCCACAGCTGTAACAGCTGTGACAGAGAAGAACGATGTTTGCCCATTGAATTCAATGGAACCGGCAATACAGCCGACTCCACTGAATGCAATGGGCTGCCGGCGATCGCGGGATGAATTGTCGGAAAGGGGTTAAATATATAAGCCCTTTCCTGCAATTCATCCAGAAATGTGTAAAAATAAAAAATATATATATACTCACCTGGTGCCGACAGACGGAGTTCAGCGCGGCAGGCTGCAGTTCTCCTGAACTGCTCTGAACAGCTGTGAGTAGTATTCAGCAGCCGGGGATTTAAAATCCCCGCCTGCTGAATAAGATGCCTCTGAATGGTCACAGCCTGACCAATCAGAGGCCAGCCCTCGCTCACACCCATTCATGAATTCATGAATGGGTGAGTGAGGGCTGGCCTCTGATTGGTCAGGCTGTGACCATTCAGAGGCATCTTATTCAGCAGGCGGGGATTTTAAATCCCCGGCTGCTGAATACTACTCACAGCTGTTCAGAGCAGTTCAGGAGAACTGCAGCCTGCCGCGCTGAACTCCGTCTGTCGGCACCAGGTGAGTATATATATATTTTTTTATTTTTACACATTTCTGGATGAATTGCAGGAAAGGGCTTATATATTAACCCCTTTCCGACAATTCATCCCGCGATCGCCGGCAGCCCATTGCATTCAGTGGAGTCGGCTGTATTGACGGCTCCATTGAATTCAATGGGCTAACATCGTTCTTCTCTGCCACAGCTGTTACAGCTGTGTCAGAGGAGAACTTGCTGTGTCGTTCCCATCATTTTCTTGAATTGCCAAGATTTTCACACATGAAAACCTTAGCGAGCATCGGCAAAATACAAAAATGTTCCGGTCGCCCATTGACTTCAATGGGGTTCGTTATTCGAAACGAACACCCGAACATCGCGGGAAGTTCGTTTCGAATAACGCGAACCCGAACATTTTGGTGTTCGCTCATCTTTAGTAGTTACAACTCCGTGCGGACCGACAGCATGGGTGGCTCCCTGGAACCCACCGGCGGTACATAAATATATCCCATTGCAGTGCCCAGCACAGCTGAGGTAACGTCAGGTTTAATGCAGGTGGGCTTCGGCCCACACTGCATGCCCCAGTCAGACTGGGGTTCTTTAGAAGTGGACACATGCAGTTACAACTCCGTGTGGACCGACAGCATGGGTGGCTCCCTGTAACCCACCGGCGGTACATAAATATATCCCATTGCAGTGCCCAGCACAGCTGAGGTACTGTCAGCTTTAATGCAGGTGGGCTTCGGCCCACACTGCATGCCCCAGTCACACTGGGGTTCTTTAGAAGTGGACACATGCAGTTACAACTCCGTGTGGACCGACAGCATGGGTAGGTCCCAGGAAGCCACCAGCGGTACATAAATATATCCCATTGCAGTGCCCTGGACAGCAAAGCTAACGTCAGATTAAATGCAGGTGGGCTTCGGCCCACACTGCATGCCCCAGTCAGACCGGGGTTCTTTAGAAGTGGACACATGTAGTTACAACTCCGTGTGGACCGACAGCATGGGTGGCTCCCTGGAACCCACCGGCGGTACATAAATATATCCCATTGCAGTGCCCAGCACAGCTGAGGTAACGTCAGGTTTAATGCAGGTGGGCTTCGGCCCACACTGCATGCCCCAGTCAGACTGGGGTTCTTTAGAAGTGGACACATGCAGTTACAACTCCGTGTGGACCGACAGCATGGGTGGGTCCCAGGAAGCCACCGGCGGTACATAAATATATCCCATTGCAGTGCCCAGCACAGCTGAGGTAACGTCAGCTTTAATGCAGGTGGGCTAAAAATTACTAGGATTACAATGTAGGTGAGGGCCCAAAAAAATTGGTGTACCAACAGTACTAATGTACTTCAGAAAAATTGCCCATGCCCAACCAAGAGGGCAGGTGAAACCCATTAATCGCTTTGGTTAATGTGGCTTAATTTGTAACTAGGCCTGTAGGCAGCCCAGTTAAAATAAAAATTGATTCAGGTGCAAGTTTCAACGCTTTAATGAGAATTAAAACGTATAAACATTGTTTACTAAAGTAATATGACTGAGCCTTGTGGGCCTAAGAAAAATTGCCCATTCGGCGTGATTACGTGAGGTTTCAGGAGGAGGAGCAGGAGGAGGAGGATGAATATAATACACAGATTGATGAAGCTAAAAGCTCCCAGTTTTTTTATGGTGATAGAAAACGATGCTTCCATCCGTGGGTGCAGCCTACGTATTGTTTAGGTACCGCTGCTGTCCGCTGGTGGAGAAGAGAAGTCTGGGGAAATCCAGGCTTTGTTCATCTTTATGAGTGTAAGCCTGTAGGCACTGTCGGTTGACAGGCGGGTACGCTTATCCGTGATGATTCCCCCAGCCGCACTAAACACCCTCTCTGACAAGACGCTAGCCGCAGGACAAGCAAGCACCTCCAGGGCATACAGCGCGAGTTCAGGCCACCTGTCCAGCTTCGACACCCAGTAGTTGTAGGGGGCAGAGGCATCACGGAGCATGGTCGTGCGATTGGCTACGTACTCCCTCACCATCCTTTTACAGTGCTCCCGCCGACTCAGCCTTGACTGGGGAGCGGTGACACAGTCTTGCTGGGGAGCCATAAAGCTGTCAAAGGCCTTGGAGAGTGTTCCCCTGCCTGCACTGTACATGCTGCCGGATCTCCGCGCCTCCCCTGCTACCTGGCCCTCGGAACTGCGCCTTCTGCCACTAGCGCTGTCGGATGGGAATTTTACCATCAGTTTGTCCGCTAGGGTCCTGTGGTATAGCATCACTCTCGAACCCCTTTCCTCTTCGGGTATGAGAGTGGAAAGGTTTTCCTTATACTGTGGGTCGAGCAGTGTGTACATCCAGTAATCCGTAGTGGCCAGAATGCGTGTAACGCGAGGGTCACGAGAAAGGCATCCTAACATGAAGTCAGCCATGTGTGCCAGGGTACCTGTACGCAACACATGGCTGTCCTCACTAGGAAGATCACTTTCAGGATCCTCCTCCTCCTCCTCCTCAGGCCATACAAGCTGAAAGGATGACAGGCAAGCAGCATGGGTACCCTCAGCAGTGGGCCAAGCTGTGTCTTCCCCCTCCTCCTCATGCTCCTCCCCCTCCTCCTCCTCCTCTTCAACGCGCTGAGATATAGACATGAGGGTACTCTGACTATCCAGCGACATACTGTCTTCCCCCGCCTCCGTTTCCAAGCGCAAAGCGTCTGCATTTATGCTTTGCAGGGAACTTCTTAAGAGGCATAGCAGAGGAATGGTGACGCTAATGATTGCAGCATCACCGCTCACCATCTGGGTAGACTCCTCAAAGTTTCCAAGGATCTGGCAGATGTCTGCCAACCAGACCCACTCTTCTGTAAAGAATTGAGGAGGCTGACTCCCACTACGCCGCCCATGTTGGAGTTGGTATTCCACTATAACTCTACGCTGCTCATAGAGCCTGGCCAACATGTGGAGCGTAGAGTTCCACCGTGTGGGCACGTCGCACAGATTAAACCGATGTTGCAGGCTCCGCAGGGTGGCAGCGTCCGTCTTGGACTTGCGGAAATGTGTGCTGCGCTGGCGCACCTTTCCGAGCAGGTCTGACAAGCGTGGGTAGCTTTTCAGAAACCGCTGAACCACCAAATTAAAGACGTGGGCCAGGCATGGCACATGCGTGAGGCTGCCGAGCTGCCGAGCCGCCAGCAGGTTACGGCCGTTTTCACACACGACCATGCCCGGTTGGAGGCTCAACGACAAAAGCCAGCGGTCGGTCTGCTCTGTCAGACCCTGCAGCAGTTCGTGGGCCGTGTGCCTCTTCTCTCCTAAGCTGAGTAGTTTCAGCACGGTCTGCTGACGCTTGCCCACCGCTGTGCTGCCATGCCACGTGACACCGACTGCTCGCGACGTGCTGCTGCTGACACATCGTGATTGCGAGACAGAGGTTGCGTAGGAGGAGGAGGAGGAGGAGGAGGGTGGTTTAGTGGAGGAAGCATACACCACCGCAGATACCACCACCGAGCTGGGGCCCGCAATTCTGGGGGTGGGTAGGACGTGAGCAGTCCCAGGCTCTGACTCGGTCCCAGCCTCCACTAAATTCACCCAATGTGCCGTCAGGGAGATATAGTGGCCCTGCCCGCCTGTGCTTGTCCACGTGTCCGTTGTTAAGTGGACCTTGGCAGTAACCGCGTTGGTGAGGGCGCGTACAATGTTGCGGGAGACGTGGTCGTGCAGGGCTGGGACGGCACATCGGGAAAAGTAATGGCGACTGGGAACCGAGTAGCGCGGGGCCGCCGCCGCCATCATGTTTTTGAAAGCCTCCGTTTCCACAAGCCTATACGGCAACATCTCCAGGCTGATCAATTTGGCTATGTGCACGTTTAACGCTTGAGCGTGCGGGTGCGTGGCGGCGTACTTGCACTTGCGCTCAAACAGTTGCGCTAGCGACGGCTGGACGCTGCGCTGAGAGACATTGCTGCATGGGGCCGAGGACAGCGGAGGTGAGGGTGTGGGTGCAGGCCGGGAGACGGTCGTGTCTGTGTCCTGAGAGGGGGGTTGGATCTCAGTGGCAGGTTGGGGCACAGGGGGAGAGGCAGTGGTGCAAACCGGAGGCGGTGAATGGCCTTCGTCCCACCTTGTGAGGTGCTTGACCATCATATGCCTGCGCATGCTGGTGGTGGTGAGGCTGGTGGTGGTGGCTCCCCGGCTGATCTTGGCGCGACAAACCTTGCACACCACAGTTCGTCGGTCATCTGCACTCTCAGTGAAAAACTGCCACACTTTTGAGCACCTCGGCCTCTGCAGGGTGGCATGGTGCGAGGGGGCGCTTTGGGAAACAGTTGGTGGATTATTCGGTCTGGCCCTGCCTCTACCCCTGGCCACCGCACTGCCTCTTCCAACCTGCCATGCTGCTGCACTTGCCTCCCCCTCTGAAGACCTGTCCTCAGTAGGCTTAGCAAACCAGGTGGGGTCAGTCACCTCATCGTCCAGCTGCTCTTCCTCCGAATCCTCTGTGCACTCCTCCCTCGGACTTACTGCAATTACTACTACCTGAGTGATAGACAACTGTGTCTCATCGTCATCGTCCTCCTCACCCACTGAAAGCTCTTGAGACAGTTGCCGGAAGTCCCCAGCCTCATCCCCCGGACCCCGGGAACTTTCCAAAGGTTGGGCATCGGTCACGACAAACTCCTCCAGTGGGAGAGGAACCATTGCGGCCCATTCTGGGCAGGGGCCCGAGAACAGTTCCTGGGAGTCTGCCTGCTCCTCAGAATGTGTCATTGTAATGGAGTGAGGAGGCTGGGAGGAAGGAGGAGCAGCAGCCAGAGTATTCAGAGTTGCAGCAGTGGACAGCGTAGAACTCTGGGTGGTCGATAGATTGCTGGATGCACTTTCTGCCATCCACGACAGGACCTGCTCACACTGCTCATTTTCTAATAAAGGTCTACCGCGTGGACCCATTAATTGTGAGATGAATCTGGGGACGCCAGAAACGTGCCTCTCTCCTAATCCCGCAGCAGTCAGCTGTGATACACCTGGATCAGGAGCTCGGCCTGTGGCCACACCCTGACTTGGGCCTCCGCGTCCTCGCCCGTGTCCACGTCCTCTAGGCCTACCCCTACCCGTCAGCATGGTGTATTACGAGTAGAGCAGAAACAGAACGCTGTAATTAAATGTGCCGCTTTGGAATGCACAGCAGAGCCAGGAAACAATTTTGTGCACGCCTGCAGTGAGACGTAGGTGCGTATCACTGAGTTAGGGGAATTCACAGCGCAGAAGCACTCAAGTGGCCAAAGGCCACTAGTAGGCCTTAAGTATTTTGCTTCTATTTTTTTAAATGCTGAGCTGATACAGCAGACAGATACTGTATGCAGCGTATATTATGTATACTGTTTCCCTCTGGCGGGATGACGGCGGTGATGTAACGGAGACAGCAGAGCCAGGAAACAATTTTGCGCACGCCTGCACTGAGACGTAGGTGCGTATGACTGAGCTAGTGGAATTCACAGCGCAGAAGCACTCAAGTGGCCAAAGGCCACTAGTAGGCCTTAAGTATTTTGCTTCTATTTTTTTAAATGCTGAGCTGATACAGCAGACAGATACTGTAGGCAGCGTATATTATGTATACTGTTTCCCTCTGGCAGGATGACGGCGGTGATGTAACGGAGACAGCATAGCCAGGAAACAATTTTGCGCACGCCTGCTTTAACGCTTAGCTGCTACCCCCAGCAGACACTGAAGACGGTCACAGGCAGCCCAAATATAGTATTTTTCCCCAATTTTTTTGAAAAAGCCCACTGCCTATATAGCCTGTATATCTCTTTCCCTGTACCACTGTCCCTGCCTCACCAGTACTGGCCCTGTAGTCTGTACAATGACTGCAGACTCAGGACGCAATGCTCTGCATGGCCGATATACAAAAAAAAAAAAAATTGTGCAACACTGCTCACAGCAGCCTCAACAGTACTGCACACGGTCAGATGTGGCCCTAAGAAGGACCGTTGGGGTTCTTGAAGCCTAATATAACTCCTAACGCTCTCCCTATAGCAGCAGCAGCATCAGTAGCACTTTCCCTGATCTCTGTCAGAATGCATCTGTGGCAAGCCGCGGGCGGGGCAGATTTAAACACTAGGGTGACACCTGATCTCCCCAGCCACTCACTGAAGGGGGGTGGTATAGGGCTGGAACATCACAGGAGGAAGTTGTAATGCCTTCCATGTCTTTCTATTGGCCAGAAAAGCGCGCAAATGTCTCAGAGATGAAAGTGAAAGTAACTCGAACATCGCGTGGTGTTCGTCTCGAGTAACGAGCATCTCGAACACCCTAATACTCGAACGAGTATCAAGCTCGGACGAGTACGCTCGCTCATCTCTAGTTATGACGCATAAGGGATCTACAGTAGCACAAATTTTTGCATGGTTACCAGAACCAGCACAGAGCTCCTTCACATCAACATTACCAATCAATATGTCTGAGCTAGTTTGGGATGTTCATTGTCCTTCTGCACTAAAACATATGAGGAAGGGTTCTGCAATTACTGTACATGGGTCACTCTTTTGTTCTGTGTACATTCACATGGATTATTAGCATGTCTTGTGAACCACTGTATATTGCAAAGTTGGAATTATTTACCCAGGAAAAAAGACGGCTAAGGGGCGATCTAATAACTATGTATAAATATATTAGGGGACAATACAAGGATCTTTCCCATGATCTGTTTATACCCAGGCCTGTGATGGTAACAGGAGGGCATCCTCTACATCTAGAAGAAAGTAGGTTTCATCACCAACATAGAAGGGGGTTCTTTACTGTAAGAGCAGTGAGACTCTGGATCTCTGCCTGAGGACGTGGTGATGGCAAAATCCATAGAGGAGTTTAAGAGGGGACTAGATGTCTTTCTAGAGCACTATGATATTACAGGATATAGACATTAGGTGTCCAGCAGGGTTGTTGATCCAGGGATTACGCTAGCTGCCGTTAGGAGTCAGGAAGGATTTTTTTCCCACCAAATGAGCGAAATTGGCACGTTGTTTTTTTTCCCTTCCTCTGGACCAACCAGGCTGGGGGGAAAATGTTGAAACAGGCTGAACTAGATGGATATTGTCTTCATTCAGCTTGGCATACTATGTTACCATGTTACTATGTAAGTTTGAAACTAACAATAAGACTTTAGTCTTTTAACACTCTATATCATTCCTTGTACCTCTAACAGGAGTGACCAAGATTTTTACCTAAAAAGTTGAAATTAGTTATTTTCATAACCACCAATCGACATAATTAACATCCGACTTAACGCTTTCTTTTTATCTTATTGAAAAAGTTTTGTTAAATACAAGACCATGCAAAATGAGTTATTCACAATGAAATTTTGTTTTGACCCTTAAAAAATTCTTTGTATTCGTACACATTTATACACTACAAAAGCAATGCTGTGTTATGCCATAATCTGTTAACATTAAACTGTAAGCCTCTGGCTAGAACCCTATTCATATTTGAATGACTACATATTAAATAGCAGAGTTAACATGTGTAAATGAGATAAGCAAATACATAATAATATAACCCTTAAGGATATGCAGCACACATGAAGTCACAATTCTGTATAAATCAGAGCCACTACAAAGTCTTTTAGCTTCTTATCTGGTTATAGCCTCTTAAAGACTCTCTGATATAACCTCATTCATTAATTCATTCTTTTCCATGAGCGCATGGATTTTCTTTTGCGTATTTAATTTAGAGGGTCATCTCATAATTAAATTCCAAAGCATGCTATATAATTGTAGTACATTTTGTGCACTTATTATTATTAGGCGTAATTATATGGCCAGCAGAAATAATGCAACATTAACAGTTATTGTTATAGCTTATGTAACACAATAGTCAGCATTTGTGAAATACTTAATTTCTTCGTAATATGTCAGTAGTATATCTTAGTAATAATAGATGTAATGTAGCTATTACTACATAAGGTTATGTTCACACTTGTGTTGTGGCTAATAGAAACCACAACACTGCCAATTCCAACATGTTCCAGATACAAATGTTTTATTCATAGTACTGGGCTTCCCTTATGGAGAAGAGAGGCTTATGGGCCCCCTAAGGCTCTCGGAATCCTCTGCATCCCCTATAGTTATGCCCCTGGACAGGATCTTGTGCCCTATAGCTAGATAGTCAGGAGTAAACAGAGGAAGTGTGGTGTGGAGTAGGTAGAACACAGAGTGCAGCACACTGCCCTCTCCCAAAGAAGTCAGGTCTATTGTGCAAAGCATATCTCTAAATACTGTTAACTGTAGCTCAGACAAGACAGCAGCCATACCATAATGTATAGATGTATAGACAATGGAATAATAGAACTATAATAATTGCTGGGAAAGCAATAGGATGCTGGCACTCCTGCAGTGATTTTCGGGTAAGGGCTTTAAATATAAGCACTTTCCTGAAAATCAATCCTAGTTGTAGTAAAAAATAAAAATACTTACCTCTCCACTGCTGCCAGGGACTTAGGCGCATCTAGCCACTTGTCTTCCCTGCACTGTAATGCAGTTCTTTTAGCAGGCGGGGATTTAAAATCCCCGCCTGCTGAAAGGGCGGCGTCTGATTGGCTGAGCACTCAGCCAATGACAGGCAGCGCTCGGCCATCCATTGAATTCAATGAATAGCCGAACGCTGCCTGTGATTAGCTGAGTGCTGTGACCAATCACAGGTAGCACTAAGCTGTCATTTAATGAATAGCTGAGCGCTGCCCGTGATTTGCTGAGCATTTAGCCAATCAGATGCAGCCCTTTCAGCAGCCAGGGATTTTAAATACCCGCCTGCTGAAAGAACTTCATTACAGTGATGGGACCCAAGCGGCTAGGCATGCCTGAGCCCCGACAGTGGTGGAGAGGTGAGTATATGTTTTTTTAATTTTTTACACAAACCAGGGATGATTTTTCAAGGAAGGGCTTATATTTAAAGCCCTTCCCCAAAAAATCACTGCAGGGGTGCCGGCATCCCATTGCTTTCAATGAGGCTGCCGGCAGCAGTGGCGACCCCATTGAAAGCAATGGCAGAACATTGCAATCCTCTGCCACAGTGGTCACAGCTGTGGCAGGGGAATCTTTTCTCCCCACAGGGAGTCCCCTTGTCACTGAACACTGTGACAGAGGTGTCAGTGTTCACTGACAAGGGGACTCCCCGCGGGGAATATTGACACGCACCACGGACCTATGCATGCACACATGTCCTGTCTTTTTTAGGTACATGTGTTTGCGCGTCTGCAAAACATGGACATGTGAAAACATAGGGAACCAATGGTTCTAATAGATGCATAGTTTTGTGTGGATGTATATGTACGCACATAAACACGTTTGTCTTTCTTAACCGCGTGATAGAGCCCTATTGTTCTTTATGGGTATGTAATAAACATTGTACATATGCAATTACATTGTGTATGTGTGGCGTTTATACGCAATGACACTAAGCAACAGAGCAGGAAATAGAAAAAAAAGAAACAAGGAAGACTGACAGCATAGTGAGAAATCGCTGCCATTTGCGCTAATAGGCTGGTTCCCACAGCGGTAAAACACTGCCTTATACTGGAAAAAAGAACAATGAAATAAGTTTTGGTTGCTGTGGATAACAAGGCCTTGAACAAAGGAAGCGTAACTTAGAACTCCTAGGCCACAATATAAAAGAATCTCCCACTTACCATGTGCCATTAAAATACTGATGTGTTATTATGTGGCAGATGAGTCTTTGTAACTCCTACTTCTGAACATCTTATAACTACAACCTCGCCCCAAAAACAATTTTGATAGTTAAAGGCCATTCGTATTATTCATATTTTGCCTTTGAATAAAATGGGATATTGTTCTACGTGCCAATTAAGGTTTTATGTATATAATCCTTTAAAAAACAAAACCTTTTAGACAGAATGTCATAGAAACCATGCTAGACTATTCTGTGCAAGTTGTTTGTTGCAAGGTTGATTTGCTAAATCTTTCAAATACATTTGACCTTCTACAAACAATCACAGTCACAAAGTGCTTTAATGCTTTTCTGCTTGTTCAATGCTGATGAAATACCTGTGCTGTAAACAGAATATATTTGCTTTTTGTTTTCATTTTCATTGAGAACTTGAAATTGTGAGGAATAAAATGGGGAAAATGGAAACTGCTAACATTTGGAATCGGTATTTACTTTCTACACCTCAAGGTTAGTTGTTCGGCATGCAGAAAGAGTTATTTGTCATAATATTAAACAAAAGAGATATTTGTCATAATATTAAAAAAGTAACACTAATGCCCTAACTAAACATCAGTACATAAAATGATAGCTTGGGTGACTATAGACTATCTGCATCAGGCTTTGGCATAGTCTGTGTTTATGCAGTAGGTGACTTTTGGGCAGTGCCTGTAGTATAAAAAAGGATCTTTTCCAAATCTGCAGGTGATCCATGAGGATTATGCTGTCACTTTGTTATGGATTTCATTCTATGTATTGCAAAAGGTTGAAATATGTGATGAAAATCCGCAGAAAGAATTGAAGTGCAGCAGATTTTAAAATCCGTACCACAGGTCAATTTACATGCAGAAAATGTCTTCAATGTGTATATGAGATTTTTAAGATCTCCTCTGCTTTCTTGGTAGCGTATTACACGCCGGATGTGCCATCAGAAAATTTTAAAAAAGTTATTTGCTTTAAATGAATATTCTGGAACTTTATTTGATCTATAGATGACCAGCGGGTCATCAATAGATGATTGTGAGGGACTTGATGCTCAGAATTCCGTCGATTGGCTGATTCCTAGAGTCAGTGTGGGAAGCAGAAAGTGCTGATCATAGAGCAATATCCTGGATTGGTATTGCAGGCGCAGTTCCATTGAACTCAACAGGAACTGAGAAAGTACAGGCTCATAAAATGGAAGAATCTGTCTCAAAATGGCCACTAGATACAAAATGGAGCATTATAAGATGTAAATAAGCTTGTGTGTAGTGAAACAATAATTCAAGCAGAAATAGCTTTAGAGCATGAGATTCGGTACAATGTCTAATGATGTGCCTCTGTTCTTTTTCATGAGAAACAAGTCTGGATACAGTTCTAATCAGAAGAAACCCTCCCACACCTCCATTCGGAGACTTGGACAAAGGAACTGACTGTACTACAGCCACCTGAATCACAAAGTGAGTACAAGGGAGGACCAGGGAGGACCAGATAACGCTGGGAGAAACAGACACTTGAGAACATAACAGATATATTCTCACTACACTGATTGCTGAACAATGCATGATTCTTAATGTTTTTCTAACCCAATGAGATTAACGCCCTGACTAATGACGTATTCCTTTCCTGTATTAGAACTATACCAAAGTGAATAAACTTTCAGTGTACGCGCCTTAAGCAGAGTGGGCTGTATACTTGCCGCGGCTCATCTCTACGTATCTGTGGGAACTGATAACTATAAATTATATAGTTTTTGGCCTCCTTGATGCATCCAGGTACAAACTAATTTGGACCCCAAGGCCTGAAAGGTTAATGTGACCGGTCATGTGTAGCAGTCCTTAACAACTGGCGTAGTCGGCAGGATTTATTGATTGACGCTGATGATAACCATTGGACTATGACACAGACCTGGACTGATGATATCGGCTGTGCCAAAGTCATAGGACTGATCACCCTTCTATACAGCACGGTAAGTCACATATATACATATATATGATGTCTACTGTGGTCTGTTTTGGCACGTTTGATTGTATTCTGTCCTGCGGTCAATGTGACCGGTCATGTGTAGCGGTCCTTAACAGAACTATGCCTGCAATACCAACCTGGGTCACTGTACTATGGTCAGCACTTTCTGCTTCCTGTGCTGACTGCACTGACAGCAGCCTTGCGAATCAGCTGATCGGCAGAGATCTGAGTGCTTTCCCTGCCAATTATAAATAGTCCCAGAATACCCCTTTGATCGGATTCCTGGTAAAAGGTGCTATTTGCTGAAGGAGGAAGAAAAGGGTTAACTTTTCAAGGTTGGGGGTTTCTGTTATCCAATTTAATGTATATTGCTCAATTTTAAATCCTTACTGCTACAGGACGTACATTTACGTTCTGTAGGTTAGGGATAAAAAAGCAGGGGGATCAGGAGCTGATCCCGCTCCATATAATGCGGATGCCAGCAGTTTCTAGCAGCCAACACCCACCTGCAACAGCTCCGATAACCAGCACCGCTGATCAGAGCTGTTAATCCTTAAAATGTTGCAGTCAATTCTGAGAGCAGCATTTAAATGCCCCGATTGATGTTTAGGGGTTCCGCACTGCCCCCATGATAAGATCTCGGGTTGCTGTGCAGTTGCCATGGCAGCTGGGAGCCTTCTAAAAAGCCCCAGGGCTGCCATTGCAGATTTCCTATCAATCCATGCCTGTGGCGTGGCTTGACAGATTGCCTGTCAAAACGCAGTATTATGTAATGTTATGGCATTACATCATACTGCAGGAGTGATCAAACCATCACAAGTTCTTGTCCCCTCTGGGTACTAGAATAAAGCCATAAAACCCCCAAACATATTTGGTATTGCTGCATCTATAAAAGTCGTATTTATCAAAGTAATGCATTATTTACCCTGCACAATGAACATCATCAGAAAATAAAACAACAGCAGAATTGTGCTATTTTTTGGTCACCTTGTCTCCAAAAAAACCGTAATTAAAGCGATCAAAAAGTTGTATGTACTGCAATATAGCTCCAATAGAAACTACAGGGCGTCCCACAAAAAATTAGCCCTCACACAACTATGTCGATGGGAAAATAAAATAAATTATGGCTGTCAGAAGATGGTGGCAGAAAATAATGTAAAAAAAAAAATATATATATATCTCTGAAAAAAATAAAAGTAGTGAAACATAAATATATGGTACATTAAATAATAACATTGAAAAATACAACTAGTCCTGTAAAACACAAGCCTTCAGACATCTGCGTCGATGGATAATAAAAGAGTTATGAGTTTTCAAAAGGGGAGAGGAAAAACGAAAATGGAAAAATAAAAAGGGCCGCATCCTTAGGGCTTTGTCAGACAGGCATTTTTTTGCGCGATTTACGCATGCGCATGCGTCCGGCGATTTCATAAAACCATTGCTTTGAAATGGTATCGACCACGAGCGCTTTTTATGCGCTTGTCCGATAAATTATAGAACAGAAATCGCAGATCGCACCTATCTGCGATCTGCGATTCCTTTTCTCTTCTCTATATGCGCTCAATGGGGCCGGCGGCAGCAGCGCCGACCCCATTGAGAACATATAGTAGACAAATCATTCTTCTCTGCCATAGCTGTAACAGCTGTGGCAGAGAAGAACGATGTTTGCCCATTGAATTCAATGGAGCCGGCAATACAGCCGGCTCCATTGAAAGCAATGGACTGCCGGCGATTGCGGGATGAATTGTCCGGAAGGGCTTAAATATATAAGCCCTTCCCTGCAATTCATCCAGAAATGTGTAAAAATAAAAAAATATATATATACTCACCTTGTCCCGGCAGACGGAGTTCAGCCGCGGCCGGCGGCAGTTCTCCTGAACTGCTCTCTCTAGTATTCAGCAGCCGGGGATTTAAAATCCCCGCCTGCTGAATGAGCTGCCTCTGATTGGTCACAGCCTGACCAATCAGAGGCAGCTCTCACTTACACCCATTCATGAATTCATGAATGGGTGAGTGAGTGCTGCCTCTGATTGGCTCAGCGCTGAGCCAATCAGAGGCAGCACTCACTCACACCCATTCATGAATTCATGAATGGGTGTGAGTGAGAGCTGCCTCTGATTGGTCAGGCTGTGACCAATCAGAGGCAGCTCATTCTCTGAGCAGTTCAGGAGAACCGCCGGCCGGCCGCGCTGAACTCCGTCTGCCGGGACAAGGTGAGTATATATATATTTTTTATTTTTACACATTTCTGGATGAATTGCAGGGAAGGGCTTGTATATTTAAGCCCTTCCCGACAATTCATCGTGAGATCGCCCGCAGCGCATTGCTTTCAATGGAGCCGGCTGTATTGCCGGCTCCATTGAATTCAATGCGCTAGACAGCTCCAGCCCGTTTCTATTGAAACGCGGCTAGGAGCAGTTTTTTCGGGCGATTTTTTGGCCCTGGTCACGCGATTTTCAGATGCACATCCGTCATGCGATCCGCAAATCGCGGCAAAAAACGCCCGTGTGACTAAGGCCTTAAGGAGTTAAAAGCACGATCAAAGTTCTGTCCCTTCCTTTCTATCAATAATTGACTTAGTCATAAAGATACTCTCTCACACAGACATCTAGAAAATACAGAGAGAATATGAGCAATCCATAAAAAAGAAAATATGTTTAATATAAATCTACTAAATGGCTCCTCAAACTATCGCTATTCGTAGCATGAAGTACTGCAGGATGACTACTTGGCAAATCAACAGATTTTTACAATTGTTCAACCATCCAATCAATCTACAGTATAATAGAAGCAACTCTTAATGTGTATTTTGATTGTATGAGACTATCATTTCTGTATTTTATGATATGAGAACATGATACTGCAATAACTATAGTTTAAAAATGGGAACAATCTGCTTTGATACCGCATGTACATTGGATTTAAAATGAAAGGTGTAGTTTTCTTTCATCTAATGAAAATTTCTTATTAAACTGAACACATAATAT
This sequence comes from Eleutherodactylus coqui, assembly GCF_035609145.1. NCBI lineage: Eukaryota > Metazoa > Chordata > Amphibia > Anura > Eleutherodactylidae > Eleutherodactylus > Eleutherodactylus coqui. The sequence continues at coordinate 125,105,855 of NC_089843.1, read as the reverse complement.
TCTGGTTAGAGAAGTGCTTTATTTGCAGTTTAATAGGGTAAGAGGCCAGAGGTGGGTATTATGTAAGCTACTAATTTGAATGTGTGTAGGTCACATTTGCATAAAGGGTTAGAAGTGTATATTTTTCCTAAAGTGAAAAGGAGTCTTGTATAGAAATGTATCTAAGGTATGTAAATTGCAATAGTTACTTGGAATTACCTTCTGAAAAATGTTCAGAAAAACTAACACATCTGCAAAATACATTTTGCATAATATGTATATATAATATAATATAGTTAAAGGAAAAAAACAACTCTGTATGATGTTAGCCAGGAAATTGAAAATACAAAAGTTAGTCATTTCAACAACATAGAACTCTAATTTCTTCAATCCCATTTGGAGCCAAATTTCCATGAAGACGAAAAAACACCCACTTACTGTACTTTATTTAATATGCTATAGAGCTTTGTTCCTGAGAAACTACATAAGTAAGACTGTCATTTGGAGTGTGCTTTCAGGAGCCATGCTTCCATTAACGACCACTTGCTAGTCACCAACCGTTGTTACATTAATATAATGCACTTTTTGACAAACTCTTTTATTAGGAGACTCTGCCAAAAATAATGGGGAACTCCTGGTGTCTCACTGTTGGTATCCCTAGCTGTAACCTACAAGGGAACCTAACAGAAAATCTACAAATCCTCTGCTCTTCCACCACAGGTCGAATAAAGCATGGCTTAGTTCCCACTGAAATCAATGGGTCGTCTATTAGACCCATAGGTTGAGACATCCAAAACAGAGACATTCTTTGTAAATGCCCTTTACAATGGCTAATAGATGAGGATTTTAAATAAGAGATTCCCTATATTAATTCCAAATGCCCTAAAAATGGGTTGCATATATCAGGCAACTCCTTAAACATCCCGAAATCAAAAATACATACATATATATATACTGGGGATCTGGATTCTACTGAGATAGTTGACAGTTATTTGTGCTTATGTGAAGTAGGTGGTTGTTATGTGTAATAGTGCAGCAGTGACAGATGGAGGTGAAGGCAGCACATGTTTTCCAAAAACTAATAAACTTTACTTAACAAATAGAGATGAGCGAGCATACTCGTCCGAGCTTGATGCTCGTCCGAGTATTAGGGTGCTCGAGATGCTCGTTACTCGAGACGAGCACTACGCGGTACTCGTCTCAATTAAATGAGCACTGACCATTGAATTCAATGGAGCCGGCAATACAGCAATAAGCCCTTCCCTGAAATTCATCCAGAAATGTGTAAAAAGTAAAAAAAAAAAAAATACTCACCTTGTCCCGGCAGACGGAGTTCAGCCGCGATCGGCCGGCAGTTCTCCTGAACTGCTGTGAGTAGTATCCAGCAGCCGGGGATTTAAAATCCCCGCCTGCTGAATGAGCTGCCTCTGATTGGTCACAGCCTCACCAATCAGAGGCAGCTCTCACTCACCCATTCATGAATTCATGAATGGGTGAGTGAGTGCTGCCTCTGATTGGCTCAGCGCAGGGACCAATCAGGGGCAGCTCTCAGCTGTCATTCCCCACCTGCTGAATACTACAGAAAGCAGTTCAGGAGAACTGCCGGCCGGACGCGGCTGAACTCCGTCTGCACGGACAAGGTGAGTATATATATTTTTTTACCTTTTACACATTTTAGGATGATTTTCAGGTAAGGGCTTATATTTTTAAGCCCTTCCTGAAAATTCATCCCGCGCTTGCCGGCAGCCAATTGCTTTCAATGGAGCCGGCTGTATTGCCGGCTCCATTGAATTCAATGGGCTAACATTGTTCTTCTCTGCCACACCTGTTACAGCTGTGGCAGAGGAGAACGATCTTTATGCTGACAGTGTGTGTGTGGGGGGGGGGGGGTCTCACTCTTGCCACTATTGTGGCTTAATAGTGAGACCTCGGAGCCCAAAATGCAGCCCTGCATGTTGCTCCTCGCCTGCCCTATCCATTTCTGTGTTTTTTACATGACTTTGGTGATTTGCTAAGATTTTCACAAATGAAAACCTTAGCGGAGCACCAGTCATATACAAAAATGCTCGAGTCGCCCATTGACTTCAATGGGGTGCGTTACTCGAAACGAACTCTCGAGCATCACTGAAATTTTGACTCGAGTAATGAGCACTCGAGCATTTTGGTGCTCGCTCATCTCTATTAACAAACTTTTGGCTTCATTTCACTTCTCAGAAGGGTATTTGTACTTAAACATTACAGGATTACTGAAATTCACACTTACGAGTAATTAAAAAACCATCTCCATACTCTCATGGTTCCATGGCAAGCAGACTCAACGCACGATAGGTTCAGGGTAACTTTCGATCACTCCCATCATTTTTTAACTTCAACAAAGTAACCTCAGTGTTCAGCATTGGTCGGAAGGTAGACTCTCTCTCTTCCTACATATTGCGTGGTCTTTTAGCCTGGTGATCTCTCTGGGCTATCCTGGCTGTTCTTTTCAGTCCCAAGATCATCAGAACCCTTTCTTGGTCCCCCAGATGTCCCTTTTCCTGGCATCTACTCAGGCACTCCATCAATTGCAACTCTTGCCCCTTGAGATATAGAATTCTTGCACCACTCCAATTGTGGCAGTACTGCAGACCATTGCATCACAGCTCTCCTACAGCAGCTTGGTCCTCTGATTACCCCAGTATGGGGACAATTCTGCACTAGCCACTGCACAACAGCTTCTGCCACTTCAGCAATACTCAACTGCTGGCTGTCTTCCCACACACACTGGTACTGCTGCTGTCTCTCTCTGATCTTTGACATAGCTCTTTTTTTTTATGGCCCTACAGAGTGTCTAGTGCATTTCAGGATCTTTAGGAGGTGGGGTGAAGCCCTCATTCACTATCTCCTGCTGTGTTGGCAGTTCTGGGTGCCTGTGTCCTTTTTCAAGATATTCGTATGTAGACTTGTGTGCAGCACAGAGGCGCCATCTTTGAAAGCTGCAGTGAAGATCAGATTCTAAGATTCGGGTAGCGCGGGCGATTTTTCTATCAAGTCTACATACGAATTTCTTTCGAGTGGGTCCTGTTATCCAGCAGGACACAGAAGCCCAGCAGCCTATCAGACGCACCAGGGGATTTACAAGCCTACAAGGAAGTGGAGGTGTTGAAGAGGCTTCTTCACAGGGGCACTCGCCATACACCGGGTGAGTCCATTTCATTTACAGTTAATATACTCCCACAGAGTATAACACCAGATATTGTATATTAACTCCAAGCCAATACGGGTAACGCCTCCCTGACGTGTATTTGTGCCCTTTTTCAAGATGGCTATCCCTACAGAGTCATGTAAATGAGGGAGTGAGTCCAAAGGTCCTTTTTATTGCTTTGTGTTTTTTTTCTGTACTTCTTCAGTGGAGGGTGAGTGCCAATGCTTCTACCCTCTTACATATGTACATATATTAGTTAAGAAATATGGAACCCTTGGCTATCTAACATATTCCAAGGCAATGGCCACATCTTTGAAACCAAACGTGACCCTAACTTTACAGAGGTTTTCTAAATGCCTCAATCATTTAGTTCCAGAAAACTTCCATGGGATATTTTACACAGGACAGTGGTCAACCCTAAACTGCCAGCCCTGTAACAAAGCAGTGACAAAGAGCGGAAATTAGAAAAGTCTGAACTGGCTGGCAGTTAGAAACAAAAATGTCAGCCAATTACCTAGAAGCAGCCAAGAGTGTAATTGGAACCTGCTAGAAATCTGGATATTGCAACTGCAAGTAGCTTTGTTTTGCTTAAGCATATGAACTTCTATCTTACCCAATATCAGGAAACCAAAAGGAGAGAGGTGGAGATAGCACATCCTTAATATCTTAACCTCTTCTTTTCGCCCTTGCAATGATTCAGTTCAAAAAGAACCCTTCTCAAATAATTCATTTATTTGAACTGAAATGTTGCAAAGGTGAAAAAAAGAGGATATGTTAATAAGAATGTGCTATTTCCAGCTTTCTCCTTTCGGTTGCCTAAGGGACCTTTCACCCAGGACAGAATTACACCATAGGACGCAGCCAAATCTGCAGCTGCAGAATTCCACACCAAACTTTGCAGGCCTAACTATGGATTTTGATGCGAAATTGCAGGGAGGTTTTAAGCCATTTTCAGTACTGCATCAAAATTCAGAGGTAGCCTGCAGATTTTGGGGTGGGATTTACAATGGTTTGTGATGCATTGTGCAGCTTATTTTTTGCCGTGTGAAATGTCCATAATATTGGGAAAGCTGTGGATCAAGTTACCCAGGCTTGCACCAATACTGAGTTTCTTCTGTGCCATTTTGTATGTTCTGTATGAACTTTTATCTTCATTTTTGAGTTAGCGCTAGAGATGAGCGAGCACACTCGTCCGATCTTGATGCTCGTTCGAGCATTAGGATATTCGAGATGCTTGTTACTCGAGACGAACACCACGCGGTACTCGAGTCAATTGCATTTCCTTCCCCGCATTTTTAGCTCCATTTTGTAGCCAATAGACATGCGAGGAAGGCATTACCACTTCCTGCTGTGACGTGCCAGCCCTCTCTTCCCCCACAGTAGTGAGTGGCTGGCGAGATCAAGTGACCGCCGAGTACTTAAACTGGTCCCACCCGTGGCTCGCCTCAGACGCATGCTGGCAGAGGTTAGGGAAAGTGCTGCTGCTGATATAGGGAAAGTGTTAGAGTAGGATCCTGTCTTCAAGAACCCCAACGGTCCTTCTTAGGGCTACATCTGACCGTGTGCATTATAGTTGTTGCTGGCTGGGAGCAGTAGTGCATCAATTTTTTTTATTACGCATCTAGGCCTGTTCCCAGCCTTTCAGTAATAGCGTTCTCAGCCAGCAGTGCCGTACAACCAGCTCTCACCATGAAACTGCACTCTAATATTTCCTAGCCTACTGCGAACGACTTCAGTTATACCGTTCTGTGTCTGCAGTGCATTAGACAGAGGTCTCACCGCTTAACAGTACTGTAATATTTCCTGGGCCACTGCAAAGTATTTCAGCTCTGCCGCTGTGCAGAGCGTCTCAAAATACCCTTTCCTTGTAGGGGTTGAGATAGCCACAGTTACCAGCACTATCCACTGGCTTTAGAGTCTTCTCCCACTCCATACAGCCTCTCTTATCTACAAGTCTCTGAAAGCGGTAAATTACCCCTAGGTATCAGCGCAAGACAGCGGGTTAATTTTTTCAAGTCACAGCATAGAGCCTCCGCTATCTACAAGTCTCTGTGTGCGGTGAATTAAGCCCCAGTTGTCAGTGCTGTACAGTGGGGTAATTTATTTGGGCCCTGCTCTATTCTTAATCTGCCATGATGAGGCGTAAGGGTAAGGGTCGAGGACGCGGACGTCCAAGTTAGGGTGTGGGCACAGGCCGAGTTCCTGGGCGTGGTGAATCACAGGCGGCTGCTGCGGGATTAGGAGAGAGACAAGTTTCTGGGCTCCTCAGCTTCATATCACAATTTATGGGTCCGTGTTGTAGACCTTTATTACAAACAGAGCAGTGTGAGCAGGTCCTGTCATAGATGGCAAAAAACGCGTCCAGCAATGTATCGTCCAACCCAGTCTTCTACGCAGTCCACTACTCTCGGTCTAGGGAATGCAGCTCTGAATCCTCTGGCTGCTGCTCCTCCTTCCTCCCAGCCTCCTCACTCCATGAAAATGACATATTCTGAGCAGGCAGACTCCCAGGAACTGTTCTCGGCTCCCTGCCATGAGTGGGAAAAAACGGTTCCTCTCTCACCTGAGGAGTTTGTCGTGACCGATGCCCAACCTTTGGAAAGTTCCTGGAGTGTGGGTGATGAGGCTGGGGACTTCCAGCAACTGTCTCAAGAGCTTTTTGTGGATGAGGATGATGAGACACAGTTGTCTGTCACTGAGCTAGTAGTAAGGGCAGTAAGTCCGAGGGAGGAGCACACAGAGGATTCGGAGGAAGAGCCACTGGACGATGAGGTGATTGACCCCACCTGGTTTGCTAAGTCTACTGAGGACAGGGCTCCAGAGGGGGAGACAAGTGCACCAGCAGGACAGGTTGGAAGAGGAAGTGGAGTGTCCAGGGGTAGAGGCAGAGCCAGAGCGAAGATTCCCCCAACTGGTTCCCAAAGCACCCCCTCACAGCAAGCCTCTGTGCAGAGGGCTAGGTGTTTAAAAGTGTGGATGTTTTTTAGTGAGAGCACGGACGACCGACAAACAGTGGTGTGCAACCTGTGTCGCACCAAGATCAGCCGGGGAGCCACCACTACCATGGACACGTGGACAAGTACTGGAGAGCAGGGCCACTATATCTCCCTGATAGCACATTGCATGAACTTGGTGGAGGCTGGGACCGAGTCAGAGCCTGGGACCACTCATGTCCTGCCCACACCCAGAATAGCGGGTCCTACCTTGGTGCCGGTATCTGCGGCGTTTTATGCCACTTCCTCCAAACCCTCCCCTCCCCTTCCTCCTCCTCTGCCACCTCTACCTCTCAATTAAGAAGTGTGAGCACGTTGCCAGCAGTCGGTAGTGCGTGGCGCAGCACCACAGTGGTGGGCAAGCGTCAGCAAGCCGTGCTGAAACTAATCAGCTTAGGTGACAAGAGGCACACGGCCCCTGAGCTGCTACAGGGTCTGACAGAGCAGACCGACCTCTGTCTTTCACCGCTGAGCCTCCAACCGGGCATGGTCGTGTGTGACAATGGCCGTAACCTGGTGGCGGCTCTGCAGCTCGGCAGCCTCACACACGTGCCATGCCTGGACCACATCTTCAATGAGAAGTTCGCTGCAAAGCATAAAGGCCGACGCTTTGCGGTTGGTACAGGAGAGGGGGGATGACAGTATGTTGCTTGATAGCCAGACCACCCTCATGTCTATATCTCAGCGCATTTTGGAGGAGGAGGAGGAGGAGGGGGAAGAGACAGCTGTCCACACTGCAGAGGGTACCCATGCTGCTTGCCTCTCATCTGTTCAGCGTGTATGGGCTGTAGAGGAGGAGAAGGAGGATCCTGAAAGTCATCTTCCTACTGAGGACAGTGATGTGTTGCATACTGGTACCCTGGCACACATGGCTGACTTCATGTTAGGCTGCCTTTCCCGTGACCCTCACGTTAGATGCATTCTGGCCACTACGGATTACTGGTTGTGCACCCTTCTTGACCCACGGTATAAGGAGAACCTTTCCTCTCTCATTCCCAAAGATGAAAGGAGTACGAGAGTGATGCAATACCACAGGGCCCTGGTAGAAAAAAATTGATGCTAAAATTTCTATCTGACAGTGCTAGTGGCAGAAGACGCAGTTCCGAGTGCCAAGTAGCTGGGAAGGAGATGGGGATCAGGCAGCATGTCCAGCGCAGGCAGGGGAACAATCTCCAAAGCCTTTGCCAGCTTTATGGCTCCCCAGCAAGACTGTGTCACCACTCCCCAGTCAAGGCTGAGTCGGAGGGAACACTGTAAAAAGATGGTGAGGGAGTACGTAGCCGATAGTACCACCGTCCTCCGTGATGCCTCTGCTCCATACAACTATTGGGTGTCAAAGCTGGAAACGTGGCACGAACTTGCGCTGTACGCCCTTCTCCTCCTAAAACAGCATGTCATCACGCTAAACTGCCAATTTTTCTGCGGCCCAAAAGGCTGTGTTTAAAAGTTTTTTACAATTTTTCAACATTTCAAAAGTATTGATAGTTTAACAGACACCAATTTTTTTTTTGTTTACAGGGCTGCCTCCAGGTTCTGTTACAAATTAAGAAACAGCGAGCTGTATCTTTAAAAAATGTTTATGGGTTTCACCTGCCCTCGCGGTTAAGCAATTTTTCAGGGGTGCATTTGTACTCTTGGTACACCAATTTTTCTGGCCATCGCCTATACTGTTATCTAACTAATTTTTCTGGCCTTCGCCTACACTCTTGGTAACCAAATTTTTTCAGGGGTTCGCCTATACTCTTGGTACATCAATGTTACAGGGGTCTGCCTATACTTTTGCTACAGAAATGTTACTGGGGTCCGCCCTATGCAGTTTTTACTGAATGGTTTGAGGGGTTCACCTATACTTTTGCTACAGAAATGTTACTGGGGTCCACCTATATTCTTGGTACACCAATGTTTCAGGAGTTCGCCTACACTCTTGCAACAGAAGTGTTACAGGGGTCTGCCTATACCTTTTCTACTGAATGGTTTGAGGGGTTCGCCTATACTCTTGCTACGGAAATGTTACTGGGGTCTGCCCATACTTTTGCTACAGAAATGTTACTGAGGTCTGCCTATACTTTTGCTATAGAAATGTTACTGGGGTCTACCTATACTTTTGCTATAGAAATGTTACTGGGGTCCGCCTATGCAGTTTCTACTGAATGGTTTGAGGGGTTCACCTATACTTTTGCTACAGAAATGTTACTGGGTTCCGCCTATACTCTTACTACAGAAATGTTACTGGGGCCTGCCTATACCTTTTCTACTGAATGGTTTGAGGGGTTCGCCTATACTCTTACTACGGAAATGTTACTGGGGTCTGCCTATACTTTTGCTACAGAAATGTTACTGGGGTCCGCCTATGTAGTTTCAACTGAATGGTTTAAGGGGTCCACCTATACTTTTGCAACGGAAATGTTACCGGGGTCCGCCTATACTTTTGCTACAGAAATGTTACAGGGGTTCGCCTATACTTTTGCTACAGAAATGTTACTGGGGTCCACCTATACTCTTGCTACAGAAATGTTACAGGGGTCTGCCTATACTTTTGCTACAGAAATGTTACTGGGGTCTGCCTATACCTTTTCTACTGAATGGTTTGAGGGGTTCGCCTATACTCTTGCTACGGAAATGTTACTGCGGTCTGCCTATACTTTTGCTACAGAAATGTTACTTGGGTCCGCCTATGCAGTTTCAACTGAATGGTTTGAGGGGTTCACCTATACTTTTGCTACGGAAATGTTACTGGGGTCCGCCTATACTCTTGCTTCATAAATGTTACTGTGGTCTGTCTCTACTTTTGCTACAGAAATGTTACTGGGGTCTGCCTATGCTGTGGGTGCACAAAGACTTCCCATCGCAGTGTTTTACCTATCTGGCACAAATACACTGACTGACTTGGGCACTTTGATTTCTTCCTGTGTAATACCATCTTTGGGCATCCACAGCATAGGCGTGCCCAAGGAACTCAAAGACTTCCCACTGCGGTGTTGAGCTATCTGACACCTACACAGAATGAAGTGCGTGGGGACCCATGGATTTCCCATAGCTATTTAACTCACGGCACCTTGGGTCACACAAGGTGGAGTCTGGGACCAAGCCTGACCCAGAACCCGCTCACGTGCTTCCCACACAGAGTATTGCGGGTCCTACCTCGGTCATGGTTTCTCCGCCTTACTATGCCACCTCCTCCTCCTGCTTGGGGTCTGGGGATCATGCTGGGCAACATCTATTTTCTCTCGTGTTACCACAGTTATCTGAGACACTGGTTTGGGCCAAACAAAAGGAGCGTTACTGCCTTACTGGAATGTTCACAGCTGCACAGTCCGCTTTATGCCCGAGATTAATGACGGTGTGGAAACTGCCATGTTTGGGCGCTCTGATTTCTTTATCTGTAATACCATCTTTAAGTTCCTTGGCCTCGCCTATGCTGTGGGTGCACAAAGACTTTCCATTGCGGTGTTTTACCTGTCTGGCACAAATACACTGACTGACTAGGGTAGAAATGTGGGCCGAGGTCCTTGGCGGGGTGAAACTCTGCCATGTTTGGGCGCTCTGATTTCTTTATGTGTAATACCATCTTTAAGTTCCTTGGCCTTGCCTATGCTGTGGGGCACAAAGACTTGCTATAGCTGTGTTTAACCTGTCTGGCACAAATACACTGACTGACTAGGGTAGAAATGTGGGCCAAGGTCCTTGGTGGGGTGAAACACTGCCATGTTTGGGCGCTCTGATTTCTTTATGTGTAATACTATCTTTAAGTTCCTTGGGCTCGCCTATGCTGTGGGTGCACAAAGACTTTCCATTGCGGTGTTTTACCTGTCCGGCACAAATGCACTGACTGACTAGGGTAGAAATGTGGGCCGCAGTCCTTGGCGGGGTGAAACTCTGCCATGTTTGGGCGCTCTGATTTCTTTATGTGTTATACCATCTTTAAGTTCCTTGGGCTCGCCTATGCTGTGGGTGCACAAAGACCTCCCATTGCGGTGTTGAGCTATCTGACACCTACACAGAATGAATTGTGTGGGGACACATGGATTTCCCATTGCTATGTAACTCGTGGCATCTTGGGTCACACAAGCTGGAGGCTTGGACCGAGCCTGACCCTAGGCCCGCTCATGTGCTTCCCACACAGAGTATTGCTGCATTGTGGAGATGTGTAGAAGTGCTGGCACCTGAGTCCCCTTTATGCCCACGAGGTGGCACGGGATTGGAATGATGATCGTACGTCAATTTATCATCAATTCTCAAAAGCATTGTGGCCTATCACCCACACTTTCAAAGAGGGTCGCTGCCTGGCCCTGCCAACCAGCTCCTCCCCATCCAGTACGCACTTATAAATAGACATGAGGGTGGTGTGGCTATGAAGCGAGCGTGTGGCAAGAGGGCAGCTGAACGCTGCGCAGGGAAACTTTTGTGTGCACTGTGGATGCAGGGTCGTGCGATGGGGGGGGTTGGACAGCAATGCCAGCATGTAACTTAGGAGAAGAGGCAGCGGTGTCACCCGCAGGCAGTGATTGTCCTTGGTTGCAGGTAGTGTGGTGCTTGGCTAAGATGTGCCAGGGCGTGTGCCTTGCTAATGAGGGTTTTTCCCAAGTAAATTGTTAGGAGGGTGACGCCAGACTCTTGCCCCCATTTTCGCTTAATAGTGGGACCTGGGAGCCTCAGATACAGCCATGCATGCTGCCCCTGCCCTTCCCTATCCATTTCTGTGGTGTTTCCATGACTTTCTGATGTTTTCTGGTGTTTGTCAAGTCATCAGCTATGCGGAGCATCAGTCCCATACAAAAATGCTCGAGTCCCCCATTGACTTCAATGGGGTTTGTTACTCGAAACAAACTCTCGAGCATTACGAAAAGTTCGACTTGAGCAACGAGCACCCAAGCATTTTGGTGCTCGCTCATCTCTAATTAGCACCTTAAATATTTTACAAATGTACATATTTGGGTTATTAACCCCTTAACGACCAGTCCATAGTGTTTTTACGTCCTGCCCAAGTGGGCTTTATTCTCTGAGGACGTAAAAACATGCGTCCTACAGAGAATAAAGCCCCATGGGCTATGGACGTGACGACTCCATGCTGTCAGTGCCCGCAGGTAGCCGACAGCATGGAGCTGTCATCCCGGGCTGCGGGGACCCCCCCCCCCCCCCCGGCATTGCAATAAAGTGAAAAAAAGTACAAAAAAAGTTAAAGATTCAGCTGCCCTGATGGATTGGATGCATCCAGACGATGACGTCACGCGCACGCGCAGAAGCCCGGGAGCCCCCAGAAAATTTAAAATCTCCTGGCTCCCGGCTCCAGAAGGTAGCCGGGAACCAGGAGATATTACTGGGGATCCATTGGATAGCGGCGATCGCGAAAAAGTTTCAAAAGTAAAAAAAAAGTGCTAGTTTCACCTCCCCTCATGGATCGGATCCATGAGGGGAGGTGAAAATACTCACCTCAGGTCCCTCGATGTCCCCGGTGTCCCGGGACCCGAAGTCCCCCTCTGCGCATGCGCGCCCGATGATTGACATCGGGCGCGTGCACAGAGGAGCTCGAGCCCCGGGAAATTCAAAATCCCTCTGCTCCTGGCTGCCATGTGTAGCCAGGAGCAGAGAGATTATACCGGGGACATGATCACTGTTACCCAATGGATAACAGTGATCATGTAAAGTAAAAAAAAAAGGATAAAAAGTTAAAAAAAAGTTAAAAAAAGTTTTAAAAAGTTTTTAAAAAGTTTAAAAAGCGTACGTTTCATCTCCCCTCACAGATCATATCCGTGAGGGAGGATGAAAGTACTTACATAAGGCCCCCGGATTTATCCGCAGACCTTACCCCAGCTTCTGCGCACATCCCCGTCGCCAAAATGGCGAACGCATGCGCAAAAGCTGTGGATTGCCAGGATAATTGAAATTCTCCCTGCTCCTGGCTACAAAACTGAGCCAAGAGCCTGGTCACGTGTTCGCCGTTATCCAATGGATAATGGCGATCACGTAAAAGTTTTTAAAAAAATTGAAGTTTCATCTCCCCTCACCGATGCGATCGGTGAGAGGAGATGAAACTTTTTACCGGAGGCCTCCGTATTTGAATTCCACAATTCCACTCACATTAGCGGGTTGGAATTGTGTAATCCACTTGCAGAAAAGAGAACGCAGCAGGTTCTATTTTACCGCGGCTATCCGCAGCATAGAGCCCATTGTGCTCCATGGTCGTGGATATACCCACAACCCATACGCAACTACGTTGTGTACGGGCTGCGGGTACCCGCGTCATCGCTAAGCGACGGAGCGGGAAATACAAACAAACAAAAAATGTACTGCGCATGACTGCCTGTGTGAGTAGGCAGTTATGTGCAGTACATTACGCGGCCGTATGCCGGGCTAACAGCTGGGATCCGCTGTGGGCTGCGTGAGCCCGGCGTTATTCAGACCGCTACCTCTAATACGTATTTTACAAGAATCCCCGGGAACGTTCGCCTTCCTGTAGTTCCAGGAGCAGCTTGTTGAGCATCTTCTGTGTGAGACCGCCGCACCTCCACAAGCTTACGAAGACTCACGGAACGCCACTTTTTACACCCCATACCCACCAATAAGGTCAAGAAATGACCCCCAGAAAGAGAGGAGGGGGGATACCGGTTTTATTGCCCCATGTACCCATTCCAACCAGCCTCCGTAATTACCCCTGTCTTTGGAAATACCACACAGTTCACATTATTTCTTTTATCTAACATTTGGGGAACGCCGAAAAGGGCACGGAGGGGGGGGGGGTATTTTTAGGGAGTCAATTTTTATTCCGTACAAATGAGCAATGGGGCCTGGAATTTATTCAGTTGAACCCTGAAATTCAACGGGTGTTCCCTGCATTACAGGCCTTGCCATGTGTCCTTTAAGTAGATTAGGGCCACAAGGGGTATGTTTTTGAACACGGAACAAATGGGGGGATCCATTTTGGGGTGAACGTCTTCATTCCTATGTACGCTGCCAAAAAAATTGAAAATCATAATTTCTTTCCTTCTGCTTTGCTTAGATTCATTCAAATACTGTGGGGTCAAAATTCGCAGTACACCCCTAGATGAATTTGTTAAGGGGTCTAGTTTTCAAAATGGGGTCATTTGAGGGGGTTCCTTATCGTTTTGGCTGCCCGATGGCTCTATAAGTGGGCGACGGGGCCTGGAATTTATTCAGTTGTACCCTAAAATTCAACGGGTGTTCCTTTCATTATAGGCCTAGCCATGTGTCCTGTAAGTAGATAAGGGCCACGATGGGTATGTTTCTGAACACGGGACAAACAGGGGTATTGATTTTGGGGTGAAAGTCTTCATTTATATGTGTGCTGTACAAAAAAAACCTGTTTTTAAATTGACGCAATTGCCCAAAAAATGAAAATCTTAATTTTTTTTCCTACTGCTCCTTTCATTTTGGGCCCTGCTGTGCATCGAGACATAAGATTAGGGCCACAATGAGTATATTTATGAAAACAGCACAAACAGGGGTATCCATTTCGGGGTGCAAGTCTTCATTCACACGTGTGCTGTACAAAAAAAGCTGTTTTTAAAGTGACAGAATTGCCAAAAAAATGAAAATCACAATTTTTTCCTTTTGCTTTGCTTGAATTCATTCAAAAACCGTGGCATCAAAATACGCAGTACACCCCTAGATAAATTCATTAAGGGGTCTAGTTTTCAAAATGGGGTCATTTGTGGGGGTTCTCTATTGTTTTGGGCGCTCAAGAACTCTACAAATGTGCTATGGCGCCTAAAAGGTCTTCAAGCAAAATCTACGTTCTGAAAACCACCGATTACTCCTTTCATTTTGGGACCCGTTGTGCATGCGTACATAAGATTAGGGCCACAATGGGTATATTTCTGAAAACAGAACAAACAGGGGTATCCATTTTGGGGTGCAAGTCTTCATTTATATGTGTGCTGTACAAAAAAAGCTGTTTTTAAAATGACAGAATTGCCAAAAAAATGAAAATCACAATTTTTTCCTTTTGCTTTGCTTGAATTCATTCAAAAACCGTGGGGTCAAAATAGGCAGTACACCCCCAGATAAATTCGTTAAGGGGTCTAGTTTTCAAAATGGTGTCACTTGTGGGGGTTTTCTATGGTTTTGGGTGCTCAAGAACTCTACAAGTGAGCTATGGGGCATAAAAGGACTTCAAGCAAAATTTCTGTTCTGAAAGAAACTGACTGCTCCTTTCATTTTGGGCCCCGTTGTGCACTCAGATATAAGATTAGGGCCACATTGGGTATATTTTTGAACACAGGACAAACAAGGGTATCCATTTTGGGGTGTAAATCATCATTTTCATGTAAACTATAGAAAAGAAATATGTCTTCAAAATGACATATTTGCAAAAATATGAAATTTTAATTTTTCTCCTCTAAATTGAATTCATTCCTGAAAAAAAACTGTGGGGTCAAAATACTAATGACTCCCCTCAGTGAATACACTAAGGGGTGTAGTTTTTTAAATGGGGTCATTTGTGGTGGTAGCTATCATTCTGACACCTATGAGCCTTTGCTATCTTGGCTTGGTGCAGGAAAATAAAGTGTTCGTCAAAATGCTGAAAAGTAATGTTAAATTTGTACGTCTCCTAAATGGTTAAAAAAACATAAAAGTTTTTCAAATGTGCATTCAGAATAAAGTAAATAGATGGAAATATATATCTTAGCAAAAGTTTGTACAGTATGTTTGCACATATTTGATATATTACAATTGAAAATGTGAAAAAACTGTATTTTTTTCAAAATTTTCCCAATATTGGCACTTTTAATAAATATACACAAATTATATCGGACTATTTTCACCACCTAAATGAAGTACAACATGTGGCGAAAAAAAAATGTCAGAATCACTTGGATATGCAAAACCTTTACGGAGCTATTCTATGTTAAAGTACACGTCAGATTTCCAAAATTTGGCCTGGTCATTAAGGCACAAACAGGCTTGGTCACTAAGGGGTTATTGTTGTTTGACAGGGGAAGAACTAAGGGCGTAGGCTTCACTCCCATTGAAATTAAGGGGAGAACCGCACTACTATGGCACTTCCTGCTCCTCTTGTGATCAGGACTTGATGTGACATTCTGACCAGAGAGGAGCAGGAAGTGCCATAGCAGTGCCTCTCCTATTGATTTCAATGGGAGTGAAGCCTGTGCCAGCACTTCCTTTCCTGTCCACTTATGACAACAGCAGGTCCACTGCACTAGACAGTGGGCAAGATGATCAGCTAATGGACGGACAGCCTGAGCAACAGTGAAATAAAGGCAATCAAACTCTTTAAGTATTCCTTGCATGTTCAACAGAGTATGTAAAAATGAAAGGTATATTTTCAAAATTAGTGAGGTACTGTATATACTCGAGTATTAGCCGACCCGAGTATAAGCCGAGTCAATAAGTTTTACCAGAAAAAAGTGTTAAAACTTATTGACTTGAGTATAAGCCTAGCTATACTCGAGTATATACTAGGTTAAAAAAAAACCCACAATAAATACTCACCTCCCAGCCAGCGTCTATGTCCCCAGCGCGATGGTCTCCCCGACGGTGCGGCAAGCTGCTTGAGACTTCTGTCCGCTGTCCTCTTCCTGCTGGTCTTTGAATTCCTCCGCCGTCAGGACTGTGTAAGTAAGCGCTGTCGAGCGCCAGCCAATCACAGCCACTGCTCGATAAACCAATCACAGCCATTCAGTGATGTAATACAATCACAGCGCTTACCTACACAGCACTGATGGCGGGGGAATTCAAAGACGAGCAGGGAGATGACAGCGGGGAGAAGTCTCAAGCAGCTTGCCACACCACTAGGGAGACCATTACGCCGGGGACACAGACACTGGCAGGGAAGTGAGTATTGCGGGTTTTTTTTTTTTTTTATTAGCTCACTCGAGTATAAGCTGAGGGGGACTTTTTCAGCACAAAAAAATGTGCTGAAAAACTCAGCTTATACTCGAGTATATACTGTAAGCAAAATATCCATATCTTTTCGATAAACAAACAAAGATATGATCATCTCACTGCTTCTAAACTCGACAGCTGGAGCCAGGTCAATACAACAATTAAGACATATTGGCAAAACACATAACCTGTGTTGGCTATATGTGCTCTGATATTGGATTTTATAACATTGAACTCAATAAAGCAACTTGCATTATCTACATACTGCTGGATGATGGATCCTATTTTTGTTTGGACTTACCTCTCCTAGAGTGATAATTGTATCCCATGGTAAGAATTTGCTCTTCTTTGTATGTACCTGAATTAAATGAAAAATATAGAAGTATATTGACTTGACATATGTTTTATCTCTTGGGTCTGAATGTTATTATTTTTCTGCTTCATGCATGTTTAAAATTTAGAAATTGTGTCTTTTAACATGTGTTCTTCTAGTGAAACATCAGACATGATTTGTATCTGGAATCAAGAATATCACAAAATAACATAGAATGTTTTATATTAGTAAATGACCATATGTAACAAAATCATCCAAAACGTACAATACCAGCAGTATGTACAGTACAACTCTGAGGCCTCAGTCACACGGGCGCAGCAGCACCGGTACACCAACGCCGATGCGCCAGTGTGACTGCAGGAAGGAGACGGACGTACCTAAAGATCGCCGTCTCACTGCAGCGCCGGAGAAAAGAACACATGTCCGGCAACGAAGCCAGTCACATGTTCTTTCCTCCGGCACTGCAGAGAGACGGCCGTCTTCAGGTACGGCCATCTGCTGGTGTCAGTCACATGGGCGCATCGGCGCTGATGTACGGGTGCCGATGCGCCCGTGTGACTGAGGCCTCAGGGAGTAAAAACTACCAATCAAATATGGAAACATTAACACCTTAAGGACCATACCTTTCTTTTTCCATTTTCATTTTTTCCTTCCCCCTTTTAAAAAATCATAACTCTTTTATTTATTTATCTATGTAGCTGTCTTAGGGTTTGTTTTTTGCGGGACGAGTTGTATTTTGCATCGGAACTATTTTATGTACCAAATAATGTACTGTAAAATGTAAAAAATATCTTAGTGGAGTGCAATGGAAAAAAAACGAAATTCCGTCATCTTTGGGTGCGTCTTGTTTCTATGGCATACGCACTGCAACAAAAATGACCTGAAAACTTTACTCTATGGGTGAGTATGATTACTACAATACTAAATTAGTATGTTTTTTTTTTCTGCTGTACTACTTTTATTTTTTTTCAAAGATATTCAATTGTTTTAAATTATTTTCTGCTGCCATCTTCTGATGGCTATAACTTTTTTATTTTATTTTTATTTCATCGACATAATTGAGCAACATCTCATTTTGTGCGGTACATCCTGTAGTTACCGTTGGTACCATTCTAGAGTACATACGACTTTTTGATTTGTTTTATGCTTTTTATTATGTTTTGTCTTTGAGATGGAGTGACCACAAAAACCTGCAATTCTGGCATTCTTTATTTTTTTTCTGACGACTTTCACTGTATGAGGTAAATAATGCGTTATCTTGATAGATCCGACTTTTAAAGATGCAGAAATACCAAATATGTATTTTTGCTTTATTATTTAGATTCTTTTATCATAAGTATGGCAAAAGTTTTTTTTAAAAAAAGGTTTATTTTTTTTTTAATGATTAGTAAAACTTTTTCAAACTCAATTTTTACTATTTTTTTTTAGTCCCCAGAGGAAACAAGAATATGCTATGCTTTAATGGCTCCTGCAGTATGACCTCATGCCATAGCATTACATCATAACATGATCTGACAGGCATTCTATCAAGCCATTCCTTGGGCATGGCTTGATAGGCATGCTGCTAAGACAACCCTGGGACCTTTTAGAAGGGACCTGGCTGCCATGGCACCCACACGACTCCCAGCGATCTCATCGCGGGGGGCAGTACGGGACCTCCAAACATCGGTCGGGGTATTTAAATACTGCTGTCAGAATTGACGACGGCATTAAAAGGGTTAACAGCTCTGATGAGCCACATAGCTTATCGGAGCTGTTGCGGGAGGGTGCCGTCTGTAAAAAACAGCCGGTGCCTGCTCTGTATGGAGGGCGATCAACCCGCAATCTCCCTTCAGCCAATCTGCTGTTTGGCGAGTGCCGCAGTCTTTTCTAAGGCCAGTGACATCATATTAATTTGTCACATGGATTTTCAGCAGCTCAGTCCCTTTTGAGTGGATGGGAATGAGCTGCTATGGCAGGCAAAGCTGCTACAAAATATAAGGTGCTGTGCCTGGTATGCAGTTAAAGGGAACCTGTTGCCTCAAACATGTCCAAAATTCAGGTAGCATGTTATAGAAGCAGAGGAGCTGCACAGACTGACATACAGTGCTATTGAAAAAGATTCAGTATAACATGCATTTTATTCATTTAAACCTCTGCACATTCTGAGCTGAATAGTCCAATGGGTGGTCCCATCAGTGATTAACAGCTATCTGTGTATGACTCTACAAACTGGGAAGACTGTTAATCACTGATAAGGCCGCCCAGTATTATTGTATCTTGATGCCACTGGAAGCTAAGGGTTTGACAGGAGGAATGCCCCTGTCACACCCCTGCTCCCGATTGGCTCAAGAGGTGAAGGTCCTGAAAGGAGGTAATCTGGCTCCATGTGTGTTAGCCGGCGCTCTGCTGCAACGCTGTTACAGCAGCTAACCACCTGTCCCCCGGGCTCCCAGCTTTCCACCTCCCTCTGCTCTCTGTGGCCCGGTGCCTATAACTGTGAGTCCCCTCCTGCCGTTGGCTCCCTGCTCTCCTAATGTCAGAAAGTGTAGGTAGACAGCCTGTGTGACTTCATGACCTCCCTGCTGCCGACCGCAAACAGACCTGGGGGAAGGTAGGGTGGGGGGGAGCACCTTCAGTGCTGCCACCGGCACACCCGCTTCATGGCCCTGTGTCCTCCCCCATGGCGACCCAGCTCTGCGCTTCAACACAGAGCTGGGTGCCACCTTCTGTCCGGCCGATGAGGAAGGGGTTTCAGCTGGCCCAATGTGCACCTAGAGTGGGGGCCGGTAAGGAACAGAGTTGCAGGCTGTCCTGGATTGCAGCTGTAGCATGACCTTACTAGGCTGCCAGGACCTGCAGCCAAGCCAGCTGTCCAGCCAATCAGGTACAGGGGGAGTCACCCCCCTGTCAATATTGACTCCACCAGTTGTTTCTGGTGGCGTCAAGATACCATAATACCGTGCCACCCCTTGGACTATTCAGTTCAGAATGTGCAGAGGTTTAAATGAATAAAATGCAAATTACAGTGTACTAAATCTTTTCCATAAAAACTATATATCTGCGCAGCTCCTCTTACTCTTTAACGTGCTACCTGCAGTTAGGACAGCATATTCAAGCTGGTAGGTTCCCTTTATAAGGCCACAGTACTATGCCTCTTCAAACAGCTGATCGGTGTGGTTCCTGGGCAGCGCATCCCCACTGATCTATGAGTTATATGATGATAGATCATCAATATCCTATCCCTAGGAAAGACATATGAGCCATGTGACATATTTTCATCCCTTACTTAGAGATGGTATTAGATTATCCAAATCTGGCTGTTCTATATCTATACAATAAATAAAAGCGAAGTCGATAAGTGGGGCTCCTTTAATATTGTCCCTGGTACAGTTTGCTCTCCTCAAGTGAAGAAACCTGATTCAGTGGGGAAAATAGAGCAAGCCTTACATAAACTCATTAGGAGAAGTATACAGTCTACAGACAAATAGGGTAATATGCCAAAGTAAGCTGCATAACAACCAAGTCACAGGTTCTTGGACAGTATGATGCATATGGCCCAAATTGGTATCTTGTTGTAAGTTTCCCTCATATGTGAGATTTGTCATCCTTTTTATGATGTGTGTGTTCTTGTTTGTTATCTATTTGACTTTGGTGAACCCTCATCATCTAGTGGCGAGACATTGCTTTTGTTTTTTGATGAAGACTGCTTGCTTGTTCTCCTACAGTATTTATGGCTTTCTGACCTTATGGTATTTTCTTCTTTCTCATTCCCCAAGTTAACATTTCACTCTCCAATTACTAATAATATGCTTTTTTACAAGTCAGTTTCAGCCTGGACTTGAATATAAATCTTTTTGCTGTTTTTACGTAACAAAGTCAAACAGAAATTAGTCGGTCATACAAAGCATTCTTTCTAAAAAAGAGTTTTACTAATGTCTTTGCTGGCTTTGAACGCCACACTATTTTTTATTTGCTGCTCATAACCTGAATAGTAGTTATTGTGCCCACCTGACTTTATTATTCTACTGTGATCTATTCTATTGTATATATATTTAAAATTATGATTCCTCTGCCATCATATCAACATTCATTTTCTCTGATCCACAGCATTAGGGCTCGTTCAAACGACTGCTGTTAGCAGTGTGCAGAACGCGCTTCTAATAGGAACCAATAGATTCCTATAGAAGCGTTAACATTAGAGATGAGCGAGCGTACTCGTCCGAGCTTGATGCTCGTTCGAGTATTAGGGTGTTCGAGATGCTCGTTACTCGAGACGAGCACCACGCGGTGCTCGACTCCATTACATTTCCTTCCCTGGGAAATTTGTGCGCTTTTCTGGCCAATAGAAACACAGGGAAGACATTACAACTTCCTCCTGTGACATTCCAGCCCTATCCCACCCCCCTGCAGTGAGTGGCTGGGGAGATCAGATGACACCCGAGTATTTAAATCTACCCCGCCCGTGGATCGCCACAGATGCACACTGAGAGAGATCAGGGAAAGTGCCGTCTTGCTGTAGCTGCTATAGGGAGAGTGTTAGGTGTTATATTCGTCTTCAAGAACTCCAACAGTCCTTCTTAGGGCCACATCTGACCGTGTGCAGTACTGTTGAGGCTGCTTTTAGCAGTGTTGCACAATTATTATTTTTTGTATATCGGGCGTGCAGACCATAGCGTCCTCAGTCTGCAGTGATTTTACAGAGTATAGGGGCAGTACTGCTGAGGCAGGGACAGTGGTACAGGGAAATCCATATACCGGCTATATCAAAGGCAGTGGGCTTTTTCCCAAAAAGTGGAAAAAAATACTATATTTGGCCTGCCTGTGACCATCTTCAGTTTACGGCGTGTCTGCTGGGGGTAGTAGTCGCTGATTAATACCCAGCCTTACGCATAATTGTTTCCTGGCTGCACTGTGCTTTCAGTAACCACAGTCATCCTCCAACAGGGAACTTCATATACAGGCTATATTACCGGCAGTGGGCTTTTTCCCAAAAAGTGGAAACAAAATACTGTATTTGGCCTGCCTGTGACCGTCTTCAGTTTACGGCGTGTCTGCTGGGGGTAGTAGTCGCTGATTAATACCCAGCCTTGCGCATAATTGTTTCCTGGCTCTGCTGTGTCCGTTACATGATCGCCGTCATCCCGCCAGAGGGAAAGAGTATACATATATACGCTGCATACGGTGTCTGTCTGGTTTTTCACCTCACCATTTTAAAAAATTGAAGCAAAATACTTAAGGCCTACCACTGGCCTTTGGCCACTTGACTGGTTCTGCCCTGTGAATTAAAGTAGCTCAGTCATACGCACCTAGGTCTCACTACAGGCTTGCGCATAATTGTTTCCTGGCTCTGCTGTGCGTTCCGTAAGCGAAGTCAGCCTCCAACCACAGGCCAATAAGCAGCACATTTAATTACAGCGTTCTGTTTCTGCTCTACTCGTAATACACCATGCTGAGGGGTAGGGGTAGGCCTAGAGGACGTGGACGGGGGCGAAGACGCGGAGGCCCAAGTCAGGGTGTGGGCACAGGCCGAGCTCCTGGTCCAGGTGTATCGCAGCCGACTGCTGCGGGATTAGGAGAGAGGCAAGTTTCTGGGGTCCCCAGATTCATCTCACAATAAATGGGTCCACGCGGTAGACCTTTATTAGAAACTGAGCAGTGTGAGCAGGTCCTGTCGTGGATAGCAGAAAGTGCATCCAGCAATCTATCGACCACCCAGTCTTCTACGCCGTCCACAGCTGCAACTCTGAATCCTCTGGCTGCTGCTCCTCCTTCCTCCCAGCCTCCTCACTCCATGAAAATGACACATTCTGAGGAGCAGGCAGACTCCCAGGAACTGTTCTCGGGCCCCTGCCAAGATTGGGCAGCAATGGTTCCTGTCCCACTGGAGGAGTTTGTTGTGACCGATGCCCAACCTTTGGAAAGTTCCCGGGGTCCGGGGGATGAGGCTGGGGACTTCCGGCAACTGTCTCAAGAGCTTTCAGTGGGTGAGGAGGACGATGACGATGAGACACAGTTGTCTATCAGTGAGGTAGTAGTAAGGGCAGTAAGTCCGAGGGAGGAGCGCACAGAGGATTCGGAGGAAGAGCAGCAGGACAATGAGGTGACTGACCCCACCTGGTTTGCTAAGCCTACTGAGGACAGGTCTTCAGAGGGGGAGGCAAGTGCAGCAGCAGGGCAGGTTGGAAGAGGCAGTGCTGTGGCCAGGGGTAGAGGCAGGGCCAGACCGAATAATCCACCAACTGTTTCCCAAAGTGCCCCCTCGCGCCATGCCACCCTGCAGAGGCCGAGGTGCTCAAAGGTCTGGCAGTTTTTCACTGAGAGTGCAGACGACCGACGCACTGTGGTGTGCAAGGTTTGTCGCGCCAAGATCAGCCGGGGAGCCACCACCACCAGCATGCGCAGGCATATGATGGCCAAGCACCCTACAAGGTGTTACGAAGACCGTTCACCGCCTCCGGTTTGCACCACTGCCTCTCCCCCTGTGCCCCAACCTGCCACTGAGATCCAACCCCCCTCTCAGGACACAGGCACGACCGTCTCCCGGCCTGCACCCACACGCTCACCTCCGCTATCCTCGGCCCCATCCAGCAATGTCTCTCAGCGCACCGTCCAGCCGTTGCTAGCGCAAGTGTTTGAGCGCAAGCGCAAGTACGCCGCCACGCACCCGCACGCTCAAGCGTTAAACGTGCACATAGCCAAATTGATCAGCCCGGAGATGCTGCCGTATAGGCTTGTGGAAACAGAGGCTTTCAAAAACATGATGGCGGCGGCGGCCCCGCGCTACTCGGTTCCCAGTCTCCACTACTTTTCCCGATGTGCCGTCCCAGCCCTGCACAACCACGTCTCCCGCAACATTTTACGCACCCTCACCAACGCGGTTACTGCCAAGGTCCACTTAACAACGGACACGTGGACAAGCACAGGTGGGCATGGCCACTATATCTCCCTGACGGCACATTGGGTGAATTTAGTGGAGGCTGGGACCAAGTCAGAGCCTGGGACCGCTCACGTCCTACCCACCCCCAGAATTGCGCGCCCCAGCTCGGTGGTGGTATCTGCGGCGGTGTATGCTTTCTCTACTAAACCACCCTTCTCCTCCTCCTACGCAACCTCTGTCTCGCAATCAAGATGTGTCAGCAGCAGCACGTCGCCAGCAGTCGGTGTTGCGCGGCGTGGCAGCACAGCGGTGGGCAAGCGTCAGCAGGCCGTGCTGAAACTACTCAGCTTAGAAGAGAAGAGGCACATGGCCCACGAACTGCTGCAGGGTCTGACAGAGCAGACCGACCGCTGGCTTGCGCCGCTGAGCCTCCAGCCGGGCATGGTCGTGTGTGACAACGGCCGTAACCTGGTGGCAGCTCTGCAGCTCGGCAGCCTCACGCACGTGCCATGCCTGGCCCACGTCTTTAATTTGGTGGTTCAGCGCTTTCTGAAAAGCTACCCACGCTTGTCAGACCTGCTCGGAAAGGTGCGCCGGGTCAGTGCACATTTCCGCAAGTCCAAGACGGACGCTGCCACCCTGCGGACCCTGCAACATCGGTTTAATCTGCCAGTGCACCGACTGCTGTGCGATGTGCCCACACGGTGGAACTCTACGCTCCACATGTTGGCCAGGCTCTATGAGCAGCGTAGAGCTATAGTGGAATACCAACTCCAACATACGCGGCGTAGTGGGAGTCAGCCTCCTCAATTCTTTACAGAAGAGTGGGCCTGGTTGGCAGACATCTGCCAGGTCCTTGGAAACTTTGAGGAGTCTACCCAGATGGTGAGCGGCGATGCTGCAATCATTAGCGTCACCATTCCTCTGCTATGCCTCTTAAGAAGTTCCCTGCAAAGCATAAAGGCATACGCTTTGCGCTCGGAAACGGAGGCGGGGGAAGACAGTATGACGCTGGATAGTCAGAGCACCCTCCTGTCTATATCTCAGCGCGTTTTGGAGGAGGAGGAGGGGGAGGAGCATGGGGAGGAGGGGGAAGAGACAGCTTGGCCCACTGCTGAGGGTACCCATGCTGCTTGCCTGTCATCCTTTCAGCGTGTATGGCCTGAGGAGGAGGAGGAGGAGGAGGATCCTAAAAGTGATCTTCCTAGTGAGGACAGCCATGTGTTGCGTACAGGTACCCTGGCACACATGGCGGACTTCATGTTAGGATGCCTTTCTCGTGACCCTCGCATTACACGCATTCTGGCCACTACGGATTACTGGGTGTACACACTGCTCGACCCACAGTATAAGGAGAACCTTTGCACTCTCATACCCGAAGAGGAAAGGGGTTCGAGAGTGATGCTATACCACAGGACCCTGGCGGACAAACTGATGGTAAAATTCCCATCCGACAGCGCTAGCGGCCGAAGGCGCAATTCCGTGGGCCAGGTAGCAGGGGAGGCGCGGAGATCCGGCAGTATGTACAGCGCAGCCAGGGGAACACTCTCCAAGGCCTTTGACAGCTTTATGGCTCCCCAGCAAGACTGTGTCATCGCTCCCCAGTCAAGGCTGAGTCGGCGGGAGCACTGTAAAAGGATGGTGAGGGAGTACGTAGCCGATCGCACAACCGTCCTCCGTGACGCCTCTGCCCCCTACAACTACTGGGTGTCGAAGCTGGACACGTGGCCTGAACTCGCGCTGTATGCCCTGGAGGTGCTTTCTTGCCCTGCGGCTAGCGTCTTGTCAGCGAGGGTGTTTAGTGCGGCTGGGGGAATCATCACGGATAAGCGTACCCGCCTGTCAACTGACAGTGCTGACAGGCTTACACTCATAAAGATGAACAAAGCCTGGATTTCCCCAGAGTTCTCTTCTCCACCAGCGGACAGCAGCAGTACCTAAACAATACGTAGGCAGCACCCGCGGATGGAAGCATCGTTCTCTATCACCATAAAAAACGTGGACCTTTTAGCTTCATCAATCTGTGCATTATACTCATCATCCTCCTCCTGCTCCTCCTCCTGAAACCTCACGTAATCACGCCGAATGGGCAATTTTTCTTAGGCCCACAAGGCTCAGTCATTACTTTTGTAAACAATGTTTATACGTTTCAATTCTCATTAAAGCGTTGAAACTTGCACCTGAACCAATTTTTATTTTAACTGGGCTGCCTCCAGGCCTAGTTACAAATTAAGCCACAGTAACCAAAGCGATTAATTGGTTTCACCTGCCCTCTTGGTTGGGCATGGGCAATTTTTCTGACGTACATTAGTACTGTTGGTACACCAATTTTTTTGGGCCCTCGCCTACAGTGTAATCCTAGTAATTTTGATGGGCTTCGCCTGCACTCATGGTACAGCAAGGTGTGTGGGGTTGGCCTAAACTTTTGCTACATAAATGTAACTGGGGCCTTGTCTATACTCCAACTACTGAAATGTGAAAGGGACTGTCATCTCCCTAAACTGCTGCAACGGGAATGTTACTGTGGCCTGTCTTGACTGCTACTACTACTGAAATAGAACTAAGACTGTGCTCCCCCTATACTGCTGCTTCGGAGTTGTTAGTGGGTCCTGTTTTCACTGCTACTACTACTGAAATGGAATTAAGACTGTGCTCCCCCTATACTGCTGCTTCGGAATTGTTACTGGGGTCTGTCTTGACTGCTACTACTACTGAAATGGAACTAATACTGTGCTCCCCCTATAATGCTGCTAGTGATATGTTACTGGGGCCTGTCCAGACTGCTACTACTACTGAAATGGAACTAATACTGTGCTCCCCCTATACTGCTGCTAGTGATATGTTACTGGGGCCTGTCCAGACTATTACTATTACTGAAATAGAACTAATACTGTGCTCCCCCTATACTGCTGCTAGTGATATGTTACTGGGGCCTGTCTTGACTGCTACTATTAGTGAAATGGAACTAATACTGTGCTCCCCCTATACTGCTGCTAGTGATATGTTACTGGGCCCTGTCTTGACTGCTACTACTACTGAAATGGAACTAATACTGTGCTCCCCCTATACTGCTGCTAGTGATATGTTACTGGGGCCTGTCCCTAATGCTACCGCTGAAATGTTACTAATTCTGGGCTCTGCCTATACCGCTGCTAATGCTATGTCACTGGGGTGTGGAAACGGAGGTTTCCCAAAGACATGATGGCGGCGAGGCCATTTCCCACCAACGCGGTTATTGTTAAGGTGCATATAACCACGGACACATCGAGAGGACACGTAGTGCCTCAAAAACATCCCCCTCCTCCTCCAACAATGAAAACATTCTTGGCAAATACCTTAGCATTGGTCCGTCTGGTGGCAGTCCAAGAATTTCACCTTTAACGACACAACAAGAGAGCCCCCCACCATCCCCCCGCCACGGCCCACTTAATCCTGGCCACATTCCAACTAAATAAAACCACGCTACTAGGTCCACAGTCGCGACCACATTCCCACCAACGCGGTTACTGTTAAGGTACATATTACCAGTCTGACTGGGGCATGCACTGTGGGCCGAAGCCCACCTGTATTGTATCTGACGTTAGCTCTGCTGAGCAGGGCACTGCAATGGGATACATTTATGTACCGCCGATGGGTTCCAGGGAGCCACTCATGCGGTGGGTCCACAGGAACTTCACATTACGGATTTGTATCTGCCAGTGTCTATGTATTAAAAACCCCGGTCAGACTGGGGCATGCAGTGTGGGCCGAAGCCCACCTGCATTTAATCTGACGTTACCTCAGCTGTGCTGGGTACTGCAATGGGATTTGTTTATGTACCGCCAGTGGGTTCCAGGGAGCCACCCATGCTTTGGGTCCACACGGACTTCACATTAGGGAGTTGTACCTGCCTGTGTCTACTTATAAAAAAAACACAGTCTGACTGGGGCATGCAGTTTGGGCCGAAGCCCACCTGCGTTTAATCTGACGTTACCTCAGCCGTGCTGGGCAATGCAATGGGATTTATTTATGTAACGCCGGTGGCTTCCTGGGACCCACCCATGCTGTCGGTCCACACGGAGTTGTACCTGCCTGTGTCTACTTATAAAGAACCCCAGTCTGACTGGGGCATGCAGTGTGGGCCGAAGCCCACCTGTATTTAATCTGACGTTAGCTCTACTATCTGGGGCACTGCATTGGGACAAACTACAGGAGCAATACTGCGCTGAGGAGACGTGCACAGCTACGCTAACATTGGAGTCCGCTGTAGGCACGCGATTGCTGAGGGTTTGTGCAGAGGCCTATGTCCTGGGTGCAGTGAAAGTCTGCTTCCAGCCTAGGATTGCTGAATCTGTGGGCCGAGGCCTATGCCATGGGCGCGGTGCAAGTCTGCCATGTTTGGCCGCTCAGATCAATTTTTTGTTCATGTCTTGGGTTTCCTAGGACCCACCTATGCTGTTGGTGCAAACTTAGTTCTCATTGCGGTGTTTGACCTGTCTGGCACAAAGGCACTGACTGACTTGGGTAGGGGGCAGAGCGCTGACAGCTTTCCCCTTGCAGTGTGGATTGAGCTATGCGACACCTTGACAGAATGAATACTGTGTGGCGCATGGATTTCCCATTGCTATGCCCATGTTTGCAGCTCCTGACGGAGGTGGCACAGGATTGGAGTTCTCATTGCTTCTGTACAGCATTGTGGGCTATCACCCCGCCCCTTTTAAAGAGGGTCGCTGCCTGGCCCTGCCAACCCTCTGCAGTGTGTGCCTCCATTTCATCCTCATGGCAGACGCACTTATAAATAGACATGAGGGTGGTGTGGCTATGAGGCCAGTGTGTGGCATGAGGGCAGCTGAAGGCTGCGCAGGGACACTTTGGTGTGCGCTGTGGACACTGGGTCGTGCGGGGGGGTTGGACAGCATGTTACCCAGGAGAAGTGGCAGCGGAGTGTCATGCACGCAGTGATTGTGCTTTGTTGGAGGTAGTGTGGTGCTTAGCTAAGGTATGCCTTGCTAATGAGGGTTTTTCAGAAGTAAAAATTGTTGGGGGGGGGCCCACTCTTGCCGCTATTGTGGCTTAATAGTGGGACCTGGGAACTTGAGATGCAGCCCAACATGTAGCCCCTCACCTGCCCTATCCGTTTCTGTGTCGTTTCCATCACTTTCTTGAATTTCCCAGATTTTCACAAATGAAAACCTTAGCGAGCATCGGCGATATACAAAAATGCTCGAGTCGCCCATTGACTTCAATGGGGTTCGTTACTCGAAACGAACCCTCGAGCATCGCGGGAAGTTCGACTCGAGTAACGAGCACCCGAGCATTTTGGTGCTCGCTCATCTCTAGTTAACATGAGAGAATTTTAGGTGCACTGAATCAGTGCACGTAGCAAAAGATGCAAACTGGCATGTCAGGTCCGAGGTGCGTGCAAAGATACAACATGTCCAATCTTTGCTGCGTGCTTTCCCTAGGCTCGTATGGGAGCCTTGAAAGCACGCACCTCGGATCCTGTGAACAGGCTACTTCAATTAGCTTGAAGTAGCCTCTTCACGCAATCTTTACAGCACTATAGCCACAGTCTTTTCTCATGGCTATAGTGCGCAAAAACAGCTCTTGTCTACACGATCCCTTATAGTGAGGGGATCACAGGAAAAGGAATTTGCTGGATACACAAATGGTTAGCTCTGAAATCTTAGTTAAGCATTGGAAATCTAAAACAGGTTTGGATAATAGTAAGATGTTCACATTTTGAGAGGACACTCAAGGCTGAAATGTGTCCCATTTATGACCTACTCTCTGGGAAACAAAGACTTCAAGGACTTGCTGTAAGTTTTAGGTCTTCTGTAAAGATGAGCGAGCACCAAGATGCTCAGTTGCTCGAGTCGAGCTTTCCGCGATGCTCGAGGGTTCGATTCGAGTAGCAAACCCCATTGAAGTCAATGGGCGACTCGATCTTTTTGTATATCGCCGATGCTCGCTAAGGTTTTCATTTGTGCAAATCTTCAAAACCTACGAAAGTCATGGAAACGACACAGAAACGGATAGGGGAGGCGAGGGGAAACATGCTGGCCTGCATCTCAGGCTCCCAGGTCCCACTATTAAGCCACAGTAGCGGCAAGAGTGGGCCCCCAACTAACAATTTTTACTTCGGACAAACCCTCATTAGCAAGGCACACCTTAGGCGTGCAGTTGGAGAGAGACAGCGCTTATCTTACGCAAACTGCCGCCAGAAAAAAATTATATAGAAGCCTGCAAGCAGGCCTAGCTGTGCAATAGTGAGGTACTAGAACTCCCAGCAGCCACGGAGTTAAATGCACACTGTCACAGCTAGCCCTAAGAAGGACTGTTGGGGTTCTTGTAGACAGGATTCCACACTACCCACTGTCCCTGCCAGACCAATACTGCCCCTATACTATGTAGTACAGACTGCAGCCTTAGAACGCTATAGCCTGCACGCCCGATAAATGAGCAAAACTGCTCCCAGCAGCCACAACAGTAATGCAGTCGGTAAGATGTGGCCCTCAGAAGGACCGTTGGGGTTCTTGAAGACGCTAACAGCCTAGCACTCTCCCTATAGCAGGAACAGCACTCTCCCTAATCTCTGCCAGCGTGTGTCTGAGGTGAGCAGCAGACGGGACTGCTTTATATACTCGGCGGTCACTTGATCTCGCCAGCCACTCACTGCAGGGGGGTGGGATAGGGCTGGCACGTCACAGGAGGAAGTTGTAGTGCCTTCCCTGCATGTCTATTGGCCAGAAAATGGCGCAAAACTTTCAGGGAAGGAAATGGAATTACGTTGAGTACCACGTGGTGCTCGTCTCGAGTAACGAGCATTTTGAACACCCTAATACTCGAACGAGCATCAAGCTCGGACGAGTACGCTCGCTCATCTCTTGTCTTCTGTGTTTTCTTCCTTTGTTTTGTAACTGTTTGCTTGTACTCGTATGCCTTTTTATTTTAACTTCTTTTTAAGTTTTTGTAAGCACTGCATCTTTTTGTGTTAAATCTTTAAAAAATTGAATAAGCTTAATCCTTGTTGTTCTGAACCTATAGCATTGTTAGTGTTAACCCTTTGACTGCTGGTAGTATCAAGGGAATATATTTGGACTTCTGGCATGTTTACCAGAAGGCGTGACACCATGTATCTGAGGGTTGCTTATGCATTACACTCACAAAGAGCAGTCACATAACCAAAATGGGTAAAACCCCCTAAAAAGTTTCTTACAGAAGTAAAACTTGCAAGAAAAGAACTGATGAAACTATATTTCTATATGCACTCTGGTGCGTATTTCAGCAAATCAAGGAATATTCTGGATATTAAACCAGTTAGTCTGGCTGACAAGTGTCTGCAGTCAGTTTCTGAAGCAATAACTATCCACAAGACAACTAATTGACATATTGTCTTTGATCACCCACTTCCTTTACTGATTTAGACACTGACCACGATTCTGGTATCTGCAACTAAACATCCTGATACTTAGCTGTCTAAATGCTTTATTTACTGTTTTTTTCTCCCCTCTGGAGTGTCTTGCCTCGGAAGGGTTCAATAACTTGTTATCATTGATGTGATTTAATGTGTCCTCGGACAGGCACTTGTCTGTCTCTCTGGTCTATGAACAGTCTCTTGCACCAGTCCCTCTCTTCCTGGCTGCACTCACCACCTCAGTCAGTAAAAATGTATCATTTATAAGCTCAGTTTCTCAGCCAATCAGCTTGGTGGTTAAAGAGGTTGTCCCGCGCCGAAACGTTTTTTTTTTTTTTCAACCCCCCCCCCCCACCACCCCCCCACCCCCGTTCAGCGCGAGACAACCCCGATGCAGGGGTTAAAAAAGAACACCGCACAGTGCTTACCTGAATCCCCGCGCTCCGGTGACTTCTGACTTACCTGCTGAAGATGGCCGCCGGGATCTTCTCCCTCGGTGGACCGCAGGGCTTCTGTGCGGTCCATTGCCGATTCCAGCCTCCTGATTGGCTGGAATCGGCACGTGACGGGGCGGAGCTACACGGAGCCGGCATCCTGCACGAGCGGCCCCATTGAGAAAAGAAGAAGACCCGGACTGCGCAAGCGCGTCTAATTTGGCCATTAGACGCCGAAAATTAGACGGGCTCCATGGAAACGAGGACGCTAGCAACGGAGCAGGTAAGTGAAAAATTTCTTATAACTTCTGTATGGCTCATAATTAATGCACAATGTACATTACAAAGTGCATTAATATGGCCATACAGAAGTGTATAGACCCACTTGCTGCCGCGGGACAACCCCTTTAAGATCCTGTCAGCTTACTGCATCAGAGCAGAACTACATTAGATCATGTGATCTCCTTATAGGACTTGCAGATATGTATATAAATTGTCTTGTGCCAACTGGAGACTTTGGAATATTTCTGGTACAATACCCTTCTTTTCCATTTTTAAAGTGTAAACTTTGATTTATGTTCATGCTTTATCAAAAACTGTATATACATAAAGCTAAAGGCTATGTCCACCCTAACAACCAATTTTTTCTTTCTACTATTCCAACCCATGTAAAATGAAAAATGAAGTAATATTGCGATAAAATTTATGTAAGCATTTTCTATTGTTTTATTTCTACATTTCCAATGTGTTTCCATGGTAATATAATTCTGCAGTCAAATTTCCTTCCATGTGTCCCCTACTTTATGCTAGCATATATTCAGCAGATTGGGAAGAATAATGGGTCATATACAGTTACAGCACTTCCTAAATTGAATTTTGCAACACACTACATTTTTAATGTAGCATGCCTACGCTATTTGCGTGGCCCAATAGTCATTAAGGGCTACGTAAATAGTGTAATGAGCTGAAGGGTAGTTCAGTGTGTTAAATAAACTGATCTAGCATGCTAAATATTAGTTTGATGCATGGTAGATCTGTACAAAGGAGTATGACTACAGGATCGCATCACACACGATTATTATTATTGTCTATTGCCTGTTACATGAAGAAACATAGTTCTGCATAAGAGCTGTAGAAACTAAATAACAGGACATTTTTCAGCAAGACCTATTGCAAAGTTTCTTCTTTTTTTAATTTTAGGTGTATTTGGGCAATAAAAAATATGGTTGCAAAGGTATAACATAGCAAACTGCAAACCTCCAGGGACAGCCAAACATTTTTTCCCATAAAGAAAGTACTACATGTTTTCTGTTCTTCATAAAAGAAAATGACTTGCTGTAAAAGAAAATTAACTCCATTATTTAATGCCAACCGGTAAGCAGTTTGCTACTTAATATGAATATAATATGTAAAAAATGCCTTGTTTCTTTTTAATGTTTAACAGACCGTAATATATTTGGCTCGTATTGCATAACAGAAAAGTACAATTCATGGTAACTACAAATCAAGTGATTACATTTTTATACTATGGTGACATTATAATGTTATGCTCAGAGTTTATTAACTGCTGTATTTTGGTAGTCAGCGCCCTGTGCAGAAAATGACTTGAAATCAGGAATATATTTCCATTTAACGGCCACTCCAGCCATGGATCAGTCACCTGCTTCTTCAAAATTATGCACGGGGGAATTATAAAATCTCATGAAGGCAACAAAGCTCAGAGTAAATTATTTTTAATTGCTTTAGGTGATAACTCTTGACTTCTGCTTTAGGAAAAACATGAAAAGCTGAATGGGCTCAGATTAAATCATACAAACACTAATTTACTTCCATTTGAATTAGGGTGTCAGAAGTTCAATCTCTTGAAATCTTTATTTAATAAGAAAATAAAAGGAAAACTTTAAACATACGTCTTTGATGTTTTGTACAGACTGTCTTTGATGCGGGATCAGTCTTACTGCATTCAAGCCACGTCATAGCCTAACACATTGCCCTGAGATTGCAATTGAGTGACAGGACAAGCTTTCATAGTACCCCTGGTGAGAAATGTTCAATTTAGACTAAGCATCTACAGATTAGAATAAAGCACTGAAACTGCTTAAACTGCAACAGTTGACAGGAAATTGATGTCCCAGTTGCCTTCTGACTAGTAGAAATTAGTTCTCTCAGAAAAGGTTTTCTAAGTGGAAAAAAGTAAAACCTTGAGAGTGGATTAAGGTAAAAAAAAAACTGCTTTGAGAAGTTGATAAGATGTCTGATAGCAGCATGATGTGTACACATAATGCTACCAGATACATTTTAAACTGATGCAGACATCTCGTGTTCAATTTCTAATGCTTTATTCATTTTACATATGCACATATCTGAGTAAAGAAAACCATTTATAGCCATAAATACACAAGTAATTTGCTCATTGCAACCTACGATGGGCGGCATTTTTAGTTGTTTTTACCTCTGTCATCAGATGTCTGCTTTAGAATTACAATGTCAAATTGTTACCGTCTTTTTAAACCCCTTCCCACTCCAGGATGTACATTTACGTCCTGGAGCGTCGGGGTATGTATGCAGAGAGGTCGCGGGGCGATCTCTCTGCATAAAGCACGGGCATCAGCTGTTTAGTACAGCTGGCACCCGCGGGCAAAAAATTCTGACAGCGGCATTTAAAGCCCCGAATGATGTTCAGGGGTCCCGTACGGCCCCCTGCGGTGAGATTGAGGGAGCAGTGCAGGTTTCATGGCTGCCGGGGGCCTTCTGGAAGGCCCCAAGGCTGCGTTGAGAGAATGACTATCAAGCCATCCCTGTGGGGTGGCTTGATAGGCTGCCTGTAAGAATGCAGTATGACGCAATGCTATAGCAGGGGGACTTAAAAGTAAAGTTTTAAAAAGAGCAATAAAGTTTTTTAATTGTAAAAAAAAAAAAAAGTAATAAAAGTTTAAATCACCCCCCTTTTGCTATATCTATAATTAAGTCTAAATAATAAAATAAAATACATATTTGGTATCGCCGCGTCCATAAAAGTCCGATCTATCAAAGTAGCACATTATTTACCCCACACGGTGAACGTCATCCGAAAAAAAAAAAAAGAACTCCAGAAATGCACTTTTTCAGTCACCCTGCATCCCAGAAAAATGCAATAAAAAGTGATCAAAAAGTCGTACGTATTCTGAATTAGTACTAATGGAAACTACAGGACATTCCACAAAATATGAGCCATCGCTGAACTATGTCGATGGAAAAATAAAAAAGTTATTGTGCGCACAAGATGACGTCAGAAAATAATTGAAAAAAATTAAATGTCTTTGAAAAAAAGAGTAGTATAGAAAAAAAAAATTAAACAAGTTTGGTATCGTAGCAATCATACTGACCCATAGAATAAAGTTATCATGTCGTTTTGTATTGCAGTTTGTGCGCCGTAGAAACAAGACGCACTGAAAGATGGTGGAATGTCGTTTTCTTTTTTCATTTTACTCCACTTTGAATTTTTTAAAAGTTTTTCAGCATATTATATAGTACATTAAATTGGCACCATTGAAAAATATAACTCGTCACGCAAAAAACAAGCCCTATTACAGCAACGTCGATGGATAAATAAAGCAGTTATGATTTTTTTAATGGGGGAGGAAAAAACTAAAATGGAAAAAAAAAGGACCGCGTCATGAAGGGGTTAATGTCTGGTTTTAGCTCTTTACATATAAGCTTTGTCAAGCATGCCCAATACACATTACCAAGGTGACCAAGGTCCAGATCAGACCGAAACGAGTCCTGCGTTGGCTTTGATGCATCGGCACTAATTTATTAAAGACTTTAGATATTCCAATACAAGCAGTTCCTTTTTCCTTTGGATTATTTCCCTACATGGATTGCCGTCGGAGACTGGGCCGCGATACTGCCTCTGAGAAGAAATCTTTCCGGATGAGATATCTGAAATCTGTGTTACAGGGAGTGTAGTGGTGAGCATTAAATGTTCTTTTCTCACTATATCCAGTACACATTAGCATGAGTGGTCTGAAAACTATAGCTCTATAGTTATTGTAAAACTTTTAGTGACAGCATGCCATAAAGGTATGCAACTTGTACTTTAATGCTATGATGCATGTGGTTGTTAACTTGAGTAGATTCTGACTTTGGCTCATAATTCCCAGTCATTGTTAAGAGGCTTGGTTGATTTGCAGGAATGTTGCCTTCTAATAGGGGGTGCTGTAGAGGCATTACTCCCTCTTCTCATTTGCATATTTCCCAGAGGAGCATGCATGGTCTTATAAGAACCCTCATAACTTCAATGTGCTCTCCATAAGGAAAAACAATACCCTTCCTGACCCACAGTCTAACATAAAGACGCCTGAACCACTTTCATGGCAAATGTGTGGCAAAAGTGCCCAACTTTCTGCACTTGAAGGAAAAACAATCTATCGCTCAGCTAGTGCTCTATAGAATCGAATATTTTCTGGATTAGTAATCAACATCAGCAGACCATTTGAAAATATCACGTTTGCATGTCTTTATTAGGAGAAATGAGATATAATGAGATTTAAAATGACAAATTAAAATCAAGTAATTAATCTAGGGAGGTAATTCATGCATTCCCCTACCCCCCCCCCCCCCCCCCCCGCTCCCCTATATAATGGTAAAATAGCGTGGGAATTTCTGAAAACATTTGTTTCGCCTTCCTTGGGATTATTACATGAATGCATCTCAACATTTTGTGGTCAATTATGAATATCCATTATGTTCTACTGATCAATTCAATGAGTGAATTGATTGAACTTGTAGCAAGCTGATGCTGTTGCTGCAATGAACCTTATCCCCTGTAATGAACTGATATAAACTGAATTGTGTGCTGTATTCCTAGTGACGCATCTGGAACTGCTCATGTGAAACACTGCTATGTTCATTATTGCATTGTTGCCATGCTGTTTGTTAGAAATGTTTATTTACCGGTACTGTGGAGTCTAAAGAGTTACCTGATAGTTAAGTTATGATGCATGCTATTGGCAGAAGGTCATGGATGCTAACACTCAGCATGGTCCTGCATAGGCTCTGTCATGGGAGGAGTTTAAGACTATAATCGGGGATGCTTCACGCACCTCTTGATTATTTTTGTGAAGTAGTGGCAGACAGAATCTAGCAATGTCAATCAAGCCTAATCTAAACATAAGCTAAGCCATTGGTTTCCAAACATTGGCTTGTGACCACTTACTGTGTGGCTCGCCATGGGAGTTCTACAATATGACCATATCTACTGGTAATTGACATTATTGCAGGCATCCTAATCAACAAAAAGTACTAATTTGGATGTCATAATAATATAATTAAAATTTCCCACAAAAATATTTGTTAATGTTATTTATTGTTATCGTTTGCAATTTAAGAATATCTTGTTTTTGACATTTAGGCTAGGGCTATATGATGACTTTGAGCACATGTGACAAAAATTGCACTATTGCTGAGCTACATTGCATCCTAATGTAGTGAACGCAGTCGCGTTGCAAGCTGTTGCAACTCGACAATGGCTGGGAATCCATAAATTTGGATTTTTTGTCATTGGCTGGTCGCAACAACTTGCAAGTCGCAATGCAACTGCATTCACCTACATTAAGATATGATATAGCAGGGTCGTAATGTGATCTTTGGCTGCACAAAGTATTTTGCAGCCATTATTGCCATGTAGCCCTAGCTCAAAAATTTCTCTCTGCCCATTTTTGAGTTGAATGTGGCTCTTGACCATCTCTCAAAGTTGAATGTGGTGCATGAGGTGTAAAAGATTGTGAACCTCTGAGCTAAGCTGTAAACCCTAATATCCTGTAAGTGCTGATCTACTGCCCTGGCCTCTTGAACTGTATCAATGGTGGCCACATGTGAAAATTGAAGACTGAAGATAAGTCCCTTCAGAAAGTTTTCCTGGGTAAGTGAGACGGTTGCAAAAGACTAGCTGGAAATCTACACTGTGAGCTAGTCAAGTCCTGGAAGAGCTGCAGGGTGGACTAGAGCTGTTGGACATAATATACTGTAGTGCCCCGATGTTTGTGTTCTGTTTAAATGAGTGCTCTGTTAAGTTAAAAGAGACTGTCACCATTAAGCTGAATGCCATCCAAAAGGACTCTTTATTGTTCTGTGCTAGTGCTAAATTACATGCCTTCATTGAAAGACTATAACCCCCAAGCTCTGTGCCTTATATAGACTTTGTAACCATCAAGTTTTTATGTGTTCTAGGTCTTGCAGACATAACATAGACATTAAATTGCTGTTATATCATGGCTGGCTGAAACTGGCCATTTTTTTTAAAATAAACTGTATAATTGTTGTACTATTCAATATTAAAATATCAAACCATTTGCAACACAGTATATGCAGTTGAAGTAAAAAAATTACATACATCTTTGTCACATTTATTAAAATTTAGTTTTTCATAATTCCTGACATTTAATTTTAGTACACATTCCCTCTTTTAGGCCAAGTTAAGATCACTAATTTCAAGAATGTGGAATGTCAGAATAATACCAGAAACAATGATTTACTTCAGCTTATATTTCTTTCATCAAATCCCTTGTGGTTCAGAAGTTTACATACAGATGGTTAGTATTTGGTAGCATTGCCTATGAATTGTCTAACTTTGGTCAAACTTTTCAGGCCGCGTTTCACAAATTTTTCACAACAGCTTGCTGGAATTTTGGCCATTTCTTTTTGATAGAATTGGTGTAGGTCTCCTTGGTCGCACATGTCTTTTCAGTTTTGCTCATAAATTTTCTATGGGATTGAGGTCAGGGCTTTGTGATAGCTACTCCATTACCTTCACTTAAATGTCCCTAAGCCATTTTGCCACAATTTTGGAAGTATATTTGGGGTCATTATTAGAGATGAGCGAGCACCAAAATGCTCGGGTGCTCGATGCTCGAGTTGAACTTTCCGCGATGCTCGAGGGTTCGTTTCGAGTAACGAACCCCATTGAAGTCAATGGGTGACTCAAGCATTTTTGTATATAACCCATGCTCCGCTAAGGTTTTCATTGGTGAAAATCTGCAAAACCCAAGACAGTGCTGGAAATGACACAGAAATGGATAGGGCAGGCGATGGGCAACATGCTGGGCTGCATTTCAGGTTCCCAGGTCCCACTATTTAGCCACAATAGTGGCAAGAGTGGCCCCCCCCTAACAATTTTTACTTTGGACAAACCCTCATTAGTAAGCCACACCTTAGCTAAGCACCACACTACCATCAACTAAGCACAAGCACTGCCTGCGGGACACACCCCTGCCTCTTCTCCTGGGTTACATGCTGCCAACCCCCCCCCCCCCCCCCTTCCTGCACGACCCAGTGTCCACAGCGCACACCAAAGTGTCCCTGCACATCCTTCAGCTGCCCTCATGCCACACGCTGGCCTCATAGCCACACCACCCTAATGTCTATTTATAAGTGCGCCTGTCATGAGGAGGAACCGGAGGCACACACTGCAGAGGGTTGGCAGGACCAGGCAGCAACCCTCTTTAAAAGGGGCGGCGCAATAGCCCACAATGCTGTACAGAAGCAATGAGACATCCAATCCTGTGCCACCTCCGTCAGGAGCTGCAAACGTGGGCATAGCAATGGGGAATCCATGTGCCACACAGTATTCATTCTGTCAAGGTGTCGCATAGCTCAATCCACACTGCAAAGGGAAAGCTGTCAGCGCTCTGCCCTCTACCCAAGTCAGTCAGTGTCTTTGTGCCAGACAGGTCAAACACCGCGATGGGAACTAAGTTTGCACCAACAGCATAGGGGGTCCTAGGAAGCCCAAGACATGAACAAAAAAATTGATCTGAGAGGCCAAACATGGCAGACTTGCACCACACCCACGACATAGGCCTCGGCCCACAGCTTCAGCAATCGTAGGCAGGAAGCAGACTTTCACTGCACCAAGGACATAGGCCTCTGCACAAACCCTCAGCAATCGCGGGCGTACAGCGGACTCCAATGCTAGCGTAGCTGTGCACGTCTCATTAGCGCTGTATTGCTCCTGTAGTTTGTCCCATTGCAGTGCCCTGGACAGCAGAGCTAACGTCAGATTAAATGCAGGTGGGCTTCGGCCCACACTGCATGCCTCAGTCAGACTGGGGTTCTTTACAAGTAGACACAGGCAGGTACATCTCCATAATGTGAAGTCTGTGTGGACCGACAGCATGGGTGGCTCCCTGGAACCCACCGGCGGTATATAAATATATCAAATTGCAGTGCCCAGCACAGCTGAGGTAACGTCAGATTTAATGCAGGTGGGCTTCAGCCCACACTGCATTCCCCAGTCAGACCGGGGTTTTTAATACATAGACACAGGCAGGTACAACTCACTAATGTGAAGTCCCTGTGGACCGACAGCATGGGTGGCTCCCGGGAACCCACCGGCGATACATAAATAAATCCCATTGCAGTGCCCTGGACAGCAGAGCTAACGTCTGATTAAATACAGGTAGGCTTCAGCCCACACTGCATGCCCCAGTCAGACTGGGGGTTTTTATAAGTAGACACATGCAGTTACAACTCCGTGTGGACCAACAGCATGGGTGGGTCCCAGGAAGCCACCGGCGGTACATAAATAAATCCCATTGATTTAAAATTATTAAAATTATTGTACCGACAGTACAAATGTACCCCAGAAAAATTGCCCATGCCCAACCCAGAGGGCAGGTGAAACCCATTAATCACTTAGCATACTGTGGCTTAATTTTTAACTAGGCCTGGAGGCAGCGCAGTCTAAAAAACAATAGGTTCAGGTGGCAGTTTCAATCCTTTAATGAGAATTGAAACAGATAAATATTATTTAGAACAGTTATATGAGCCTTTTGGTCATTTTTTAATAAAGGTCTACCCTGTTGACCCAAAAATTGCGCTATGAAGCTGGGGACCCCAGAAACTGTCCTCTCTCCTACTCCCGCAGCAGCCGGCTGCGATTCACCTGGACCAGGAACTCAGCCTATGCCCACACCCTCACTTGGGACTCCGCGTCCCTGACCGCGATCGCGTCCACGTCCTTTGCCCCTACCCCTCAGCATGCTGGATTAAGAATCGAGCAGAGACAGAGCGGTGTAAAAATGTTTGTGAATTATTGCCGCGCAGTTGCTGGCTGCCACTGGTAATATAACACTAAATGAAGCCAGAGATAAATTATAAGGAAGGATGCAAGCAGGACTAGCAGTGCACTATGCAGTTGAGATTCACCTCCAGTTCCACAGGCCACGCAGTTATGCGCACTGGGTTACTAGCAGAGGTACAAAAGGATCCCTTTTTTAAAATTTGTATTTTTCAATGCAATGCAGGCAATGGAACGTGTATTGGACTCTCCCTCTATGGCTGTCTGGCACCGTACACTGCGCCAGCAGCTGTCTGGTAACTGAGAGCGGAGAAAAATATGAGTGCTTTTTAAATGTGCACTTGGGTGCAGAGAGCGCTTACGTAACGCTAACTGCCCCCAGCAAAAAATGACACCGAAGGCTGAACTGAGACCTGAGGTACTACAACTCCCAGCAACCACGGAGTTAAATGCACAGGTAGACAGGATTCCATACTACCACTGTCCCTGCCTCACCAATACTTCCCCTATACTACTTAGTACAGACTGCAGCCTGAGAACGCTATAGCTGTAATGGGGCTGCACGCCCGATATAGCAAAAAAAAAAAAGGCAAACTGCTCCCAGCACCCACAACAGTAGTGCACTAGGTGAGCTGTGGCCCTAAGAAGGACCGTTGGGATTCTTGTAGACGCTAACACTCTCCCTAAACCAGCAACAGCAGCAGCAGCACTGTCCCTCATCTATCTTTGCGTGTGTCTGTGGCGAGCCGCGGGCGGGGCAGATTTAAATACTTGGGGGTCACTTGATCTCACCAGCCACTCACTGCAGGGGGGTGGAATAGGGCTGGAACGTCACAGGAGGAAGTAATGCCTTCCCTGTCTTTCTATTGGCCAGAAAAGCGCGCAAATTTCTCAGGGAAGGAAATGTAATGGAGTCAAGTGCCACATGGTGCTCGCCTCGAGTAACGAGCATCTCGAACACCCTAATGCTCGAACGAGCATCAAGCTCGGACGAGTGCGCTCGCTCATCTCTAGTCATTATCCATTTGGAAGATCCACTTGTGCCCAAGTTTTAACTTCTTGGCTGATGTCTTGAGTTGCCACTTTAATCTCTCCACATAATTCTCTTTCCTCATAAAGCCATCAATTTTGTCAAGTGCATCGGTCCCTGCTGCAGCAGAGCACCTCCCTAATATGATGCTGCCACCCCCATGCTTCACAAGTCGGATGCTATTCTATGACTTGCAAGCCTATCCCTCTTTTCCTCCATACACAACGATGGTCATTATGGCCAAACAGATTCATTTATGCTTGATGAGACAAGAGGACATTTCTTCAAAAAGGAAGATCTTTTTTCCCATATCCAGCTGCAAACTGTAATCTGGCTTTTTTATGATGGTTTTTGGGAGCAGTGGCTTCTTCCTTCCTGAGCGGCTTTTCGGATCTTGTCAATATAGGACACATTTTACTGTTAATACATATTCTTTTACCTGTTTCATCCAGCATCTTCACAACTTCGTTGGTTTTTGTTCTTTTATTAATTTCTATTTTTTGCACCAGAGGATGTTCATTTCTAGGAGACAGAATGCATCTGCTTCCTGAGCAGTATGATGGCTGCGTGGTCCCATGGTGTTTAAATTAGCATATTATTTGAATACATGTTATTTGAAACTTGCATGTTGTTTGAACAGATGAACGTGGTACCTTCAGGCATTTAAAAACTGCTCCCAAAGATAAACCAGACTTGTGTAGGTCTATAATTCTTTTTCTGATGTCTTGGCTGCTTTCTTTTGATTTCCCCATGATGTCAAGCAAAAAGACAAGTAGACCTTGATGGTAAGCCTTATAATAATGCCACAGGTACACCTCCAATTAACTCAAATAATGTCAATTAGCCTTTCATAACCTTCTAAGGCCATGCTTGTATTCTGGAATTTTCCAAACTGTTTACAGTACAGTCAAACTTGGTGTATGTAAACCTGTGACTCACTGGAATTTTTAGTGAATTATAAATGAAATGATCTGTTGCTTATGTCTGGTACAAAGTAGATATCCTAAGCAACTTGTTAAAACTATAGTGCGTTGACATGGAGGGGAAAAAATATGACTTTTAATAACTTCAACCTAAGTGTATTTAAATATATGACTTCAACTGTACATTAGTAGCCTGGCTTTATAGGGCACATCATTTATAATAATGCTAAGTGCCATTAGTTTGCCACTCACTCTATGTATATTAGAAGCATTACAACAATGTTTGACCAATGTTTTCAAAAAATATTTCTGATATGTAAAGTAAATTCAATTAGTCGGAAACTTTCTATAGAATAATAAACTTTAGATTGTACATGAATTATAATTTAGAATCGGGCAATGTTCGATTGCCAACCTATGACATATGAAGCTGTCAAACTACTCGCCTCCGGGAAATATTAATACATTTATCTGAACTAATAATTAGAATAGTTAT
Organism: Eleutherodactylus coqui; assembly: GCF_035609145.1. Classification (NCBI taxonomy): domain Eukaryota; kingdom Metazoa; phylum Chordata; class Amphibia; order Anura; family Eleutherodactylidae; genus Eleutherodactylus; species Eleutherodactylus coqui. The sequence continues at coordinate 125,063,308 of NC_089843.1, read as the reverse complement.
CATTTTGCATTTAAGTCATTTACTATGGAACTTGATCAATGGAAACTACAGGTACGCACCTGAGTGATGTGTGATGACTAGAGATGAGCGAACCCCAAAATGTTCGGGTGTTCGTTATTCGGAACGAACTTCCCGTGATGCTCGAGGGTTCGTTTCGAACAACGAACCCCATTGAAGTCAATGGGCGACCAGAACATTTTTGTATTTCGCCGATGCTCGCTAAGGTTTTCATGTGTGAAAATCTGGGCAATTCAAGAAAGTGATGGGAATGACACAGAAACGGATAGGGCAGGCGAGGGGCTACGTGTTGGGCTGCATCTCAAGTTCACAGGTCCCACTATTAAGCCACAATACCGGCAAGAGTGGGCCCCCCCCCCCTCCCAACAACTTTTACTTCTGAAAAGCCCTCATTAGCATGGCATACCTTTGCTAAGCACCACACTACCTCCAACAAAGCACAATCACTGCCTGCATGACACTCCACTGACACTTCTCCTTAGTTACATGCTGCCCAACCGCCCCCCCTCCCCCCCCACAGCGCACACCAAAGTGTCCCTGGGCAGCCTTCAGCTGCCCTCATGCCACACCACGCTCATGTCTATTTAGAATTGCGTCTGCCATGACGAGGGACCGCAGGCACACACTGCAGAGGTTGGCACGGCTAGGCAGCGACCCTCTTTAAAAGTGGCGGAGCGATAGCCCACAATGCTGTACAGAAGCAATGAGAAATAGAATCCTGTGCCACCGCCATCAGGAGCTGCACACGTGGGCATAGCAATGGGGAACCTATGTGCCACACACTATTCATTCTGTCAAGGTGTCTGCATGCCCCAGTCAGACCGGGCTTTTTAATTCATAGACACAGGCAGGTACAACTCCCTATTGTGAAGTCCCTGTCGACCCACAGCATGGGTGGCTCCCTGGAACCCACCGGCGGTACACAGAAATATCCCATTGCATTGCCCAACACAGCTGAGGTAGTAATGTCGTGCTTAATGCAGGTGGGCTTCGGCCCACACTGCATGCCCCAGTCTGACTGGGGTTCTTTATAAGTGTACAGATGTAGTAAAAAGTCCGTGTGCACCTACAGCATGGGTGGGTGCCAGGAAGCCACCGGCGGTACATAGAAATATCCCATTGCATTGCCCAACACAGCTGAGGTAGTAATGTTGTGCTTAACCCTTTCCAATCCAATTTGTATATGGTTTTCCTAGGGGGCTTACTCTTTTTCTGCTGTTATACAACGGCGCTATATGCTGGCTAAAGCCAGTACTGCATGAGCTGACACGTAGGATAGGCTCCGACAGCAGAGAGGCTGGCAATATACAGTAAGAGAACCCCGACGGACGTCTACCAACAACGGAGCTGTACAGCCTTAAACCCTAATGTCTTCACAGGTCACACAGTGGACTGGAAAGGGTTAATGCAGGTGGGTTTCGGCCCACACTGCATGCCCCAGTCAGACTGGGGTTCTTTACAAGTGGACACATGTAGGTTAAACTCCCTGTGGACCCACTGCCTGGGTGGGTGCCAGGAAGCCACCGGCGGTACATAGAAATATCCCATTGCATTGCCCAACACAGCTGAGGTAGTAATGTCGTGCGTAATACAGGTGGGCTTCGGCCCACACTGCATGGCCCAGTCAGACGGGTTCTTTAGAAGTGTACAGATGTATTAAAAACTCAGTGTGCACCTACAGCATGGGTGGCTCCCTGGAACCCACCGGCGGTACATAAAAATATCCCATTGCATTGCCCAACACAGCTGAGGTAACGTCAGCTGTAATGCAGGTGGGCTAAAAATTAATTTGATTACACTGTAGGCGAGGGCCCACAAAAATTGCTGTATCAACAGTACTAATGTACATCCCAAAAATTGGCCATGGCCAGCCAAGAGGGCAGGTGAAACCCATTAATCGCTTTGGTTAATGTGGCTTAAGTGGTAACTAGGCCTGGAGGCAGCCCAGTGTAACGAAAAATTGGTTCAAGTTAAAGTTCCAATGCTTTTAAGCGCATTGAAACTTATAAAAATTGTTCTGAAAAATTATTTGAGTGAGCCTTGTGGCCCTAAGAAAAATTGCCCGTTCAGCGTGATTACGTGAGGTTTCAGGAGGAGGAGCAGGAGGAGGAGGAGGAGGAATATTAGACACAGATTGATGAAGCAGAAATGTCCCCGTTTTGGATGGTGAGAGAGAACGTAGCTTCCATCCGCGGGTGCAGCCTACGTATTGCTTACGTATCGCTGCTGTCCGCTGGTGGAGAACAGAAGTCTGGGGAAATCCAGCCTTTGTTCATCTTGATGAGTGTTAGCCTGTCGGCACTGTCGGTTGACAAGTGGCTACGCTTATCTGTGATGATTCCCCCAGCCGCACTAAACACCCTCTCCGACAAGACGCTAGCCGCAGGACAAGCAAGCACCTCCAGGGCATACAGCGCTAGTTCAGGCCACATGTCCAGCTTCGACACCCAGTAGTTGTAGGGGGCAGAGGCGTCACCAAGGATGGTCGTGCGATCCGCTACGTACTCCCTCACCATCCTTTTACAGTGCTCCCGCCGACTCAGCCGTGACTGGGGAGCGGTGACACAGTCTTGGTGGGGAGCCATAAAGCTGGCCAGGCCCTTAAAGACTGTTGCACTGCCTGGGATGTACATGCTGCTCGATCTACGCACATCCCCTGCTACCTTGCCCTCGGTACTGCGCCTTCTGCCACTAGCGCTGTCGGCTGGGAATTTGACCATCAGCTTGTCCGCAAGGGTCCTGTGGTATAGCAACACTCTCGAACCCCTTTCCTCTTCGGGAATCAGAGTGGGCAGGTTCTCCTTATACCGTGGATCGAGCAGTGTGTACACCCAGTAATCCGTCGTGGCCAGAATGCGTGCAACGCGAGGGTCACGAGAAAGGCATCCTAACATGAAGTCAGCCATGTGTGCCAGGGTACCAGTACGCAACACATGGCTGTCCTCACTAGGAAGATCACTTTCAGGATCCTCCTCCTCCTCCTCCTCCTCCTCAGGCCATACACGCTGAAAGGATGACAGGCAATCAGCCGGTGTACCGTCAGCAGCGGCCCAAGCTGTCTCTTCCCCCTCCTCCTCATCCTCCTCATGCTCCTCCTCCTCCTCCTGTATGCGCTGAGAAATAGACAGGAGGGTGCCCTGACTATCCAGCGGCATACTGTCTTCCCCCGCCCCCGTTTCCGAGCGCAAAGCCGCTGCCTTTATGGTTTGCAGGGAATTTCTCAAGATGCATAGCAGAGGAATGGTGACGCTAATGATTGTAGCATCGCCGCTCACCACCTGGGTAGACTCCTCAAAATTACCAAGGACATGGCAGATGTCTGCCAACCAGGCCCACTCTTCTGAAAGGAATTGAGGAGGCTGACTCCCACTGCGCCGCCCATGTTGGAGTTGGTATTCGACTATAGCTCTACGTTGTTCATAGAGCCTGGCCAACATGTGGAGCGTAGAGTTCCACCGTGTGGGCACGTCGCACAGCAGTCGGTGCACTGGCAGCTTAAAGTGATGTTGCAGGGTGCGCAGGGTGGCAGCGTCCGTGTGGGACTTGCGGAAATGTGCGCAGAGCCGGCGCGCCTTTACGAGCAGGTCTGACAAGCGTGGGTAGCTTTTCAGAAAGCGCTGAACCACCAAATTAACGACGTGGGCCAGGCATGGCACGTGCGTGAGGCTGCCAAGCTGCAGAGCCGCCACCAGGTTACGCCCGTTGTCACACACGACCATGCCCGGTTGGAGGCTCAGCGGCGCAAGCCAGCGGTCGGTCTGCTGTGTCAGACCCTGCAGCAGTTCGTGGGCCGTGTGCCTCTTATCGCCTAAGCTGAGTAGTTTCAGCACGGCCTGCTGACGCTTGCCCACCGCTGTGCTGCCACACCGCGCGACACCGACTGCTGGCGACATGCTGCTGCTAACACATCTTGATTGCGAGACAGAGGAGGAGGAGGAGGAGGAGGAGGGTGCTTTAGTGGAGGAAGCATACACCTCCGCAGATACCACCACCGAGCTGGGGCCCGCAATTCTGGGGGTGGGTAGGACGTGAGCGGTCCCAGGCTCTGACTCTGTCCCAGCCTCCACTAAATTCACCCAATGTGCCGTCAGGGAGATGTAGTGGCCCTGCCCGCCTGTGCTTGTCCACGTGTCCGTAGTTAAGTGGACCGTGGCAGTAACCGCGTTGGTGAGGGCGCGCACAATGTTGCGGGAGACGTGGTCGTGCAGGGCTGGGACGGCACATCGGGAAAAGTAGTGGCGACTGGGAACTGAGTAGCGCGGGGCCGCCGCCTCCATGATACTTTTGAAGGACTCAGTTTCCACAACCCTATACGGCAGCATCTCAAGGCTGATGAATTTTGCTATGCGGACGGTTAACGTTTGAGCGTGCGGGTGCGTGGCGGCGTACTTGCGCTTGCGCTCGAACACTTGCGCAAGCGACGGCTGAACGGTGCGCTGAACTACACTGCTGGATGGGGCCGAGGACAGCGGAGATGAGGGTGTGGGTGCAGGCCATGAGGCGGTAGTGCCTGTGTCCTGAGAGGGGGGTTGCATCTCAGTGGCAGGTTGGGGCACAGGGGGAGAGGCAGGGGTGCAAACCGGAGGCGGTGAACGGCCTTCGTCCCACCTTGTGGGGTGCTTGGCCATCATATGTCTGCGCATGGTGGTGGTGGTGAGGCTGTTGGTGTTGGCTCCCCGGCTGAGCTTTGCGCAACAAAGGTTGCACAGCACTGTTCGTCGGTCGTCAGGCGTCTCTGTGAAAAACTGCCAGACCTTAGAGCACCTCGGCCTCTGCAGGGTGGCATGGCGCGAGGGGGCGCTTTGGGAAACACTTGGTGGATTATTCGGTCTGGCCCTGCCTCTACCCCTGGCCCTGGCCACCGCACTGCCTCTTGCAACCTGCCCTGCTGATGCCCTTGACTCCCCCTCTGAAGACCTGTCCTCCTGAGTAAGCGTTGCACACCAGGTGGGGTCAGTCACCTCATCGTCCTGCTGCTCTTCCTCCGAATCCTCTGTGCGCTGCTCCCTTGGACTTACTGCCCTTACTACTACCTCACTGCAAGACAACTGTGTCTGATCGTCATCATCCTCCTCACCCACAGAAAGTTGTTGAGACAGTTGGCGGAAGTCCCCAGCCTCTTCCCTCGGACCCCGGGAACTTTCGAATGGTTGGGCATCAGTGACGATAAACTCCTCTGGTGGGAGAGGAACCGCTGCTGCCCAATCTAAGCAGGGGCCCGAGAACAGTTCCTGGGAGTGTTCCCGCTCCTGAGCAGGTGTCATTGTAGTGGAGTGAGGAGGCTGGGAGGAAGGAGGAGCAGCAGACAGAGGATTCGGATTTGCAGCAGTGGACGGCGCAGAACTGCGTGTTGACGATAGGTTGCTCGAAGCACTTTCTGCCATCCAGGACAGGACCTGCTCACACTGCTCATTTTCTAATAACCGTCTCCCGCGTGGACCCATTAATTGGGCGATGAATGTGGGGACGCCAGAAACGTGCCTCTCTCCTAATCGCGCAGCAGTCGGCTGCGACACACCGGGATCAGGAGCTCGGCCTGTGCCCACACCCTGACTTGGCCCTCCGCGTCCTCGGCCGCGTCCACGTCCTCTAGGCCTACCCCTACCCCTCAGCATGCTGTATTACCAGTGATTTGATTTCACAGGCAGGAAATAAATTGGCGCAAGACTGCAGGCCAAATATAATTTTTTCCCTTTTTGGAAAACGAAAGGCCCCACTGCCTCTAGTGAATGAATAATCTAAGTTTAATAACTGTGCTGTGTCCCTGCTAATGTGTCACAGAACGTGAGGGTAGCAGAGTTATTATAACTCTTGGAGAGCAGGTATTTTTTTCCCAATTAAGGAAAGCAAATGGCGAAGCCAGCAGTAAAGCGTAGCTGGGTGCGTCTGATTTAGCAATGTTGTTCAAGCAGCTCACACGTGTCCACCGCCCTTAGGACGGACAGAGGCTGGACAAATAGATTTGTTTTCAGTTTTTTTCCACCAAAAGGCAGCACTGCGTATATTCAATGAACATGAGAAGTTTAATAACTGTGCTGTGTCCCTGCTTATGTGTCACAGAACGTGAGGGTAGCAGAGTTATTATAACTCTTGGAGAGCAGGTATTTTTTTCCCAATTAAGGAAAGCAAATGGCGAAGCCAGCAGTAAAGCGTAGCTGGGTGCGTCTGATTTAGCAATGTTGTTCAAGCAGCTCACACGTGTCCACCGCCCTTAGGACGGACAGAGGCTGGACAAATAGATTTGTTTTCAGTTTTTTTCCACCAAAAGGCAGCACTGCGTATATTCAATGAACATGAGAAGTTTAATAACTGTGCTGTGTCCCTGCTTATGTGTCACAGAACGTGAGGGTAGCAGAGTTATTATAACTCTTGGAGAGCAGGTATTTTTTTCCCAATTAAGGAAAGCAAATGGCGAAGCCAGCAGTAAAGCGTAGCTGGGTGCGTCTGATTTAGCAATGTTGTTCAAGCAGCTCACACGTGTCCACCGCCCTTAGGACGGACAGAGGCTGGACAAATAGATTTGTTTTCAGTTTTTTTCCACCAAAAGGCAGCACTGCGTATATTCAATGAACATGAGAAGTTTAATAACTGTGCTGTGTCCCTGCTTATGTGTCACAGAACGTGAGGGTAGCAGAGTTATTATAACTCTTGGAGAGCAGGTATTTTTTTCCCAATTAAGGAAAGCAAATGGCGAAGCCAGCAGTAAAGCGTAGCTGGGTGCGTCTGATTTAGCAATGTTGTTCAAGCAGCTCACACGTGTCCACCGCCCTTAGGACGGACAGAGGCTGGACAAATAGATTTGTTTTCAGTTTTTTTCCACCAAAAGGCAGCACTGCGTATATTCTATGAATAATAACTGTGTTGTGGCCCTGCCTATACAATTCTTTCCCTGCAGTATCAATGGAGGGTGCAATGGTCTGCAGAGGCGATTTTGAGAAGCAAAAAAAAATGCAGCACAGCTAACAGCAGCCTGGACAGTACTGCACACGGATAAATATGGCCCTAGAAAGGACCGTTGAGGTTCTTGAAGGCTACACTCACTCCTAACACTCTCCCTGCCTATGCAGCACTTCTTTCCCTAATGCCAGGTGCAACGGTCTGCAGAGGCGATTTTGAGAAAAAAAAATTTGCCACTGCTAACAGCAGCCAACACACAGCTATCAGTGGCCCTAATAAGGACCTTTGGGGGGTCTTGAAGCCTACACTAACTACCAATTCTTTCCCTACAGCAGCTCCGGTACAAACAGCACTGTCCCTCATCTAACTCACACCGCATCTGAGGCGAACCGCGGGAGGGGCCGACTTTTATGTTCGGGTGACACCTGATCTCCCCAGCCACTCACAGCAGGGGGGTGGTATAGGGCTTGAACGTCACAGGGGGAAGTTGTAATGCCTTCCCTGTCTTTCAATTGGCCAGAAAAGCGCGCTAACGTCTCAGGGAAGGAAGTGAAAGTAACCAGAACACCGCATGGTGTTCGTTACGAATAACGAACATCCCGAACACCCTAATATTCGCACGAATATCAAGCTCGGACGAACGCGTTCGCTCATCTCTAGTGATGACCTTCATGTCTATAGAACTCATAAACAGTATATATAAAGAAAGTGACAGGTTTATAATGTCAGTAAACTTTCCACCCATGACTTTAATCCTATAACCTAGCTTTTACTGTAGTGCCACTGGCAAATAATGCTGTAGTTATATTAAGTGCTAGCAACACAACCAAGTGTTGATGGCGATACAAATGAAGAACCTGCTGTCAACATCGGTGAAATCTAATGTATGCTTACAGGCAACAAAGTTTGGGAAAGCCTCAAGATCAAATTGTCTGCATGCCGTAATTGCTTCTTTCCTAAAAAAAAAAATATTAATTTGATTCAAACCACTTTTGAACCTGAGTTATTTCACTGGTGCACCTTATTTGCAAGTTATTCCCACACATAAGCTTTAGAGTAAGTGCAATATAAGAACAGGAATAATTTAGACTTGCTGCATGATGTAGAAGCACTCACTGTATCATTAGGTAATCTTATATGGTGTTTAGATAGTAAAGCTACATAAAATGCAGAAAACCATCCTGAGCAATACAGTGCAGTTCATTGATAGGTAGACAAGTCAGGGGCATTTATGACTAGTAATACTAGAAAGGGGTATTCCAGAGCCCGAAGATTTTTTTCAAGTTTTCATCAATTGAGTGGATGGGGAAAACTGATAGATTAGTCGGGGTCCAACCGCCACGATCCCCAAAAAAAGGGTCCGGTTGGTCTTCAAAAGAACATAGCGAAGGTCATGCAGGTGCACCACCATACCATTCATTTCAAGAAGAGCGCCAGGGATTGCTAAGCGCAAAGCAGGAAGCAAAGTGCTTGGCAATCCCCAGTGCCTTTTTTGAACACACACATGTATACACACACTGAAGGGAGAGAAATACTGCGGCGTGGTGACATAATGTGGAGGTGAAATAATGGGAGGAGTGAGAAAATACTGGTGGGAAGAAAGTGTGCTTGGGGGGAAAAATAAATACTGACAGGTTTTTATATACTATGGGAGGAGTGATATAGACTGGTTGTTATATAATGTGGGGGAGAGAGAAATTACTGGGGGAAGGAGACATACTATGGTGAGAACTAGAGAAATATATACTGTAGGGGAGGAACATATTGGACACCTAGACGGTCCCTATAATTAGGACAATATAATATATAATTTTGAATGCCTTCTAGTCCAAGCGTACATTTCATTACTAGTTCATAGGCTATAGATCTGCACAATTGGCTTAAGGACCTATTCTACATCATTAGCTTTCTTTCCATTGGCCATTCAACATGCAATGTCTCTCATCGGTCAGTCAAATGAGAGAATCCCTCCTACATGTTATATAACAGCTGTCATTTGGGTGAGTGCATTTCTAGTAACCCCAGACCCCTGATGATGTCACTATGTTGGTGAAACATGTTGGGGGGTGCAGTCTATGTTGCCTTTTTCTCAATCGTGCAGACCTGGCGATATTCTTTAGACAGAGTCATGCAGCAGTGACCTGCTTAATATCTTATATAGTTCGGAGAACTCTATAAAGCACAGTATACAGCATATTGCAGCAGCATTGACTGATATAAGTAGTTAAAAGTTTGCTAGGCAGGTGCTTATATTTTAAATTCCTATGGATCTTAGTATTTTCATTTAGTTCAATAAAAGTTAGATTTTAATAAGGGTATTCAACTGGGTTGTTTTCTTGCCCTAGGTTGTTTGACTGATACAGTTGTTATGTTCCTGAAGTTGACTGACACAAAGACACTAACAATGTCACAGAAGCTCATAGCAGTTTATGTAACTGAAATGTACTGTGATGTCACAACAGCCTTATCTGTCTGGAATCCCCTTGTGATGTAATGCTGCTGCAGGTGCAACCTGCTTGTGATGTCACAGTAGTTTACCTGACAAGACACACAGTTATGACGTACCAATGCTTTACCTGACAGAAACACAATTACAACAGATTACAGATTAGCAAAGTTTAACTTTACTGTGATAGCTTACTGCAACAGGTTATCTTACGCTAATAAAAAGTCATTGCTAGCTTAACATAAACATTGAAAAGCTATTGAAAGCCCTCTTAAATAATATTAATAATACTATAATATTTATAGGGCCAACACAGGGCTTGAACAATAGGAGTGAGTGCTTTGTTCGTGAGAGTTTGCAGACTATAAAGAAGCATACACAGAGGGTACTATACATATATACATAAAGCTGTGTGAGTCAATCACCATCTGTGTTTGTGCATAAACAGGTAATTTAACAGACAGAAATAACCACTATTACTTTTTGCCCCCCCCCCCCCCGCCCACAAACCTACAGGCCCCGTGTGCAGCTACATAAATTGAATATATGATACCATACTCCCTGAGGAAGCTTGAGCAAAATGCGTGTCGGGGTGCAGGTTATAAAGTTGGCACCATTGTTATGTTCATGTACCTATTTTTGTCCTGTATATGTGAATATGCAGTATTTAACCCCTTCCCGCTATATGACATACATTTACGTCATGCAATGTTTGGTTATGTCTGAAGAGAGATCGCGGGGCAACCTCTCTTCATGCAGTGCGGCCGTCAGCTGTTTATTACAGATGACTCCTGCAGGCAATAGCTGCAATCAGCCGCGTGGCCGATCGCAGCTATTAACCCTTTAAATGCCGCTGTCAGTTCTGACGGCGGCATTTCAATCCCCTGAACATCATACGCCCCCATCCCCCACGGTGAAATCTGCTGCCTGTCAGATTGCAGTATGATGGAATGTTTAAATCACCCCCCTTTTGCCATATCTGTAATAAAAAAATCTAAATCATGCAAGAAAAATACATATTTGGTATCGCTGCATCTGTAAAACTCTGATCTATCAAAGTAGCACATTATGTACTCCGCACAGTGAACGCTGTCCAAAAAAAAAAAAGAACACAAGAAATGCACTTTTTCTGTCACCCTGTGTCCCAGTGAAAATGCAATAAAAAGCGATCCAAAAGCCGTATTTACTCCAAAATGGTACCAACTAGAGATGAGCGAACGTACTCGTAATGAGTACTTACGCACCCGAGCACCGCCATTTTCGAGTACAGCAGTACTCGCGCGTAAAGATTCGGGGGGCGCCGTGGCGGCACGGGGGGTAGCAGTGGGGAGTGGGGGGGAGAGGGAGAGAGAGAGGGCTCCCCCCTGTTCCCCGCTGCTCCCCCGCACCGCCGCGCCTCTCCTCGCCCCCCGGCGCCCCCCGAATCTTTACGCCCGAGTACTGAAGTACTCGAAAATGGCGGTACTCGGGTGCGTAAGTACTCATTACGAGTACGTTCGCTCATCTCTAGTACCAACGTAAACTACAGGATGTCTCGCAAAAAAATGAGCCATTGCACAACTACGTCGATGGAAAAATAAAAAGTTATTGCACGCAGAAGATGGTGGCAAAAAATAATTTTAAAAAATTAAATGTCTTAGAAAATAAAATAAAAGTAGTACAGTGAAAAAAAACTATACACGTTTGGTATCGTAGTAATCGTACTGACCCATAGAATAAAGTTACCATGTTCTTTTTGTTGCAGCTTGTGCATCGTAGAAGCAAGACGCACTGAATGATGGTGGAATGCCGTTTTTTGTTTCTCATTTTACTCCACTTAGAACTTTTTAAACGTTTTTCAGTACATTATATGGTACTTTAAATAGCACCATTGGAAAATACAACTCGTCCCGCAAAAAACAAGCCCGAGTACAGTGACGTTGATGGATAAATAAAGGAGTTACGATTTTCTAAAAGGGGGGAGGAAAAAACGAAAATGGGTAAAAAAAAAGGGCCACGTCATTAAGGGGTTAATATGCTTGTTGTATTATCATCGTCATTGTGAACATGATTGTGATTAGAGAAGAGCGAGTATACTCGCTAAGGCACATTACTCGAGCGAGTAGTGCCTTAGCTAAGTATCTTCCCGCTCGTCTCTAAAGATTCGGGGACCGGCGCGGGTGACAGGTGAGTTGCGGCGGGGAGTGGGGGGGAGAGAGATCTCCCCTCCGTTTCTCCCCGCTCTCCCCCGCCGCTCCACGCCCCCCGCCCCCCGCCGGCCCCCGAATCTTTAGAGACGAGCGGGGAGATACTCGGCTAAGGCACTACTCGCTCGAGTAATGTGCCTTAGCGAGTATACTCGCTCATCTCTAATTGTGATAGCATTGGATATCTCTTGCATAAACATGTCTCTATTCACATGATATGCTGGATGCCTCCTTTTTTTGATGCATTATTTATTTTTGTTTGGGAACTCATCTCTTCTGTAATATTATATTTTTATGTAATTCTATTTAATAGAATTTAAAAAATTCTTCTTATTTGAGGCCTCGCATGCTGACCCCTTTTTTTGTTTATTCATTATGCAGCTGAGCGTGTGCTTACGGTTGTACTATATGCAACTTCGATTTATTGTATTGCAAATATGACATGTCTGTATCTAACTGTTACAGTATGGTTTTTATAACTTGTGGTTATCTTCTCGTTTTTACAACGGTCTGTTGTTAGGTGGCAGACAATCTTCCTAATAGTTGAAAAGGTTTAAAAAAAATAGCTTGACTGCAGTGACTGTCATCGAGATTTCCATAATGACGAATAAAAAGACAGAATGTTGTTAGATCAATAACTAGATATTGCTACATTGGACAGATGTTGGCTTGCTGACAAAACTATTTCTCATGCATAGAACTGTGTTTCTCAACATTCCCAACTCATACAACCCTTTCTAAAAAAAAGTATCTCAAAGTGCCCGCTAAGGATATGATCATACACTAAGCTGCACTAAGCACATTGCAAGAGCCCCCTAGATATGTAATGTACCCCCTTGGATACACAAAGCACAGTTTGAGAATCTAGGGCATAGAGGACCTAATAAGCATTCATCAGTATTAGAGATGAGCGAACGTACTCGGATAAGCACTACTCGTCCGAGTAATGTGCCTTATTCGAGTACCGCTGTACTCATGCTGAAAGATTCGGGGAGCGCTGCGGAGCGGGGAGCTGCAGGGGAGAGCGGGGAGGAACGGAGGGGAGATCTTTCTCTCCTTCTCTCCCGCCCGCTCTGCCCCGCTCCCCGCTGCGACTCACCTGTCAGCAGCGGAGCGCCCCGAATCTTTCAGCACGAGCACAGCGGTACTCGGATAAGGCACATTACTCGGACGAGTAGTGCTTATCCGAGTACGTTCGCTCATCTCTAATCAGTATCTCATTATTTCAAAAATTGCAGGAATAATATAAACAATACTACACCTCCTGCCATGGTTTTCTACATACAATAAGAGATAATATGACACAGTTACAGGTATAGCCAAATATCATTATTTGAAATTCCTCACAGCATATCTGAGAATAAGCAATCAAGCAGAAGAGAAAATGTTCCTCCCCTCAAATCTTCTTGATTGTGATGATTAGAATGTTTCTTCCTTATAGAATTAGGCATTCATTTTAAACTTCATGCAGAATAAGTTCTTAAGCACCAGTCTTCTAAGCAGATTCAACACATTTCAGTAACACATGTTAACAGAATTCTCAAATCATCTATTCTTTATATTTTGTATTCTCTGTTCTAGGAGGTGAAGTGAATTTTTTTTTTAAAACTTTTACAATTTTTTTTTAAAGAGCTGTCTTGCTTTAATAGTAAAAATGTAATCAATAATGAGTTCTATACTTAAAGGGTTTATCCAGTTACAAACTATAAATGGCCTATCCTTAGGACAAACTATCAATAGCAGATTAGCAGTGGTTACACCCGACACCCCCACTATTCAGTAGGCTGCTGCACTCATACACTGAGGGAAATAAACAGCTCCATTCCAATTGCAGTGGCCAGGCGTAGTATTACAGATAAAGTTCACATTGAACTAAATAAGAGCCTTGCCAGTAATACTGTAGTGGGATTGAAACTGTCTGCTTCCTGCAGAAATGAGCTCAGTGCATGAACACACCAGCCTGGTAAACAGCTGACCAGTGCGGATACCAGGTGGCAGACCCCACTGATTTACCACTAATGGCCTGTTCTAAGGATAGGCAATTAACAATTTGCAACTGGACAACCCCTTCAAGGCTACGGACACACTTGCCATGTGTCCGAACTGTGCCCAAGAGGCTTAGGTGTAACTTGTCTTGGACACAACACGATACCTCTTTGTGTACTCCCTGTTCAATATATGGACGGTCTATACATAGAATGCATTTGCATGTTGTAATTCTTGACCATGATATGGACAAGGATAGGACATACAATGAGTTTTTTCACACAATCCATGTCTGTTAAAAAACATGGTGGTGCATGCTGCCTCATTGAATGATATGGATCCATATGCTTCTCGTATGTCATCCCTTTTTCTCATGTAAACCACACAAATAAAAAAAGGGCTAGTGTGTTGGAGGCCAAACACTTATTTTACAAGCAACTAGTGGACAATATTTATTTGTGAAACATGTCCTTTTGTGATTCAGAGACTACTGCGTACTCCATATCTACTGACCCTGGTCTCCTGAACTGAAGCTCAAGATGCTTTACAAATGATATCCTTTATCTATCAAACATCCTATGTTTATCAAAGTGATGATCATTTGCTGATACTTGCTGCTGCAGTAGAAGCTGAAGTAAATCATGAAAATTAAATCATGGGTGTTGTTTCAGAATAAACTGTTATGCTAGTACACAAGAAATAACATTATTTCTGACCATTACTTGTAACTGGCATTTTCACTGCTACAGGCTCCATTTCTAATTGCTTATTGTTGAGCTGTATCATTGGCTGCAGCAGCCTGTTTATGGGATGGCACAGTCTGACTGCAGCAGTACGGCACCTGGGAGACCCGAAACTACCAGCAGGGAACAAGTTGGAAGCGGTAAGTATGAGCTCTATGAACCTTGTATTATGTTTTTCACATAGAAAACTCATTTTTATACAGCAGCTTTATCTTTGACAGCCCCTCTAAGTAATTAAAGAAATAAAGTACTGCCCCTGTGAATGATCCCTACTTGTAGATATCCCTATTTAGTTAACCTGGCTAATCTAACATAATATTCTGCATGATTTACATTATCTATCTATCTATCTCATATCTATCTATCTATCTCATATCTATCTATCTATCTATCTATCTATCTATCTATCTATCTATCTATCTATCTATCTATCTATCTATCTATCTATCTATCTATCTCATTCTTTCTTGCATTCTTTCCCCCTTCAATCAATTGTTTGGGGGTCATCTCAAGCCGCTCTGCAGCCTCCATCTACCTGCATGAACTGGGTACACACCATCTTGACTCCAGGATTCATCTTTCCAGTCACAACTCATCAATTATGGTCATCTGAATAGTGAGCGCTCCCTCTTCATAACATTGTCATATCTATCTATCTATCTATCTATCTATCTATCTATCTATCTATCTATCTATCTATCTATCTATCACCTGTATTAGGAAAATTAGGCTTTAGTTTCAATGTCTTTAGTCTGTCTATGGTCCTGCTTGTGTGCCAGGAATGCATGGGCAGAATGGGAAAGTTATGTTATCCTGCCAACCACAAGATTTCAATTCTGGACTCAATCCATACACATAAAAAAAATGAAGAGGAATCACAGAGTTTTGTGTAGTCATACTTTAGATGCAGCATTGCAGACCTCAAAAATGTGCACAGATTCATAATTACCTTCTTGACAGCAGGATTTATATATCTTAAAGTAACACTTAGAGTAACATCTTTGGCTTGTAAATACTGTTTGTGTTCTTGCCTTCTCACTCCCCCACAACTTGTATTTTAGAGCTGCTGTTTACTTCAGCATCAGAATACAGATGAATGCAGTATGATAGCCAATCTGTTGCTATGGCACTAAGAGACAGTGTCAAAGCTTATGTATGTACTGTAGTACTTACTGCCTGTAGACCTTTGCTATTATAACAATGGTAATATGCACAGCAATGAAGTCACTGAAGAATGTATATAATGTATACAAATATGCACATTGTCCTTAGCAGAGCATTGTTTGTTAAATAGCTTCTCTAGCCAGGCTGACCATAATGTGCTTCCAGGGTACAAGTGCTGCTCACAACTCTTCTTTCATGTGGCACTTAACTCCAAAACTTCATGACAAACAAAACATTTGTTCGGAATTCTGTAAGACTGTCCTTGATTCGTAGAACTTTTCCAACATACCACACATGTGTCCTAATAAAAAAGAGCAATCATAGATAGATTATGTCCGAAGGAAATTGCCTGCACAAGTCTACCTTGAATAATTATAAAACCGGATAACCATGTGCTCCTTAAGCACTCATGCATGGTCAACTGCTGAGTAGCTAAAAGTGAACGGATGTTTCCAGTTTTTTCAGAAATATATACAGTAGCATATATGAATTCATGAGTGGCATCTTCTGCACCTTCCAACATCCTATATATTCCTTACCCTCCCTTACAGGCTGTCTGAAAATGTTCGGCTAGCGCGAAACAATAAATATTGTGTTACAGTTGTGACAGCCGTTTTTGATACTGACACAAATTTTGGTTTTCATAAAGTTTGTTGCCTCAGTGCTTTTAGGCCTCATGTCCACGGGCAAAAGAAGAATTAAAATCCGCAGCGGATTTTAACTCTTCTCCCGCGCGCGGATCCGCGCCCCATAGGGCTGCATTGACCACCCGCGGGTAGATAAATACCCGCGGATGGTCAATAAAAGTGATTTAAAAAAAAATGGAGCATGAAAAAATCTGGACCATGCTCCATTTTCGTGCGGGTCTCCCGCGGGGACGGCTCCCGCAGGCTTCTATTGAAGCCTATGGAAGCCGTCCGGATCCGCGGGAGACCTAAAATAAGAATTAACTCCCCTGCAGCGGGCCGGGAGGGTCTTCTCTTCCTCACGGCTGGATCTTTCTTGCTTCGGCTCGGCAGATGTGCCCGGCGCATGCGCGCGGCACGCCGGCGACGTGCCGAGTTCATCCGCAGGCCGAAAAAGAAGATCCGGCCGTGAGGAAGAGAAGACCTTCCCGGTCCGCTGCGGGTGAGTTAATTCTTTTAAGCGCCCATGTCTGCGGGGCAGGAGGGACCCGCTGCAGATTCTCCATGGAGTATCCGTAGCGGGCCTGATTTTCCCCGTGGACATGAGGCCTTAGGTCTTTTAGTCAGATGTTTCTATTGTACAATTCTAAGTAATTCATAAGTGTTTACTAGAGATGAGCGAGCATACTCGTCCGAGCTTGATGCTCGTTCGAGTATTAGGGTGCTCGAGATGCTCGTTACTCGAGATGAGCACCACGCAGTACTCGTCTCGATTAAACGAGCACTGACCATTGAATTCAATGGAGCCGACACTACAGCCGGCTCCTTTGAAAGCAATGGACTGCCGGCGAGCGCTGGATGAATTTTCGGGAGGAGCTTAAAAATATAAGCCCTTACCTGAAAATCATCCTAAAATGTGTAAAAATAAAAAAAATATATACTCTCCTTGTCCTGGCAGACGGAGTTCAGCCGCGGCCGGCCGGCAGTTCTCCTGAACTGCTGTGAGTAGTATTCAGCAGCCGGGGATTTAAAATCCCCGCCTGCTGAATGAGCTGCCTCTGATTGGTCACAACCTCACCAATCAGAGGCAGCTCTCACTCACCCATTCATAAATTCATGAATGGGTGAGTGCTGCCTCTGATTGGCTCAGCGCAGGGACCAATCAGGGGCAGCTCTCAGTTGTCATTCAGTTGTGGCAGAGGAGAACGATCTTTATGCTGACAGTGCGGGGGGGGGGTCTCACTCTTGCCACTATTGTGGCTTAATAGTGAGACCTCGGAGCCCGAAATGCAGCCCTGCATGTTGCTCCTCACCTGCCCTATCCATTTCTGTGTTTTTTACATGACTTTGGTGATTTGCTAAGATTTTCACAAATGAAAACCTTAGCGGAGCACCAGTCATATACAAAAATGCTCGCGTAGCCCATTGACTTCAATGGGGTTCATTACTCGAAACGAACTCTCGAGCATCACTGAAAGTTCGACTCGAGTAACGAGCACCCGAGCATTTTGGTGCTCGCTCATCTCTAGTGTTTACCTTTTATTGACAAATACATCAAGTTTAGCCAAAGACTTTATATTTACAGTGTTGACCTTTTCTTCAAGACTTCTGTATGTTATTCAGCTCTGGCATGCTGAATATCAGCTCCTGGAACAAAACCTGACTGATAGCAATCCATTCTTGCCTAATCAGTGTTGAAGTTTATCACAATTTTTGTGTTTTTGTTTGTCCACCCGCATTTTGAGGATTGACCAAAGGTTCTCAATGGGAGTTTCCTAGCCATGGACCCAACATTTCAATATTTTGTTCACTGAGCCACTTCTTTATCACTTTTGCCTTGTTTCATGGTGCTTTATCATGCTGGAAAAAAGCATTGCTTATCCCCAAATTGCTTCTGATTGTTGGGAGTCGTTGCTCTTGGAACACCAGAGGTAATTGCTGAGCCACTCACAAACAAGTCATGCCAGACTAATCTAATTTCCATCTATAACAGAATCACAGACTGGGTTGATCAGGGAAATGCAGTAGATATAGTATATCTTGACTTTAGTAAAGCATTTGACAAAGTATCTCATACCATTCTTACTGAAAAAAATGACCAAATATGGGATTGACTAGGCAACTGTTAGGTGGATTCACAACTGGCTGAGTGATCATACTCAAAGAGTGGTCATAAATGGATGCACATCCAAGTGGAAGAATGTGTGAAGTGGGGTACCACAAGGCTCTGTCCTAGGCCCAGTGGTGTTCAACATTTTAAATAAATGATCTAGATGAGGGAATTGAGGGAAAACTGATCAAATTTGCTAATAACACAAAACTAAAAACACAAAAAAAGATCTAGACAAGCTTGAACAGTGGGAGGTGACTAACAGAATGGTATTTAACAGGGACAAAGTCCTACATCTGGGCAAGAAAAATGAATAAAGCACATACAGAAGGAGAGGAATTGAGCTAAGCATGAGCATTCAGTATTTGTGAAAAAGACTTGGGTATACTAATAGATTACAGACTAAACATGAGTCAACAGTGTGATGCAGCAGCAAAAAAGGCATGAACTAAAAGAAGCATAGAGTCCAGATCACGTGAGATAATTATTTCCCTCTACTCTTCCTTAGTCCAACCGCATCTGGAATACTGTGTCCCGTTCTGGGCACCCCAATTTAAAAAAGACATCAATAAACTGGAGCAAGTTCAGAGAAGTGCTACCAGGAAGGTGAGAGGTCTGCAAACCATGTCCGATGAGGAACAGTTAAAGGATCTGAGAATGTTTACTTGCAAAAAAGAAGGCTGAAATGAGACTTAATAGCTCTCTACAAATATCTGAAGGGCTGTCACAGTGCAGAGGGATCATCCTTATTGTCATTTGCACAAGATAAGATTAGAAGCAACGGGATGAAACTGAAATTGGGGAGACACAGGTTAGATATTAGAAAAAAACTTTCTGACAGTGAGGGTGATCAATGAGTTGAACAGGTTGCCACGGAAGGTGGTGAGTTCTCCAGGGAGTTGGACCAGATAATCCTTGAGGTCTATTCCAACTCTACAATTCTATAGAGCATGTTTAGATACCATTCTTTAATCATGGTAGTATTCCTAGTCTGAACGACGTCTAAATTTCTGTTGCAGAATTTCTACAGATAGCCAGAGTTAACAAGCTTTGTGGAATTTGCTGTTTTTTCTTGCAGATTTTGTATATGCACTTGTGTTTTTATGCTGCGGATTTTCTACTGTAGAATGTGCTGCGGTTTTGTAATATGGTGGTGGTTTCTAAAGAACTCAAGTATGTTAAACTGAGAAGATAAGTACACCCCACCTCATTTGAGAGCACTATTTTTCAATACAAAGGAAGACCCCAGATAATTGTGTGCACTTCAGTGTGATTTCCTATGAAATGGAGGAAAATTCAGCCAATGTGAGACCTCTATGTCTACGTAGGCATCATTTGCTTGTGATGCTGAATGTAACATTAACGATTGTGAAGTGACAACGTCTGCAAAGTTGTGGTCCTACCTCTATAGATGTTTTTTTTTATTTCAAATTTTGATAACTGCATATATATATATGATTAAAATATTGCCTTTTTTCACACGAGCAAATGACAAGAAGAAAAAGAAGAAGGTATTGGGTGCACCCTCTTCTTCTGGAGAGAAGCACCAAGGGTCACCTTATGAACCTCTATAGTGTTTTGAAAAGGCAAGTAAGCATGTGAGTAAATACATGTTTGTTTTTATGACATATTTTAGTAATATTATTTTGTTTTTTTAAGGTGTCTAGAGAAGTTTATATCTTTCTGCAGACTCAGTATAAGGGCATTTGTTAGGCATCAGGAGTTAACATATGAGTAATGCAATTTAAGCAGAGAAGAGGCCGCTCATCACTTTACGGTTTTTTATTTATTTTAAAATATTTGTTATAAATTATATTTACTACTATCTCAAGCAAAATTTTTACTGCTTTGTTTAAAAACAATCAAACTCTGATAAAGTAAAAAAAAGGGTCACAGAGATGTTCACACAATCATTTATAACCTTGTTGAATATGTTAAAATAAATATGTATGTAAGTGCATAATTATTTCATTAATGATCTGACATTTTTTCCATTTTGAGGCGCGACATATGTTCCCATTACTGTTCAACATAACTAAGGCTGTGTTATGTAATTATGTTTTTCTGTATGTTCATAATATTAGGTTAATGGGTTTGTAACACATACTGCTGCATCTTTTATTCAATCACAAAATCCATTGAATATGAGGAAAGTACTACTTTATGTTTCTATGAAAGTTAATTCATTTTGTTATTTATATGTATTAATAAGCTTTTTTTTCTCTGTTGCAGACTTTTGGCCACAGGAGACAGCTATGCTGTCTACCAGTTCCAGAATTACTAGATGTACATGCAACGTTCTCTGGCAGAAATTGCAGTCCATTATCATGCCTTGCCCACTGGAGGAGACGTAGACTTCCAAACTGTAGCCAATTATTCTAACTGTCTATGTGCAGTTGATTGTAAACATGTCTGAGTGTTTCAGTCATTGCACTCAGGATCATGCTTTTTTAATTTTAAAAACTTTTTTTCTGTGGTCTTGATGGTAGTGGCTGATACACACTAGGAATTTGTTGTCATTGAGGTTGGCGCTTATTCTTAGGTGCTGCAAACATCACAGAAAGTTTAAATGCATTTTAAGAGAAAAATGAACATAGCAACAAATGGCCTCAGAAAATGTACAAATGTACAGAGCCCAGACCTAAATCCAATTGAAGATCTGTGGGTTAACCTGAAGAGGGCAGTATACACAGGATGCCCTCGCAATCTGACAGATTTGGGCCGCTTTGGCAATGAAGAGTCAAGATGTGTCATGCTGATAGACATCTACTCAAAAAGACTGAATGTTGTCATAAAGTCAAAGCGTACAACAACAAAGTAATAGTTTTATTACTATTTATTTTTTCTGCCCTAAAAGATTTCCGCTTGTTTTTCTTTTTTTTCTTTTTAAACTTTCAATTTTTATTGAAAAATTTTCTAAAGGTTTACAAAATATGAAATTACACATTAACAAATCGTTAATGTGGTAGTCGGTGGATAATTTTTTACAAAACATTAAAATTGTATAACTTGAACAGAATCAAAGAATAAATGAAAATAAGGCCTCCTTCCCACGGACGGATTTCCGCCACGTTGCCCGCAGCTATTAGGTTCTATTGAACCTAATAGCTCAATGCTCACGGTGCGGAATTCCGCACCGTGAAATCTCCCATCCTCACCCGCGGCATGCTCTATTTGCCGTGGGTGTACGCGCGGCCGGCTTCCATGGCAGTCAATGGAAGCTGTCCGTTCACGCTATCTTCCACTGTAGCACAGCGGAAGATAGCGTGAAATCGCCTCTCCGCCTACCGCCGCCGCGTTATATGACGCGGCCGGCGCGTAATATGACACGGCCGGCCGCGTCATTGGATGCTGTGGGCGTGTCTTGTGACGTGGCCGGCATGTCACATGACGCTGCGGCGCGTCACGCCGAAGCGTCATGCGGGACCCAGGACGCCGGATCCGCTGGTAGGTATGGGGTCTCTGGGGGGCACCGCGACGGGCTTCGCTGCGGTATATTCCGCGGTGGAGCCCGGCACGGCCGTGTGCAGCCGGCCTAAAAGAAAGAAAAAGAACATGTGGATCAGGTCAACAAACCCATATACAAACTTGGATATTTAGAGAAGTTAAAATAGGTAGGAATTTGGCATGTAACAGAAGTTGTTTTGGATCCTGATTTTCCAATCTTTCATAAATTTCCCTTATTTGTTAGAAGCACATGCTTACATATCCTCAAACCAGCTGTTACTGTTCACAGTTTTGATTATATCAGAAATGGAGGGAATGGAATTACCATTCCAAAATTGAGCTATCGTTATCCTAGTAGCTATCAGAATATGCAGCAGTGGGGTATGTATATTATAAGGTAATTGGTCGGAATCTATATTTTAAAGAGCCAGAGGAGGATTAGGGGTTATTTGTATGTCACATAAGGTGGACATTAGATGGAAACTCTGGGTCCATAAACCTGAGATGTAAGGGAAGAACCACCATAAATGAATCAGAGTTCCGTCTGCTGAGCCACATCTCCAGCAACAATCAGAATAGTGAGAGAAGATTTGATTTAGTCTCTGGGGAGGGAGATACCAATGGTATAGTAATTTACGTAGATTTTCTAGATGGTTAGTACATCTGGATACAAATGAAATGGAGGAATAATTATTTAACCATTGGTCTTCTGTTATTGGTAATAGTAAGTCTGATTGCCATTCTCTTTTATTGCTGCTAAAGGCTGAATAAAATGAGAGATTGGAATTTGGTAACATACCGAAATGCCTTTATTAGCTCCTTGAGAGGAATTCAGCCAGGCCTCCAGTTCTGAAGGAATATCGATTCTGTTGGGACTGGGGATTTTTTGTAAAAGGTGGCGTATTTGGAAGTATTTGAATAAGTCTTTTCTAGTTACATTGAACATGTTTACGAGCCCTGGAAAAGAAATAAAGCCCTGTCTAATCTGGGTTATTTCCAAGCTTTTCCAGTTGGAGAGATCAAGATCCTCTATTGCAGTAGCGAGAGTATCAATATCTCCATTATGTATGGTGGATGCGATTAGGCCTTTTTTGATAACTACCATTTCCCAGACATGTGTTGTAGCTTGGATTGTGCATGAATGGAAATGGAGCTGTGCTTAAAAAAAAATAAGTGAGCTAGCAGATGGTTCTTGAGCAAGAATTTACCAATTAAAGAGTTCTCAAATGGCACCCAGTGTTTTAAACTATCATTAAGTCAGAGGGATCATAGCTGTTCTAGATTGGTGGCACGATAGTATTGTATGATTGAGGGGGAGCTTTCTTTAGTGTTGGAAAAGAATGTCCGCTTTTGTTCTAGGTTTTTTCTTTCTCCAAATGAAGGTCTGTATAATTGATTGAATCAATGCTTTTAAGAAAGGAGATTGGTAAATGTATTGGAATATTACAGAAGAAGTAAAGAATTTTGGGGAGGACCATCATTTTAACTAGAGAGATTCTACCCAGCCAGGAAATGCCATGGGTTCTAAATTTTTCCAAGTCCATTTTTATCAAGGGAATCAAAGGTTTATAGTTTGTTTCAAATAATTTTTACGTAAAAGTGGTTAGAGGAATTCATGAATGGGTGTGAGTGAGAGCTGCCTCTGGTTGGTCAGGCTGTGACCAATCAGAGGCAGCTCATTCAGCAGGCGGGGATTTTAAATCCCCGGCTGCTGAATACTAGAGAGAGCAGTTCAGGAGAACTGCCGCCGGCCGCGGCTGAACTCCGTCTGCTGGGACCAGGTGAGTATATATATGTTTTTTATGTTTACACATTTCTGGATGAATTGCAGGGAAGGGCTATATATTTAAGCCCTTCCCGACAATTCATCCCGCGATCGCCGGCAGCCCATTGCTTTCAATGGAGCCAGCTGTATTGCCGGCTCCATTGAATTCAATGGGCAAACATCATTCTTCTCTGCCACAGCTGTTACAGCTGTGGCAGAGAAGAATGGTTTGTCTACTATATGTTCTCAATGGGGTCGGCGCTGCTGCCGCCGGCCCCATTGAGCGCATATAGAGAAGAGAACAGGAATCGCAGATAGGTGCGATCTGCGATTTCTGTTCTATAATTTATCGGACGAGCGCATACAAAGCGCTCATGTGTCCGATACCATTGCAAAGCAATGGTTTTATAAAATCGGCCGACGCATGCGCATGCGCAAATCGTGGCAAAAAACGCACGTGTGACTAAGGCCTGGGAGTACATTTTGTGTGAGTTACAGTAAAAAGAGAAATGTTTTTCGTTGGTGTGTTGGATTCTCTACACATTGTATACCCCTTCCCTGAAGATCAAATCCTGAATGTCTTGGGATCTATCAGATGTCTTAAAGGGAGTTTTATCTAAGGCCAAATCAGGGACTATATTGAAATCACCACATATAATAGTGGCTCCTCTTTTGACACTGTTAGAATGGTCTAACATTTTACGAAAAAAGGTCTTTTGTTTGAAATTTGGAGAATAAACGGGCAGCATGGTATAGGGGGGGCATTAATTACACATATTAATATGATATATCTACCATCACTATCAGGTATGACTTTGGTACATTCAAGTGCAAGAGTATTTTGGACAGCAATAAGAACACCTCTTTTTTATTTACAGCATGCGCAAAGAAGACATTTGGAAAACCATTGTTTCTGAGCCTGCTTTCATCTTCAGCATTAAGATGAGTCTCCTGAGAGCAGAAGATGTCAAAATTTTGGAGAGTTTGTATGGACTGTTTAGTCCTTTAACATTTAAGGAACAGATTTTAAATACCATTTTAGCATTGACCAAAATTATTGATTGGGCTCTGCATGAATTTCCAGAGCGCCTTATCTGGGTTACACAATGCCCATCGACATGCCATCTCCCAAGAATGTAGACACGACATTGATGAGAAAGAGTAGGTAGCAACAGCCTGATCCAGAAACCCAAACTAAATACGGTTGGAAAAAAAAGGAACCATATTACTTAGTACTAGTCCTGGTTCTAAGTGAACCTAAAAGGGGTAGTTATGGGAGGGAGATTGTCCCCCATCCAAATTGAGGGGTGAGTCATGAAGGAGAGCAAACAGTATAGAGCGATACCCTCTCCACCACTTCTCGTGGTTGTGATATGTAAAAAATGAAAATGTAAAAAAAATCAGGACATTGGAGAAAAAACAGTTCTTTGTGACTTGGTGATAGTTAATTTCTCTGACCTTCTGCACTTTAGTTGGTGAAGATCACTTAACAATTGTTCGCAAACAGCACAACTTCGCAATACTGGTAAGGTGGGACCAAGTTACCAAATGCAGGCCACAGAGGGAGTCCGGATCCAAAGGCTCCAAGGGGGCAACAAGCAAGAATAAAACCGCGGCAGTATATGAAGATGCAAGTAAAACAGAAGTTTTTATTCCTCCACAACACCCAAAGCTGCAACGTTTCGATCTCAGCTGAGATCTTTGTCAAGCATGTTGGTGAAGATGGTGGTTTGTTTTGGGATACTTTGTACTAGGATTGGGTAAGCGTGGAAGTCTTCTTCGATGGCAAATCTTGTGGATCTCCTTGCAGAAAAGTGACCATTTGGCAAAAATGTTATTCATTTCTTTAGGCGAGGAAATGCTGTGTGTCGTGCCATTTTTGAATATGAGTAGCTTTACTGGGAAGCCCCATTTATAGGGGATTTTCTCCTTTCTTAGTATCTAGGTATATCTTGCAAACTTCCTTCTTCTTCCCAGGATTGCTAGAGACAGATCAGAGAACAGAGAAATCTGTTGAAAGTGAATAGGAAGGTTTTCGGCTTTGAAGGAAGATTTGAGGAGACCTCTTTATAGTGATAAAAGTGGAGTCTGGCTAATACATCTCTTGGAGTATCTGGAAACAAATTTTTTGGTTTCGGCAATCTGTGAGCTCTATCAATGAACAGGTCTTGTTTAGATGAGTTAGGAAGAATTGCCGCAAAATAATCGGTGAGGAATGCTATCAGGTTTGAATCATGGATGTCTTCTTGGATGTTTCGGAATCTGATATTGTTTCTTCTTGACCTGTCTTCTATGTCAGCTAGTTTAAGTTTCATGGATATAATGTTGTCTTCTATTGTGTTTTGGGCATCCACTAGAGAATTTTGAGCAACTACGAATTCCTCCATCTTGTTTCCTAGATGTGCTGTTCCCCAATCGCTGTAATATCTGTGTGGAAAGCTGCAACAGCATCTTTTATATTTTTTTGTTTAGATTCTTTTAAATCCTGGAACATGGATTTCATAATATCAGTAGAAATATGATCTGATGAGGGACCAGGGGATGGAGACGAACAGAAGCTTCTCAATGTGCATTTTTGATGGTTATTATGAGTAAGATCGCTCGTGAAGGGAATAAAGTTATCGTATTGGAGGCAGACAGTCCATTTTGCGATGTGTCAACCAACGGTTTTGTTGGAGAGTCGATCATGTGCATATTTGTCCTATCTAGTAGAGTTGAAGATGAGGTTGAAAAGAAGGATGTTAGTTTTGGTGGACTTGTTCCTTTCTTCTTAGCCCTAGTCATAGTGATTTTTGGACCTTCCGAGAATAATATATACCGACAGAGGAGATAGGAGTGAATCACACAGGTATTTTAACGTTTGAGCTTGCTGTAAAACACAGCGACCATTGTGGGAAATTAGCTCGGTAGAGTGCGGGTCGACGGCAGTCAAAGGCAGAAACCACAGCGGATGCAGTCCAAAACAGGCGTGACCTGTGTCTTTATTTTCTTATATCAGCAACATAAACAGTCCAACCTTAACTTCAGGCAAAATGGCAACATAAAAGTCCAGATTCAGCAATCAGGCCCTCCCGGCCTGATCAGGTCACACTTGGCAGGTGCAGCACACACGGTTTCTCTCCCCAGCCGGTCACTCAGGCTGCCAGAGCTCAGCAGCCATCGTATCTCCCTCTGTGTCAGTGCACCTGCTATTTAAAGGCACCTTTAGTTTGGCTCAGCCTCAGCACCTGGGCCCACACCCTGGAGTGGAGGAGGTGGAATGGACAGCCCCACTACCAACCTGCCATCCATTCCAAAAAGCCCCAGCCCGGATATTTTTAAACAACTTATCTCGCTGGAGACCACATTACAGTCCCGGTTTCTTATGTCTCTGAGAGCGAGACATGATCCTCCTCCAGTCCCATTATGCATAATACCAGAACCGAGGGGCGACATAACGACCATCCACCACTACCCCCCTCAGTACCTCACACCGTGTTAAGTATTCCTATGTCATGAAGGAAGCTTTAGATATAAATAATTGAGAATTGATGCAGTAGCATTAGAGAGTAGAGAAGAGTGGTCACTCCGCACTAGTTGGTGGCTTGAAGATTTGTACATACTGGATCTTGAGTGCATATTCAGATAGGTTTCTTTTATTTAGCTTTGGGTCCTCACTGAAACTTCTCTTTTTACACTGTGCAAAGATCTGCATTTTACTGTGCAGGAAACTGTGTTTCACTGTACAGGGATCTGTCTCACTGTGCAAGGATCTCTCACCTCTGCTGGTAGGTAGGGCCTTGCCATCTTCCCTGCAGCATAGGGTCAGTTTCTCCTTCTGTGTTCTGTATGCCAACTCTGTCATTTTCCCCACAGTCTGTTGGTCTGTCAGTTGTCTGTAATCCGTTGTTGGCATTCCCTATCCGTAGTCCCCACTCGTTTTAGGTCGCATTCGTGTGGGCCCGGTGCTTGTTTGCCCCCACAAACGTAACAAACGGACCTTAAGTCTAGACTATGTACTGTATTATATTAATTTAAATGGATAATCTGATAGAGTTACACATTTTGATGGTGGTATCAGTCAATGGCTGATGCCTGGGTTTTTATAGGCTTCATTCTAAAAAGATGCCAAACTGAGATAAACTTTTCTACATATTGACTGAAGTCAATGCATTTAATTGAAGTACAAACTTCAAGTTTTCTCAAGTGGTAAAAATTAAAAATGTTTAAATGAATGTACAAATGTTTGCATGCTACCTGCTATAATAGATAATTCTCAAATATAAACTTTTATTAATATCTATAACGACAACTGATATACCAATAAAAGTTATGTCGGCTGTATTGCCGACTCCATTGAATTCAATGCGCTGGACAGCTCCGGCCCGTTTCTATTGAAATGCGGCTAGGAGCAGCTTTTTCGGGCGATTTTTCGGTCCCGGTCACGCGATTTGCGGATGCGCATTGGTCATGCGATCCGCAAATCGCCGGAAAAAACGCCCGTGTGACTAAGGCCTTAATATGAGCCAGATGGGTACATCATTAACAGATTCAGATACATAAGCATCTTGAATATTCATATAAACCTATACAGTGCAGCACCATACTAAAAAGAGGGGTCAAAATCATTGCAAAGTAGCAGTGTAACAGATCTCGGTATACATTCATCTAACAAATAAGGTATGTTTTAGTTTGGACATAAATTAACTGGATATATGTTTTATGCATAAGTGGACATGGATATCACAATTTACCTGTATGCTATGGCATGATAGTATAAAAGAGTCCGAGATCACTGTAAGACAATAATACAGCAAATATATAATTTATAGACATATATTCATACAGAACCAGTATTATTGGCCAATGTCTCACTATAAAAGTGACACACATTTTACAAAACCTGGATACTCTGGGGCCTATTCTGTCAGATCAATTCACAGACTTCTCATATACTATGTAGTCACTGACATACGTCAAAGCTACTGTTATCACCAGTCATCCACCTCTTACTAAAATGCATGCAAGTTCTTGTTTGCACATGCTCACATCACTCAAGTGCCTTTTTTAATCCTTACACATACTCCACCTATGTAGAATTATTATTTATGACTTTGCAGAATACAGTACAATACAATGCTGCTAAAACTAATAGCAGCAATTATGTTCCTTATGTCAGCTGTGTTAGAGATTATTCACCAGTAGAGATCAGCGAGCACCAAAATGCTCGGGTGCTCGTTACTCGGGACGAAATTTTCGCAATGCTCGAGGGTTCGTTTCGAGTAACGAACCCCATTGAAGTCAATGGGCGACCCGAGCATTTTTGTATATCGCCGATGCTCACTAAGGTTTTTGTTTGTGAAAATCGGGGCAATACAAGAAAGTGATGGGAACGACACAGAAACGGATAGGGCAGGCGAGGGGCTACATGTTGGGCTGCATCTCAAGTTCCCAGGTCCCACTATTAAGCCACAATAGCGGCAAGAGTGGGCCCCCCCCCCCCCCCGCACTGTCAGCGTAAAGATCGTTCTCCTCTGCCATAGCTGTAACAGCTGTGGCAGAGAAGAACGATGTTTGCCCATTGAATTCAATGGAACCAGCAATACAGCAGGTTCCACTGAAAGCAATGGGCTGCCGGTGATCGCGGGATGAATTGTCGGGAAGGGGTTAAATATATAAGCCCTTCCCTGCAATTCATCCAGAAATGTGTTACAATAAAAATATATACCGGCGTATAAGGCGACGGGGCGTATAAGACGACCCCCCAACTGTCACCTTATATGCCGGCAATACAGCGGAGCAAAGAATAAAAATCATAACTCACTTTTTCTGACGTTCTGCGCCGCTCCTGCAGGCTGTCGCTCCCTCCTGGTCCATGGCAGAGCATTGCTTTCTGGACGCAGGGCTTGAAATCCCCGCCTCCAGAAACACAGCCAATCACAGCCATTCAATGACATCATTGTCATTGGCTGTGATTGGCTGAAGGCACGTGTGTTTCTGGAGGCGGGGATTTAAAGCCCTTCGTAGAGAAATCAATGCTCTGCCGGGAACCAGGAGGGAGCGACAGCCTGCAGGAGCACCGCAGAACGCCCGGTGAAGTGAGTAATGATTTTTATTCTTTGCTCCACTGTATTGCCGGCGTATAAGGTGACAGTTGGGGAGTCGTCTTATACGCCCCGTCGCCTTATACGCCGGTATATATTTTTATTATTTTTATTGTAACACATTTCTGGATGAATTGCAGGGAAGGGATTATACATTTAACCCCTTCCCGACAATTCATCCTGCGATTGCCAGCAGCCCATTGCTTTCAGTGGAACCTGCTGTATTGCTGGTTCCATTGAATTCAATGGGCAAACATCGTTCTTCTCTTCCACAGCTGTTACAGCTGCGGCAGAGAAGAAGGATTTGTCTTCTATATGTTCTCAATGGGGTCGGCGCTGCTGCCGCCGGCCCCATTGAGCGCATATAGAGAAGATTTATGGCCTTAAGAAGGACCGTTGGGGTTCTTGAAACCTAAAATCACTCCTAACACTCTCCCTATAGCAGCTCCACCAAGATACCACTTTCCCTGAACTAATGTCAGAATGCATCTGTGGCGAGCCGCTGGAGGGGCAGATTTTAATACTCGGGTGACACCTAATCTCGCCAGCCACTCACTGCAGGGGGGTGGTATAGGGCTTGAACGTTGCAGGGGGAAGTTGTAATGCCTTCCCTGTCTTTCTATTGGCCAGAAAAGCGTGCAAATTTCTCAGGGAAGAAAATGAAAGTAACCCGAACACCGCGTGGTACTCGTTATGAGTAACGAGCATCTCGAACACCCTAATACTCGAACGAGTATCAAGCTCGGACGAGTATGCTCGCTCATCTCTATTCATCAGTGATTGCTCACTGATCATTGAATGATTTTGAACTGACTTTTTTTGGTCAGACACAATCCATCATCACATATATGTGCAACTATAAAAGTTCCCTTGATGGTAATTGACATTACCATCTTTCCTTCTTAATGTAAATCTTAATATCTATGGGCAGCATACATTCCGGGCTGACTGAGACTTAAGATACATTACTATCCATAATTGGCTTGTAAACAGTGTGTCTTCATGATTAATCATATTAAACCATCCTAAAATTCAGCTTTCGGTGTAATGCAGAGGAAAACTGTTTTTTGACTGGTGATATATTTTATTGTCACACACAGTAAATCAAGAGACTGTTTTGCATGAATAGCCTTAATTTAAAAATTATTCAAGGATTTAATGTCACTATAATTGTATATTATCCCTTATACAGATGCAATATGTTTCTCTTCTGCTGCAAGAACAAGTTGGTGCTCTACCTTATCCAAGCATAATTCGGAAGGTCAGCCAACTGTTACATTAGCAGCCCTAAAATGCACTCAACTATATCATTAATAGAGGTTGGAAATACATGGAATTTAACTATTTTATAATGGTAAGTTTTACGAGAAGCAAATTACTTTCTTACTATGCCGACACGTCAGGTCTCCTAAGAGGTTGTAGTAGGCCCTTCTAAATCATTACCATGGATGTATTATTGCTGACAATAATCATGCCAATTGTTAAAATATAGAAAATATTATTTTTCGTTTTCTACCTTTACACAATTCTATGTACTGTAGCTAGTCAGAGTCAGAGAAAGTCAGAGTAAAGGCAGCATTCCACACAGCGACTTATAATAAATATACGACCTTTATTAAGCCCATGGTCTTGAGCATCAGCGACGTTTCAACCCAATCTGGGTCTTTTTCAAGCTGATAGCTCACAAGCAAACACTACAATATAAATACAAAGACACACCCCCCATCACCGCAGTAACCAATGAATACACTGTAGTCATTACCGGCAGGTATGTGGACACCGGGCCGGTGCGCTCCCTGTCATGGCTCCCAAATCGGGGGTCAGCCGTCGGAGATGGAGGTAATGAAAGACGACATGGGTGACAGTATGTTCACTTCCAAGGGTACAGGCCTACGAAATAAAAGTCGGTTCCAACCATCTATGATGGACCCCACCATTGGGTGTGAGGGTTATGAACATATTAATTTATATATGTATGTATCTTTGATATACGTTTCCGGAGGCTTTAGGCCTAAATTGTACACTCTATTCTGTGTCCTATGAAAAGCTCTGATAAATGCTTGTACATTTAGGTTAGTACTTAATTACATTAAGTAGAGGTGTAATCTTAAATGTCCATCATGTCTCCAAGATCTTGTTAATCTCGTTACAATGATCAAAGGATAATGGGATGCTTCGATCATTAACTGCTGTCTAGGGCATGTGATTAAAATGTAGATTGTGATAAAGAATCAAGGTACTAGACAGTCAGTCTACATTCCAACAAAAGAAGCCATGTTTATTGAGAAAAGGCAATTATTCACCACCTTAGTACTTTGACCTCAGTATAACAGATTGAACTTTGTAACACTAGCCTTTGCACTGATACGCCTACTGATACGCCTACTGATACTCCTTCTATTTTTTGTATAAGAAATGACAATGTACAGAATAAACACAGATTGCTTCTAGACACAGGCCTGATCTCTGTGTTTCATTGCTTTCTCACGGCGGCCGCCATAACCACCTCTGATTTGGAGCCTCACAGCATATTGACGGAACATTGAATTCCACAACAGTAATTGGTGCCCAGAACGTGGGGCTTGAAGGAACAAGAGGACCACCTGCACCTCAAACCCCCCCGGACCCAGATGGGATAAGGAGCCACTCGGAACCACGGATTTACAAAAACTGCGCAGTAAGGTAAGGCTTTATCTTGCCACAATCTATCCGTGCTTCTTGGCTGCTCCTTTCCTGTCCGAGGGGTAAGAAGTGCATGCCTCTTATAAATCTTCAAGCTTTTTTTTTTAAGAATTCATATGGTGGGCTGAATATGCTGTGCAGGTGTTCTTTAACTGTTATTGTCTTTATTTGTTACTTTGCATGGTCAGTGTACAGAATATGAAACTCTCTTGCCGATCTCTGGAAGGCATGGTATAAATTGTACCAGGGAAGCCTAAAATTTTCAGGGGATAAAATCCCTGATGGGAGCCTCTTATAGGTATAAGAGAAGTAGTTGAGAAGGGGGAAAAATAAGCAGGGTTGGGAGGTACCGACACTTACAGACAAGTGAGGAAGTACTGACACTTAAAAAAAGTAGTAACTGACATTCAAATGTTTTTGTCTTTATGTGTGCCTGTTTATGCACGAGTGAGTGATTGATGAGTTGACCTGATCGACGGAACCTGACCTCCGGGGTGCAAATATAAATCTCTGTGTCCCGTGTTAACAGGAACCTGATCAGTGACGCTGAAAGGAGTCCCTAACAAGGCCACGATTCTGGACAGGGCCCCCTGCAGTTCCGTTTGTATATTTCAACGGTCAGGGGATTGTTTTATTTGTGTGAAAGGATAAGTAGATTGTGATAAAGAATCAAGGTACTAGACAGTCAGTCTACATTCCAACAAAAGAAGCCATGTTTATTGAGAAAACGCAATTATTCACCACCTTAGTACTTTGACCTCAGTATAACAGATTGAACTTTGTAACACTAGCCTTTGCACTGATACGCCTACTGATACGCCTACTGATACTCCTTCTATTTTTTGTATAAGAAATGACAATGTACAGAATAAACACAGATTGCTTCTAGACACAGGCCTGATCTCTGTGTTTCATTGCTTTCTCACGGCGGCCGCCATAACCACCTCTGATTTGGAGCCTCACAGCATATTGACGGAACATTGAATTCCACAACAGAGGCATACATAAAAGTGGTAAGAGGGGAATTGAGTCATCTCCGTGCTTGAAGCTTTAATCAAACTAAAAAAGTAAAAAATTCTAATCTATCATTTTCGGATAGGATGATTTTTAAAACGCTCCGAGATGACTTTTCCCTTACTATAAGACTGGCAGACAAGGGTGGGGCTCTGGTCATTATGGATACTGTCGATTATGATAATGAGGTGATGAGGCAGTTGCAGGATCCCTCCCCGTATGAGGTACTTGAGGGGGATCCAACTGCACGCCTTCAGAATGTACTTACTGACATGGTTAATGAGGCCTTGTTGGCTGGAATTGTTGATAAACAGCTTGCTGCATTTTTGATTGTGGAACATCCAGTGTCTCCATGCATATACATCTTACCAAAGATACATAAAAGTTTGACCAATTCACCTGGGAAACCTATAGTCTCCAGCATCCAGTCTATCACCAACAATTGTCCCCTTTTTCTCGATCGGGTTTTGTGTGACTATGCGAAAAATGCCAAATCATACATTAGGGATACAGGGGATTTCCTGGCAAGACTTCAGGAGGTAACAATTTCTGACAACACAATACTTGCCACATTGGATGTAACATCCCTGTATACTATAATCGAACATGAGAAGGGTATTATAGCAGTACGCACATGCCTTGTACCTTCCAAACTGACTAACGCTTGCATGGAGTTTATCTTGGGCCTTCTTGATTTTGTGTTGAATAACAACTATTTCATTTATAAGGATGAATTTTATAGACAGAGGTGCGGTACCGCAATGGGGTCCAACATGGCTCCCACTTATGCCAATATTTTTATGGATTTTATTGAGTGTTCTTTCGCCTATGTGTCTCCCCAGTGGCGTCAAGTTCTGCGCTGGTGGAGATACAAAGACAACATTTTTATTTTGTGGGAGGGCCCCATTGCCGACCTGCTTCTGTTCTATGAGATGTTAAACAACATCATGCCGGAATTAAAATTCACACTTACACACTCCAAGGAGAGAGTGGATTTTCTGGATGTGAGAATCATCAAGGTGGGCAACATGCTAGATACAGATTTATTCCAGAAAGATACAGATAGAAACAATCTATTGCACTACTCTGGCTATCATCCATGCAATATGCGGAATTCATTACCATGGAGTCAGTGCCTGAGGGTGCGTAGGATAACCTCTGATGGGCACATTGACCAAAGGTTGGAGGAGATGACTAAGCAGTTTCTTGAGAGAGGATACCCGAGGGATATTGTTACCAAGGCGGCATACAAAGCTTGGGCATTGTCTTGAGAGGAATTATTAGTTCCAAAAACAAAGAAAGAGAAAATGAGTAGGATTCCCTTTATCTCCACATTTGGACCTTTGAGCAAGCAGGTAGCTGATGTTATCAGACGATATTGGCCAATTTTACAAGCAAACTGCCCACAAATAACTGAGTTTTCTCAAGCACCGCTTATGGTGTTCAAACGAGAGACAAGTTGGTAATTGCCCAGGTGAAAGAGGCCAGCAGACCCTTATGATATCGAAAACTGGCAATTTTGCCTGTGCGGGGTGCTCTTGTTGCAACAATTTGATAAAAGGCAACACATTTCATCATCCATGAACAGGTAGAAAATACACCATCTCAGCACGGTACACATGTCGGTCAACATATGTGGTTTATCTCATTTCTTGTCCATGTGGACTCTTGTATGTGGGGGAGACCACTAATAAAATTCGCCAACAGATCCTTGGTCATAAAAGTACTATACGTACAAAGAAGGTGGACCTCCCCATCCCCAAACATTTCATCATGGCCGATCACTCTATGAGCCAGCTTCAATTCAGAGTGATCGACCATGTCCCCATTAACATCAGGGGTCAGGATCAGGAGGGGCTTTTTCTTAAAAAGGAACTAAAATGGATTTTTGATTTAGACACATTGCATCCTAATGGCCTAAACCTTTAATTTAATACGGCGCTATTTATATAACGATAATCCTTTGGACTTGGTGTCTTTGTTGGCACTTTGTGTTTACAGTTCATTTTTATATATTTACATGTTTTTAATTTGTGTTTTATTGTGTTTTTAGATCAGTGGATTTGTTACTATGGAGGTTGTGGACTTCTCCGGTTTCGGGCGCTTTCCGATCTGGCATTTTTCTACATTGTTTTTTCAGGGCGCTATATTGTCCCCTCTGTCTCCCCTTCCCCTCTCCTCACATTTAAGCTAAATTAAACTGTTTATATGTAGAGATGAGCGAGCACCAAAATGCTCGGGTGCTCGTTGCTCGAGTTGAACTTTCCGCGATGCTCAAGGGTTCGTTTCGAGTAACGAACCCCATTGAAGTCAATGGGCGACTGGAGCATTTTTGTATATCGCCGATGCTCGCTAAAGTTTTCATTTGTGAAAATCTGGGAAATTCAAGAAAGTGATGGGAACGACACAGAAACGGATAGGGCAGGCGAGGGGCTACATGTTGGGCTGCATCTCAAGTTCCCAGGTCCCACTATTAAGCCACAATAGCGACAAGAGTGGGCCCTCCCCCCCCCTAACAATTTTTACTTCTGAAAAACCCTCATTAGCAAGGCATACCTTAGCTAAGCACCACACAACCTCCAACAAAGCACAATCACTGCCTGCATGACACTCCGCTGCCCTACCCCCCAGCATGACGCAGTGTCCACAGCGCACACCAAAGTGTCCCTGTGCAGCCTTCAGCTGCACTCATGCCACACCACCCTCATGTCTATTTATAAGTGCGTCTGCCATGAGGAGGAACCGGAGGCACACACTGCAGAGGGTTCGCAGGGCCAGGCAGCGACCCTCTTTAAAAGGGGCGGGGCGATAGCCCACAATGCTGTACAGAAGCAATGAGAACTCCAATCCTGCGCCACCTCCATCAGGAGCTGCAAACATGGGCATAGCAATGGGGAATCCATGTGCCACACAGTATTCATTCTGTCAAGGTGTTGCATAGCTCAATCCACACTGCAAGGGGAAAGCCGTCAGCGCTCTGCCTTCTACCCAAGTCAGTCAGTGTCTTTGTGCCAGACAGGTCAAACACCGCGATGGGAACTAAGTTTGCACCAACAGCATAGGTTGGTCCTAGGAAGCCCAAGACATGAACAAAAAATTGATCTGAGCGGCCAAACATGGCAGACTTGCACCGCTCCCACGACATAGGCCTCGGCCCACAGCTTCAGCAATCCTAGGCAGGAAGCGGACCTTCACTGCACCCAGGACATAGGCCTCTGCACAAACCCTCAGCAATCGCGTGCCTAGAGCGGACTCCAATGCTAGCGTAGCTGTGCACGTCTCATTAGCGCTATATTGCTCCTGTAGTTTGTCCCAATGCAGTGCCCCGGATAGTAGAGCTAACGTCAGATTAAATACAGGTGGGCTTTGGGCCACACAGCATGCCCCAGTCAGACTGGGGTTCTTTATAAGTAGACACAGGCAGGTACAACTCTGTGTAGACCGACAGCATGGGTGGGTCCCAGGAAGCCACCGGTGTTACATAAATAAATCCCATTGCATTGCCCAGTACAGCTGAGGTAATGTCAGATTAAATGCAGGTGGGCTTCGGCCCACACTGCATTCCCCACTCTGACAGGGGTTTTTAATACATAGACACATGCAGGTACAACTCCCTAATGTGAAGTCCGTGTGGACCCAAAGCATGGGTGGCTCCCTGGAACCCACCGGCGGTACATAAACAAATCCCATTGCAGTGCCCTGGACAGCAGAGCTAACGTCAGATTAAATACAGGTGGGCTTCGGCCCACACTGCATGCCCCACTCAGACTGGGGTTCTTTATAAGTAGACACAGGCAGGTACAACTCCGTGTGGACCGATAGCATGGGTGGGTCCCAGGAAGCCACCGGCGTTACCT